>NC_089251.1:269417852-269771659 GCF_963930625.1 Muntiacus reevesi | reverse complement strand
TAATCCAGTTTTAAGCTCCCACAAATGTTTTCTTTAAATGTCCCTGTGTTCCAATGAACTGTAGACTAGGACTGACCCACATTAATCATCTGAATTTCCAAGTGAAATCTAGACTCAGTATTTGTTCCTCTTCCTTCTTCAGGTAGGAAGGCTACCCGGGGCATTTCATCCCAGGAGCTATGGCAGGGGCTTTCAGGTGAGGAGCAGGATGGGGCCTATGGGGGTGTTACTGTGGGGATGTAGCCACAGGGGATTACCTTCTCACTCCTAGCCTCTGACTTTGCGTTGGAGCCAAAGAAGAAACTAGGTGTGTAGACTGTGGATAGATGCAGTCAGGTAGCACAAGGGATCTGACAGTGAGGGATAGGAGGAAAGAAGTCCCAAGTAGATGAAGAAAAATTCCTAAGCCCAGTCAGCTAGGACTGTCTTTTGTAGATGCAAGAAAATTCTACAACCATTAGGGTCATTTAAGTTTGCAACTATTAGTGTTGCAAGTTTTAGACTATAATACCAGGAATGTACACATTTATTAATTTCCAACTCTGTCCTAGAAACTGTGCTAGGCACTAGATAACAAAATGAAATCCAGTAAGTGGCCCAGGTGATTCTTATGGGACTAAAAATGCCAAAGCTTCTTTCTTTCTGGCCTCTTAAAAAATACAAAGTCTTTTACACTAAATTTCATTCTGCTCAACAAAATTAATTATATGCTCTTATTCAAGTTATTTGCTTATATCCTTACCCGATTAATAACGTCTCTGGTGCTAAATATTCAGTTTTTGTTTTACTAGATACAGAAACCTCCACCATAAACTCCTAGTTCTATTAAAACAGACACTGGCCCTGCCTATATTTCTAGATACTTTAAACAATTTTTACAATCTTTTTCTATTAAACATATTATAAGTGTTCCTTATAATCCACAGACACGAGACATAGTCGAACGAGCACCTCACACACTAAAGTTACAAATAAAAAGAACTTAAAGAAAGGGGAATACACAGGAACACTGCTGTCTTCCTTATCCAGAGCAGACTTTACTAGATTCCAACATAAGATATTTTCTCAACCCATCACTATTGTTAATACAGCTTTATTCATTTTAAAGTTTTTAAACCTGCCACAGGGAAATATTTTAACCAGGGCAGAAAGGCATTTCGAGGAACTGAAGGACACGTCTCTTCCCCTGCCCATTTGGTACCAAGACGGGTTAATGAAACAATGGAAATCTGGGAAACTAATCTTACAGGGAAAAGGATATGCTTGTATTTCCCCAGGTGGATCCAACAAACTTTTTCCTCGGAAAATTCGACCCAAGGGGGCCCCCGACATTCAAAATGGAAACAACAAAAGCCCTAAGAGGAAGACGTTCCAATACAGGCCATGGCTGCGCTAAAGACCTCCAGAAAGCACCACCCTCAGTGACATCTGTAAGGCATAGTTCCGGCCAGGCAGAAAAGGAGAGCCGACCTCAACAGAAGTAGGTTGCCTTTGTTCAGGCAAGGAGGGGCGACAGTCGGCCTAACGACAAGGCTGAGCACCGAGAGGGATCAGGGAGGCTTCATACTTATAGGGAGGTTTGTGGAAGCAATAAGGGAAACGTCAATCAGGCGGGATATTTTAAGTATTCTTTTGTTGAAATGACACTCTATAGTTGGGCAGAGGGTGATAAGTCTTCTGGGCGGGTGTAGGGGGTGGTAGGTTTCCGGACAGGGGGTGATAAGTCCCAGATAGATGCAACTGGCCTGGAGCATCAGGATGGAACTAAAATTATGCTTTGTTTTCTCCAAAGTTAGATGATTCAGCAAGGGGCCTTTGAGACTGTTGCTCTCTTTTCTAGGCCCAAAAGACTCCTTCATTCCAGACCCTGAAATCATAAAAAAAAAAAGGGGGGGGGGGAGAAGGGCGCCTTATCTCTCTGGCTACTTCCTGCCGGATGGTGCGACGGTTTTGGGTCTGGAATGGAGGATCGTCCTAGGGCCCACAGTCTCCTTTTTTCTGAGCTTGAGGTGAGGCTCTCGAGAAGAAGAAAACAGTCTTGACCTGATCTCAAGAGATGGCCCGAATCCGTTCTTGGAGAAACCTTTGAAAGAGATTAAAGAGACAGGGTCCAGATAAGAGGAATAGAGTGATAAATACTAATGGCCCCAGAAAGGGAGCAGCCAAGGGAGGATCTGTGGGAACAGGTTTTGGGGAATGTAAAGGTTTTCTAACTCTTTCTGCGGCATTCAATTCTGTCTCTAAGTTCTCTGACTCGACCCTGGACTATCCCCGTTTCATTAGCAAAATAGCAGCAGTCCTCTCCTAGGAAAAGGCAGGTCCCTCCCTTTTCTGCAGTGAGAAGGTCCAGGGCTCGCCTATTTTGTAGGGCCACAGAAGCTAATGAGTTAATTTGTTTTGGGATTGAAACGAAGGACTCTACTACCTGCTCCATGTCTTCATTAAGTTCTTGGGACAGCTTGTAATAGAAATGGGCAGAGGTCCAGATGCCTCCCATCCCGGTGCCTTAGGGCTGCTGCTATCTATGCCAGTCCCAACCAGGAGGGGGGGGGGGGCGATGACAGCTCATCTTTTTCTGTGGGAAAGTTCCCCTTGGGGGGTAAACTCTTTGTTCTAGCTCTCCCTCTTCGAGGAATGTTAGGCCTGGGGTCAGGAAGACCAAGATGCAGGGTCCACGGGGGTCTAAGGAGAGGCATGAATATGCATAGGTCCCACAGAGAATGAAGATTCCTGGATTGGTGCAATTATTTGTGCTGTTCCAGAGAACCCAAGTGGAACAGAAGGAGGGAGTGGAGTTTGTAAGACCAGTGCAGTTGGGACTAGAGTAGTCAATACAGGTTAGGTTTGAAGAGGCTGAGAGTAAGGACATTGTCAGAGACTGGCCCAATGAGTTGTGTAGTTTTCTGTTGGGAAGGGGAAGTACAGTTGCCCTGTGACAGCCAGGTTGAGGGTAAGGGAATGGCTCTGTGTGGTGAGGGAGAGAGTGACATGCATATCCAACACTGGGATGTGTGTGGTGTGTACTGGAAGAATTGAAAGGAAGAGTTGAGAAGGTGGGGAAGGTGTTGGTTGCCAGAGGTAGGTTTTAGGAGAGGCCGTAATTGGGAAAGGAGGTCTAGGTGTTTGTAAGGCTCAGGGGTCAACTGTAACCGGGAAATTATGTTCTTTGTAACTTGTTCTTGTTTCTTTTCCCGATTTTGATCTAGTACCCCACCCCCGTCTGAGTACCCCCAGTGGGTAATGGGATAGAAACATATGTTTCTTCCATTTGGCTTATGGCAGGTACTCATGAAACTCCCTCTCTTTTGTACTTTGACAGTGAGTAGGGATTTGGACTTCCCGCCCCCGAGGTTCATGTCATGGTGCATGGTTTTGGAGCTGTATTGTAACATGAGGAATGTACGTAGGAATAAATGTCTGAGCAGGGGCAGGGAGTAGCCAGGAGGCTGGGGAGTGCAGCAAGGATAAGGAGCAGGGGAGTCATGGGGCTGTTAGTTAGACAGTACAGAGGAAATAGCACCCTAGGAGTAGAACCCAGCTAGCAATGTAGGCGATACCCACGGAAAGATGAAGAATAGGTGGCCAGTCCTGAGGGGAGACAGTTACTAGGCCTACAGCAAGGATTAAGATTAGGAGTGCAGCTATAGTTAGAGAGACAGGGAGAGGTCAGTCAGGGTGAGGGGCAGAAGGCCCCAAGTTGGTGGTGATTTGAATCTGAGGAGGAACAGTGCTCATTAGGATGTAGAATGATGTAGAGAATGAGAGTAAAGAAATCAGTTTCGTCTGGAGTCAGGTTGTAGAAGGTTCCCTGGAGCCACAGTTGAGACACCAGTGCAGTCAGGTCTTTGAAGGAAGTTCCTGTTGGGGCGCTGATCCAGAGGTCTTGTAGTAGTTGGGTCAGGAGCAGTTGTAGGTTGAAGAGAGTCCAGGTCATTCAGTGTCCTCTCCGATAGTTGGCAGGGGTTGTCGCTGGGTGAATTTTAAGGAGGTGGGTGCTGTGCGGGAGACCTGATAGGTGTCATTTAAGGAGGGCAGCGCAGGATTGGAGGTGACCCATTTTAGATGAGAGAGGTGTACCCAGGAGGCGACCTTTTTGAGTTTAGCTGCAGTTGGGGCAAGGAGGATGACTTTGAATGGTCCCTGCCACTGTGGGGTTAGGTCACCCTGGGGATGATCAGACAGATAGGCCATGTCCCCAATTTGTAAAGGGGGCAGGGAGGCTTGGGGGTCAGGGGCAGGCAGATTGTGACTGATGTATTTCCAGAGGGCATTGCGGAGTTGCGTCAGCAGAGGGGGGAGTGTAGGAAGCTTGGTATGGGAGGAGGCTCAGGGGGGAGTCCAGGAGGGAGCATGGGCCTTCCATACATCACCTCAAAGGGGCTCAGCCCCAGGGGCTTTCTGGGCAAAGCCTGTATTCTGAGGAAAACAATTGGTAAAAGTTTACTCCAATTCAGATGTACCTCGAGGGTTAGTTTGGTAAGGGTTTTTTTGATTGTTCTACTCATCCTTTCTACCTTTCCTGAGGACCGGGGAGGGTATGGAATGTGAAATTTCCAGGGTGTCTGTAAGAATTGAGGAAGTTGTTGGGTGCCCTTGGATGTAAATTCTGGGCCATTATCAGACTGTAGGGATGAAGGCAGGCCAAACCTGGGGATAATTTCTGTGAGGAGGATTTGGGCCACTGTGTGGGCTCTTTTGTCTGTAGTGGGAAATGCTTCTACCCATCCCGAAAAGGTGTCCCGCAGGAGGCTCCGAGGACCGCGGCCCCGGGCCAAAGCGACACACCTCCGGAGCCACGTGAACCCTGAGTAGCAAACGGGATGGTGGGGGGCGGTGGGGGGGGAGCGGTGCGGCGCCGCTCGCTGCCCCACCCAGCTCCCGCAGGCTCGCAAGGCCGCTCAGGTTCCCAGAAGCGCCCCGGGCCGGGCCAGGCGGGTGCTGGCTGGGGGTGGCGGTGTGCGGGGCTGGGGCGGTGTCGGCTGCTCTCCGAGCTGCAGGGCCTGGCCGGCCGGAGTCCAGTCACGGGTCGTGCGGCTGGCTCAAGTGCAGCGCGCGCCCCCCGTGGAGAGCTGCGGTTCAAGGCCCGACCAGCAGGTCAGAACAAAAAGGGAGGTGCAATGCAGAGCTCTTAGGGCACCTGGCAGCTGCCTCGGTCTAACGACATACCACCCTGAACGTGCCCTGTCTCCTCTGATCTGGGAAGCTGAGCAGGTTCGGGCCTGGTTAGTACTTGGATGGGAGACCGCCTAGTAGTTAGACAGTTTTTTTATTTTTCTGAATGCTTACTTCAGAAAGTTAGAATTGGATGACTGTAAACAATAAAACGAATAATATTTTCATAATGTTAAGAATACAGAGTTGGATATTCTTTTTCCTGTTCTACCACAGCTAACTGGAAGTCAGTTGTAGTAAGTGTGTATATATATATATATATATATATATGTATGTATAATTTTTCTTCTTCTCTATATGAATTTGCAAAGAGGTTTCTCTTAAAATACTGTGTTAATGTGCTATACATTTACCCCAGACTCTGTCTTCAAGTTGGTTCTGCCTAAGACTCATATTCAGACTTGACAAACTGGTATGTTTACTCATGCAAATGTTCTCTTAAGTTATGTGAATGAAAGTGTATTTGCTAGAAAACCTGCCTTTCTTCAAGATTCATGTCAATCATTTTGTGGCCGGAGACAACTCACCCGGTGCTTAGGTTTTCGCAGAGTACATGTTGTAGGTGAGGGGCCTGGTGCTATTCTCTTCAGTTTTGAGACATTTCCTTTCTCTAATT
Organism: Muntiacus reevesi; assembly: GCF_963930625.1. Classification (NCBI taxonomy): domain Eukaryota; kingdom Metazoa; phylum Chordata; class Mammalia; order Artiodactyla; family Cervidae; genus Muntiacus; species Muntiacus reevesi. The sequence continues at coordinate 269,765,871 of NC_089251.1, read as the reverse complement.
AACAGACTGCTGGTAGTTATATGACATCTGGCCAAAGACTAGCAGGGGGACACTCTTTCCGCCCCCTTCTGATGCCTATGTCAGAGGCTTTCTCTATCTCCTTTATACTTTAATAAAACCTTATTACGAATAAGTCTCGATTTGAGAACACATTACCAACATATACTGGTTTCCAAATAACTTTTCTAAAATACTGTAGAAAAATTTCATATCATGATCCTTCTGGTAAGCTGTGAAATTTCTTCAAAAACACTAGATTTATTATTTCTCGCATTATCAACTCACAGCCTATACCACAAGCTGAGGTTTTTTTATATAAATGGGACTAAAAAACGCCGAAGCTTCTTTCTGGTCTGTTGAAAAATACAAGTCTTTTACACTAAATTTCATTCTGCTCAATGAAATAAATTATATGCTCTTATTCAAGTTATTTGCCTATATCCTTACCCCATTAATATAGTCTCTGATTCTAAATATTGAGTTTTTGTATTCCTAGATACAGAAACCTCCACCATAAACTCCTAGTTCTGTTAAAACAGACACTGGCCCTGCCTATATTTCTAGATACTTTAAACAATTTTTGCAGTATTTTTCTATTAAGAAAAAACGCCTCAGGGTGGTCCTCTCTCAGGGTCCTTGCCCCTGAGCCTGGGGGCCAGCGAGGGGCTCCACACTCCCAGGCCAAGGCAGAACCACATGCACACGTCTGTTCCTGCCCCCTGCACCGTCAGAGAGCTCGGGTGAGCCAGAGTCTGTCAGGCAGCTCCTGGGCAAGCCCAGCAGCACCGCCTGTTGCCGGGAGCCAACACATGAGACCCTACCCCTAAAAAGGCCATAGGGGAGAAATCCTGACAGGCAAGGCGAATCAGGTTTTCAGGGGTTTCGAAAAAGTCAGCTCACGAAACCCTACCCCTAACAAGGCCATGAGGGAGAAAACCTGATGGGCAAGACGAATCAGGTTTTCAGGGGTTTTCGAAAAGGCTAGTTCACAAGATCCCACCCATGACAAGGTCACGAGGAGAAAGCCTGACAGGCAAGGCAGATCAGGTTTTCAGGGATTTTGAAAAGCTGCCCCCGGCTCTAACCTTAAAGATGATATCTGTCTTTCTGATGCCTGCCTCAGTGGACTACTCCCTAATTTCTCTGACACAGACAGGAAGGCCTTCCCCGATCTCTTCCCAAATAAGAATCAATTTAGAACTTTAATCAATAAGTTTCCCAGGTGGTAGTTTTTTATGAGATTATTCAGGGTGAAAGGAGTGTTTTAATTCAAACACCTCTGCTGGTAGTTTTGTTAGCCAAATGCATTTATGCGCTTGGTACTAATATGCATGATTGCTTATAATATCCTAATCATAAAATAGCATGAAGAACCTGATTATATAAAAGCCCTAATAGACATAGAGCCCTTTTAAGGGGTAAAGGAGTCCTATTAGAAAACATAAGAAAATTATTCTATAGGTGGTTATTGGGTTGTGATTTGCTTGCTGTGTTTTGCTTGCTGTATTTTTGCCTTTAATGTGCTAAGGTTGTGTTATAAAAACCATTGTTAATATAGTTAAAGATCTAGACAAATAAGAACTTAGCCCTAGTGTGGTAACAATGAGACGGTTGTTAATTGTTAGCCAGGAATACTAGGCAGAAGTTGCCTCACTGAAGCCGCAGAGTCTGTATGGGGTAAACTTCTTAGATAAACGCAACTGACAACTTTTGCAGTAAGATTAATTTTTGTATTAACAAGAATATAATTCTACTCTGTACTGTTTCCCTATGACCCTGTTACCTTTCAGTTAAGGTCACCATAAAATCGGAAAATAGGTTTACAATCACTTGACCTGCATAAAATGTTAATAGCCTCAAGGCCAGAAGATCATGTACTAAAAATTACTATAGAATTAGAAAGCAAAAAAATCCTGCTTTTCCTAAAATTCAAAATGATGTAATGCTAATCCTGTGAAATCATGAGTAAACATCTTGTACCTTAAAAACATTCTGTGAAAGGGTATAAAACCGGTTGTCAGAAAGTAAAACACAGACTTGGGCCTATCAAGGCTAGTCTCACGTCTCTCTCTCTCTCTCGCCGACGCCGTTCATCCTGAGGGTACCCCCTGGATCATGTCGAGGCTGGATCCCGGCAAGTGGCACCACGAACAGGGAACCCGCAGGTAAGCCCCCCCCCCCATTGTTCAGTTTTCAGGACGGCTAGGACCCCACTAGGGTGCTGCAGGGCCCCCTGCATAAGATAGGTAGGGTGAGGAAAGTGGGTAGGCTTTAGGTTTCTTCTTTACAACCCTACTAGGGCGCTACAGGCCCCCCTACATAAGAAAGGTAGGGTAAGAAAAGTGGGTACGTTTCAGTTTCCTTCTCTAAATTAAGCCTCTTCCTTTTTTCTCTTTTTTTCTTCTTCTAATTAGCAACAAAAATGGGTAACAGTGAGTTAAAAGAAAGACAACTTTTTATTGGAATCATAATGCAACTTCTTAACTACAGAGGAATTAAAGTTAAAAAGACCAGTGTTCAGTCCTTTTCCCCCTTTGTCCAAGAGCAATGTCCTTGTTTTCCAGAAGACAGCAGTTCTCCTGGGTTCCCTTACCCTCCTGCCCTCCACCCCGGTGCTCTTTCCAATGAGATCTCTTGCTTTCTCAGCACATGTGTCTCCTCCGACAATTCATTTATAAGAGCTCAGTTACGGGCCCTAGAAGGGGTCCCCCTTCCTGCAACTGGTGGGAACTCTTCTTCCCTGAGACTGACATCCTGACCACTCAGGGTACTCAGAGGCCAGCTTGCCTGCCAATGGACCAGACCCAGCGGCCGCAACTGGGACCCTTTTGTCCCTGGTCTCCTCCTGACACAGACAACTGGCCAGAGTGCCCCGACTAGTAAGGAACAAGAGACTTTATTGACCTCTTTCCCCTTCCCTCTCTCTGTCCTCTCCTTAGCCCTTCCTATCCCTCCCGTTTTTCTAATCCCCCAGTAATTTGGTCGAAGGGCCTCAGCTTGAGCTGAGGATTGGAGACTGATCACCTCCTCTTGGCAGAGAACTCGAATTCCGGTAGGGCCGAGTTCCAGTCCTCCCTTCTCTGGATGCCTGGGTACCTGCAGGTGGCAGGAGACGTCTGTAAGGCCACCCTTTTTGCCCCCCCCTTTCCCGCCTCCTCCTCCTTCTCCTTTTCCTTTCCTCCTTAAAATCTTTGAAGACATCTGAAGTTCTGTGTCTATCTAGAAGGTTTTCTGAGAGACTGTATTCTTGTATTTAAGGGAGTGTCTGATGAGGACTGCCAGGTTTATATGTGTGTGTTTTAACTCTGTGTTCTGTGTTGTGATTTTTGATGGCTATTTTGCTTTTTGTTAGAACTTGATTTTCTTTCCCTGTGCCTTGAGACCAGGGAACACTTATCTAGACCATCTCTAACTCCTGAGACTGAGAGAAAAAGGGGAAAAGCCTTTAAAAATTTTTATTTATTTCAACTTTTTTATAAACTAGTAAATTTTATATTATAATATCTAATTCATCACCAAACTTAAAATATGAAGCTAGATCTCGCACTGTGTCTAAATATGTCTTGGTATATCTTTGTCTTTGGGTAGTATTTTTTAGGTTAATTTGTAAAAGAGCTCTATTTAATTGGCTTAAAAAAAAAAGGTAAGTGCTTACAAATCAAATAATTCTAAATTAAACAATAAATTCCAGGTTCAGGTAAACTAAAAAATATTCAATATTAAATACCTGATATTAATGTTTGTTTGTTGACCTATCTAATATAGACATGTCTTAGAGTAATTAACATCTAGTAAAATATTTTCATTATGCCTAGGTTTATTATAAGTTAAATGTTGTTATACTGTAATATCTGTTACAAGTTTGTCAGCAAGGAAAGTACCTCAAGTAAGAAACTTAAAAAAAAAGAAGGTAAGTGAGATATGAGCTTTTAAACTTTATTAAGATTAAAAATATCTGTCTAAAACAGTTTCTCTAGGTTTTGGTAACCTAAATTTCTAAAGTTGTGCTAAACTAATAGCAGAAATTTATTAAATAGCTTGGTCATTTCCAAATAAAATAAGATTCTGAAACATTCATTACTGAATACTAACTTACAGAGAAACGAAAGATTTTAGACTATTAATAAATAATGTTTGATGCCATCCTGAGATGTTCATTAGAAATTTTTTAGAAATTATCACTGGTATTTATGTTCACCAATCTATAGAGTGCTAATATAAAGGTAAATTCTTGGTTGCTTAAAGAAAGTAGGATGTGTGTGTTCAGTAAAAAAGGTATAAAAAATAAAGTTACATTTTACGAAGGGAAAAGAAAGTAAGTCTGACTTACAGGTGGCTGTTTCAGGATGGGAGAACAAAGTAATGGGTACAAAAAGTGTTAAGAAGGCTTGATGGAAAGTACACTCCAAGGGAAGAGTTTTGTGCATAAATACAAGTTTTCTTGAGACGTTGAACTGCCTTTGATAATGGATTTTAAGTTTCTTTACCTCTAAAGTGGTCTGTTCTATGTTTACCTTTAAAATCTTTTTTACTTTGGCTAAGTAAATATATTATTTCACAGTGATCTATATGATTCTACCTGACAGAGTACTATAAACCCTTTTGATATTTATTGACAAAACTGCCTAAATAACTTGACTTCTAGCTGACTTTGGGATGCTTCAGAGGGCCCCTGAGACATCCCAAAGAGCTATTAAACTACCTGAGTTCATTTGACCTGTTAAATTGCATGGGAATTACTGTTGGAGGAGTGATAAATCTTCAGGTTATATTGTATGGTTGATGTTACTTATATAGATATCCTAGAAATTATGTGAAATTCATGAAAATCTGATATGTCCTGGTAAAATATTGTCAGTTATAATTTTAGCTATCACGTTAAAGTGTTAGAAGTCACAGCAATGACCAGGCTACAATTTAATTAGATTTTAAACATGCCTTGTATGGTTTCACTCTCATGCCTTTTAAAAAAATACTGCTGGTTCTTCGAGATTTATAAAAAGACTTTTCTAAGATTAACTAAAAAAATTTGTTTGTTTGCTATCCAGTAAATTGGTAACAGACTGGAATTTAGTCTACTCTCTATGTTAAGAGAAAAAAGTTTTCTTAGAATGAATCTTTCAATAAATAAGTGTTATTTAAGATTATGGTACATATAAAAGCTCATTCTGCTTCTACCAAAAATAACCCCTCACTGTTAGACTTGTGCTATCTTAATGTCTTAAAACTGACAACGCCCCTGCTTACACTTCTAAACCTTTTCAGGCTTGAATATTGGGGCAACGACATTAAACCCATTCATACCCTTCGTCCCGTCACAGAACTCATCAGAGCAACCCCAAGCAGTGCAGGACTGGACCTCTGTTCCACCGTCACAACAATACTAACACCTGACTCCACCGCTGTGAAAGTTCCCACTGGTGTTCATGGCCCTTTGCCTAGAGAAACGATGGGACTATTAATAGGCAGGAGCCCCACATCCTTACATGGGATCACAGTGATTCCAGAAGTCATAGACTCAGACTATACTGGTGAAATTCAAATAATGGTGTCTCCCCCCACTAAGACTATTCAAATCTATAAAGGACAGAAAATAGCTCAGTTGCTGATGCTACCTTGTCATGCTGACACAAGAAAAGCAGCTTCAGCTGCCAAGTGTTGGGACAGGGGGTCTGATTCAAGTGATTATGCCTTTTGGGTTACACAAGTTACTCAAAAAAGACCTATGAAGACAATTCTAGTTAATGGTAAAAAGGTGACTGGCCTGCTAGACACGGGAGCAGACATTTCCTGTATTGCGGGCAGTGACTGGCCCAGTGCTTGGCCAACTCAAACCACAGCTAATGAGTTGGTTGGCATTGGTAGAGCACCTTCAGTGACAAAGAGCTCACAAATTTTACTTTGGTATGTAGATAAAGACTGCCAGGGACATTTTCAACCTTATGTAATTCCTTCATTGGGAGAGATATTTTTGCTCAGATGGGAGTTTTGCTGTATTGCCCAGATGAAAAGGTGGCTGCACAGATGTCGCAGATAAGTTATAATCCTTTTATGGGTCTGAGTAAAGATCAAGAGAGACAAATTGAGCCAGTTGTCCCAAAAATAAGAAGAGAGAGACAAGGCTTAAGATATCCAAATTTATAAGAGAGGCCATTGTTCTCGCTGCTGACCCCATAGTCTGGAAATCTCCTGATCCGGTGTGGGTGGAACAATGGCCTTTAAATTCAGAAAAACTTTCAGCAGCACGACAGTTAGTGAGAGAACAATTAAAGGCTGGACATATAGAGTCTTCAAATAGTCCATGGAACATGCCAGTTTTTGTAATAAAAAAAAAATCGGGGAAATGGAGACTCTTGCAAGATCTAAGAGCAATAAATGCCACTATGTAAGATATGGGAGCCTTACAGCCTGGCCTTCCCTCCCCTGTGGCTGTTCCCCAAGGCTACAATGTTATAGTGATTGATCTTCAAGATTGCTTCTTTACTATTCCCTTAGACCCTCAAGATAAAAAGAGATTTGCCTTTAGTCTTCCCTCAGAAAATTTTAGACAACCTCATCAGAGATTTCAATGGAAGGTTCTTCCCCAGGGTATGAAAAATAGTCCCACATTGTGTCAAAAGTTTGTGGACGCTGCCCTACAAGGTATCAGGGAGAAACATCGGGATGTCTATCTAGTCCACTATATGGATGATATATTGCTAGCACACCCGGATAGGGTTTATTTACAGTAAGTTTTGATTAAATTGCAAGAGACTTTGAATCGCTGGGGCCTAAAGGTGGCCCCTGAAAAAATCCAAGTGAATATGCCTATAACATATGTGAGAAGAATCCTAAATAATGAAACAGTTACTCATGTACCTTTGCAGCTTAGAAAAGATAATTTGGTTACTTTAGATGATTATCAAAAGTTGTTAGGGGATATAAATTGGATTCGGCCCTTTTTAAAGTTGACTACTTCTGATCTTAAGCCTTTCTTTGACATTCTTCAAGGGGATCCAGACCCCACCTCTGCTAGAATGCTGACACCTGCAGCCAGGGAAGCCTTAATGAAGGTAGAAGAAGCTTTAGATAAAAATTATATTAAGAGACTTGATTATAGTATGGCATGGCAATTTATAGTGTTGCCCACAGCTGTGGCCCCTACAGGGGTGCTTTGGCAAGAGGGTCCCCTAGAATGGTTGCATTTACCTGTCACGGCCAAAAAGGTTGTGGCCTGTTATCCAGGACTAGTGACTACTTTAATAATTAAAGGGAGACATAGAAGCATTGAAATGTTTGGAAAAGAACCATCTGAAATCATAGTGCCTTATAATAAAGAGCAACTAAATGCCCTTCTATCATTAAATGAAGACTGGCCGATTGTCATTGGTAATTATCCAGGACAAATTTTACACCATTTACTTGCTAGTCCTTTATTAAATTTCCTCTCACGACATCCGGTGATATTTCAAGAAAGGTGTCAAGTTTCCCCTATCGAGGGGGCAATGTTGGTGTTTACAGATGGGTCTTCTAATGGAAAGGCTGCTATTGTCACCCAGACTTCAAAAAGGGTTTTAAATACTGGGGAAACATCAGCCCAGAAAGCAGAATTAACAGCCGTGATAGAGGCGTTCAAAGAGTTTTTAGACCAGGCTTTTAATTTATTTTCTGACTCACAGTATGTAGTTAGGTTGTTCCCTCAAATTGAAACGGCTGTTTTACCAGAAAATAAAACCACAATTTTTATATTGTTATCTACCCTTCAACAGCAAATTTGGAAAAGGTCAAAACAATTCTATGTTGGACATATAAGAGCTCATTCTAATTTACCTGGACCCCTCCATACGTTTAACCAAGAGGCAGATTTGCTAACCCGAACCATAGTGGCCAGTGATTTTGAAGATGCTAAAGCCTCACATGCTATGCATCATCAAAATGCAACTGCCCTTCAATACCAGTTCCACATTCCTAGGGAATCTGCACTCGAGATTGTTAGAACATGTCAACTTTGCCCTACTTCAGTTCCCGCTTTGCTTTTTGGGGTAAATCCCCGTGGCTTACTACCTAATGTGCTTTGGCAGATGGATGTAACACATGTTCCTTCTTTTGGAAAACTATCCTTTGTGTATGTTACTGTAGATACCTTCTCCCATGTCATTGTGGCTACTGCCAGAATGGGAGAAGCCTATAAAGATGTAGTTCAACATCTTTTTGCCTGTTTTTCCTATTTAGGAATGCCAAAATCAATTAAGACAGACAATGCTCCAGTTTATACATCTAAGTCCCTTAAAAATTTCTGTGCCCAATTCGGTATATCCCACTCTACAGGAATTCCTTACAATCCCCAGGGACAAGCAATTGTAGAAAGGGCACATCAGACACTTAAAACACAAATTTCTAAATTACAAGAAGGGCAGTTCAAATACAGTTCTCCACACCACGTTTTGCAGCACGCCCTCTTTGTGCTCAATAACCTTAACGCTGATCAAGCCGGTTTAACAGCTATGTTCCGTCACTGGAACCCAGAACAAAAAGATATGAAACCTTTAGTAAAGTGGAAAGACCTCCTTTCCGGACTATGGAAGGGACCTGATCCCTTGCTAACCAGTGGGCGAGGGTATGCTTGTATTTTCCCACAGGGTGCTGACTCGCCAATTTAGATCCCAGACAGACTGATTTGCCATGTCGAAGTCCCCCAGACCTCCGGTTCCCTCGCAGCCTCAGCCACAAAAGAGGAAGAGCACTCCTCTGCCCTCGCCTCGGTCACTCACCCGGGAAGTCCAGCAGACTTGGAAATGACCGGCAACAGAGATCCCGGAGGAACCAACGGCGGATCCACCCACTAAACAGATGTCATGGCTTTGCATGAAAGATGGCGCCCAACCTCCTACTCCTTCACGTCGCAGAAGACCACCAGGACGTCCTGCGCGGACAACTCAACAAGCCTCCATACCCACATGGGGACAAATTAAGTCAGTCTGTCATCAAGCACAGGGAATAGTTTCCCTGCAGGGATCTTCAGCCTCTCCCGAAAGGGTTTTTATTGCTATGCTTGCTTTACTGTCTTGTCAGGCAAGTGCTACCTCCTCTACTTCAGAAAAATACTGGGCATATTTCCCTGGTCCCCTGACCTTCCAAGTAGTTACTTGGAACAGCGACCCTATACGGGTCAACACAGACCAGCCTCATCTCTTGGGAGGATCCTATAGTTCTTATGATAAAGATCATTATCCCATCAATTTTAACTATACTTTTAGGGGATTAACAGATGACCTTCCCCTTTGCTTTAACTTCCCCCATAGTCATACAAGTGATCTCATCACTCCCTCTAAGGAGGGACGTGTTGGAGCCTCCAAAACAATTCTGACAGATTCTCCAGCATCAAAATTTTCAGACAATACAGGAGATCGGCTGGTTTGGATATTACAGGCTCATATGCCTGGGGTCCTTGACCCCTATAAATCTTTGTTCCTTAATGCTCCACCAAAATATCCAAATTGTATTGATGTTGCTCCGTCAGATGTCATATGGAAAACTATAGACAACCGCCTGGGATACCCAGTATGGAAATCTTGTACTTATAATTCAAACATAGATTATAGAATACCGGGAGGTGGAAATTATTCGGTACAAGACTGGAGCAATCCAAATCCAAGTCAGAATCTAGGAGCTGTCAGTAGGCTTAGCAATTAAAATAATGATTCCCTCCCTTGGCCATTGGTGCCCAGCAGATGGCATTATAATCAATTTGTTCCCCCCATGTTGTCCTATACAACTAAGGGTAAAACTTTTTGACAGCCAGAAATTTGGAGAGCCCTTGCTGCCACCTCCATTGTTACTTTAACTCGACCAGAAAACAATTCCACCTATTCTGTGCTGGCTTGTTTACCCTCCCCTTAGGTTTTTTTGTTTACTAATGATTCAAAAAGACTTCGTATACAAATGAATCATTCAGGTGGACCAAATATAGTCTACTGTGAACAATGCATGCTTTCATCCTGTTTAACCCCTCAATGTAATATTTGTTCTTTTGTGGTACTGCAACGTCCACCTTATCTTATGGTGCCTGTCAGAGTGAACGCCTATTGGTATGACAATTGTGGTTTAGCCGTTCTGCAACACCTACAAGATTTAATGTGTTCCCAACGGTTTGTAGGACTACTTATTCTAGGGATTTCAGCTTTGATAACAGCAATTACCTCTGTCACTGTGGCAGCGATATCCTTGACTCAACAAGTACATACCACTCAATATGTCAATGATATTTCAAAAAATGTTTCCTTAACTCTAGCTATGCAAGAGATTATAGATAGGAAATTAGAAGTAAAAATAGATGCCCTGGAAGAAGCAGTCATGCATATTGGAACTGAGTTACAGGCTTTAAGGGTAAAGTTAGCGTTATCCTGTCACGCTGATTATCGGTAGATCTGTGTAATGCCCCCCAAAAGTAAATGATATGGATTACAATGGAGAAAAGATTAAAAATCATATTTCGGGTATATGGAATAGCTCCAGCATTACTTTAGATCTTGGAGAGCTTCACGGTCAGATAAAAACATTAGAACATTCCCGCCTGGACTTTATTACTACAGGAGCTGCTAACGATATTTTTCATAACTTTTCTAACTTTATTACTGAAAAAAATATCCTATCAACTATTTTCAGTTATGCAGCTGTAGCAGCACTAGTTTTACTATTCATTATAATCCTTCCTTGCATCGTCAGAACTCTCCGGCAGAGCACTCAAAAGCTTGCGACTCAGATCCATCTGGCTGTCTTAAAAAGTAAAAAAAGGGCGAGATGCCGGGAGCCAACACATGAGACCCTACCCCTAAAAAGGCCATAGGGGAGAAAACCTGATGGGCAAGGCGAATCAGGTTTTCAGGGGTTTCGAAAAAGTCAGCTCACGAAACCCTACCCCTAACAAGGCCGTAAGGGAGATAACCTGACAGGCAAGGCGAATCAGGTTTTCAGGGGTTTCGAAAAAGTCAGCTCACGAAACCCTACCCCTAACAAGGCCGTAAGGGAGAAAACCTGACGGGCAAGACGAATCAGGTTTTCAGGGGTTTTTGAAAAGGCTAGCTCACGAGATCCCACCCATGACAAGGTCACGAGGAGAAAGCCTGACAGGCAAGGCAGATCAGGTTTTCAGGGATTTTGAAAAGCTGCCCCCGGCTCTAACCTTAAAGATGATATCTGTCTTTCTGATGCCTGCCTCAATGGACTACTCCCTAATTTCTCTGACACAGACAGGAAGGCCTTCCCCGATCTCTTCCCAAATAAGAATCAATTTAGAACTTTAATCAATAAGTTTCCCAGGTGGTAGTTTTTTATGAGATTATTCAGGGTGAAAGGAGTGTTTTAATTCAAACACCTCTGCTGGTAGTTTTGTTAGCCAAATGCATTTATGCGCTTGGTACTAATATGCATGATTGCTTATAATATCCTAATCATAAAATAGCATGAAGAACCTGATTATATAAAAGCCCTAATAGACATAGAGCCCTTTTAAGGGGTAAAGGAGTCCTATTAGAAAACATAAGAAAATTATTCTATAGGTGGTTATTGGGTTGTGATTTGCTTGCTGTGTTTTGCTTGCTGTATTTTTGCCTTTAATGTGCTAAGGTTGTGTTATAAAAACCATTGTTAATATAGTTAAAGATCTAGACAAATAAGAACTTAGCCCTAGTGTGGTACCAATGAGGCGGTTGTTAATTGTCAGTCAGGAGTACTAGGGCAGAAGCTGCCTCACTGAAGCCGCAGAGTCTGTAAGGGGTAAACTTCTTAGATAAACGCAACTGACAACTTTTGCACTAAGATTAATTTTTGTATTAACAAGAATATAATTCTACTCTGTACTGTTTCCCTATGACCCTGTTACCTTTCAGTTAAGGTCACCATAAAAACGGAAAATAGGTTTACAATCACTTGACCTGCATAAAATGTTAATAGCCTCAAGGCCAGAAGATCATGTGCTAAAAACTACTATAGAATTAGAAAGCAAAAAAATCCTGCTTTTCCTAAAAATCAAAATGATGTATGCTAATCCTGTGAAATCATGAGTAAACATCTTGTACCTTAAAAACGTTCTGTGAAAGGGTATAAACCCAGTTATCAGAAAGTAAAACACAGACTTGGGCCTATCAAGGCTAGTCTCACGTCTCTTTCTCTCTCGCCAACGCGGTTCATCCTGAGGTACCACCTGGATCATGTCGAGGCTGGACCCCGGCAGCCTCTGAGGCAGGGCCGACCTAGGGGCACAGTGGGCCTCTTGCTCTCCCTGCTGCCCTGAGGCTGCTGGGCCAAAGAGGCCTTGGGCATCGACCCCCTTCCTGGCCTCTTCCCTCTGACCAGGCCGTCCAGGCTCCAGGCCCCTGCAGTGTGGAGAGAGCCCCTGCCAGAAACCTCCCCTTCAATTAGGCCTCAACTGAGGCCTAGGCAACAGGGGAAAGGCGCTAAGGGAATGAGCCTGGGGAGGCATCTGGGCATGCCTGGACACACTTCCCGCAGCCTGCCTCCTTGTGGGGCAGTACCCCCGGAGGCCAGGAACGTCTGGACAAGGCTGGCCTGGGGCAGGGTCCATGCTGGGACCTGCCCCTGGCCTGTGGGGCCTCTGAGCAGAACCGGCCCTCGCCGCTGGAAGACCTCCCCGGATGCCTCCAAAGGCCGGTTTGCAAGCACTCTCGCTGGCTGGCCGCCGCTCCCTCCCCGAGGGAGGCCCGCGTTTCCCATAAGCCACGAACTCTGCTCCCAAGCCTGGGAGAAAAGCGCTTCGGGGTGATCCTCTCTCAGGGCCCTTGTCCCAGAGCCTGGGGGAGAGGTATAGGCTCCACAATCCCAGGCCAAGGCAGAATCAAATGGACACGTCTGTTCTTGCCCCCTGCAACGTCAGAGAACTCGGGTGAGCAAGAGTCTGTCAGGCAGCTCCTGGGCAAGCACAGCAGCAGCACCTGTGTGGGAAGGGGCAGGGCCGACCTAGGGGCACAGTGGGCCTCTTGCTCTCCCTGCTGCCCTGAGGCTGCTGGGCCAAAGAGGCCTTGGACATCGACCCCCTTGCTGGCCTCTTCCCTCTAATCAGGATGTCTGGACTCCAGGCCCTTACAGTGTGGAGAGAGCCCCTGCCAGAAACCTCCCCTGCAAGTAGGCCTCAACTGAGGCCTAGGCAACAGGGGAAAGGCGCTAAGGGAATGAGCCTGGGGAGGCATCTGGGCATGCCTGGACACACTTCCCGCAGCCTGCCTCCTTGTGGGGCAGTACCCCCGGAGGCCAGGAACGTCTGGACAAGGCTGGCCTGGGGCAGGGTCCATGCTGGGACCTGCCCCTGGCCTGTGGGGCCTCTGAGCAGAACCGGCCCTCGCCGCTGGAAGACCTCCCCGGATGCCTCCAAAGGCCGGTTTGCAAGCACTCTCGCTGGCTGGCCGCCGCTCCCTCCCCGAGGGAGGCCCGCGTTTCCCATAAGCCACGAACTCTGCTCCCAAGCCTGGGAGAAAAGCGCTTCGGGGTGATCCTCTCTCAGGGCCCTTGTCCCAGAGCCTGGGGGAGAGGTATAGGCTCCACAATCCCAGGCCAAGGCAGAATCAAATGGACACGTCTGTTCTTGCCCCCTGCAACGTCAGAGAACTCGGGTGAGCAAGAGTCTGTCAGGCAGCTCCTGGGCAAGCACAGCAGCAGCACCTGTGTGGGAAGGGGCAGGGCCGACCTAGGGGCACAGTGGGCCTCTTGCTCTCCCTGCTGCCCTGAGGCTGCTGGGCCAAAGAGGCCTTGGACATCGACCCCCTTGCTGGCCTCTTCCCTCTAATCAGGATGTCTGGACTCCAGGCCCTTACAGTGTGGAGAGAGCCCCTGCCAGAAACCTCCCCTGCAAGTAGGCCTCAAATGAGGCCTAGGCACCAGGGTAAAGGCACTAAGGGAATGAGCCTGGGGAGGCGCCTGGGCATGTCGGGACACACTCCCCGCAGCCTGACCCGTCGTGGGGCAGTACCCCAGGAGGCCAGGAAGGTCTGGACAAGGCATGCCTGGAGCAGGGTCCATGCTGGGACCTGCCCCTGGCCTGTGGGGCCACAGAGCAAATCCAGCACTCTGCCGCTAGAAGACGTCCCCGGCCGACACCTGAGGGCATGTTTGCAAGCACTATACCCGAGGAAAGCCCACGTTTCCCGCAAGCCGCGCACTCTGCTTCCAAGCACGGGAGAAATATGATTAGTGGTGGTCCTCTCTCAGGGCCCTTGCCCCTGAGCCGGGGGCCAGCTAGGGGCTTCACACTCCCAGGCCAAGGCAGAACCACATGCACACGTCTTTTCCTGCCCCCTGCACCGTCAGAGAGCTTGGGTGAGCCAGAGTCTGTCAGGCAGCTCCTGGGCAAGCCCAGCAGCAGCGCCTGTGTGTGATGGGGCAGGGCCGACCTAGAGGCACTGTGGGCCACTTGCTCACCCTGCTGCCCTGAGGCTGCTGGGACAAAGAGGCCTTGGGCATCGACCCCCATGTTGGCCTCTGTCCTGTAACTAGGCCGTCCGGGCTCCAGTCCCTTCCAGTGTGGAGAGAGGCCCTGCCAGAAACCTCCCCTCCATGTAGGCCTCAAATGAGCCCTAGGAACCATGGGAAAGGCGCTAAGGGAATGAGACTGGGGAGGCGTCTGGGCATGTCTGGACACACTACACGCCGCAAGCCCCTTTGTTGGGCAGTTCCCCCGGAGGCCAGGAAGTTATGGTCAAGGCTGGCCTGGGGCAGTGTCCTTGCTGGGACCTACCCCTGGCCTGTGGGTCCTCTGAGCAGTACCAGCACTGTGCCGCTGGAAAACCTCCCCGGCAGCCTCCAAAGGCCGGTTTGCAAGCACTCTCACCGGCTGCCCGCCTCTCCCTCACCGAGTGAGGCCCGCGTTTCCCTAAAGCCATGAACTCTGCTCCCAAGCCTGGGAGAAATGCGCTTCGGGGTGTTCCTCTCTCAGGCCTTTGCCCCTGAGCCTGGGGGACAGCTAGGGGATCCACACACTCAGGCCAATGCAGAACCACATGAACACGTCTCTTCCTGCCCTCTGCACTGTCAGAGAGCTCGGCTGAGCCAGAGTCTGTCAGGCAGCTCCTGGGCAAGCCCTGCAGCAGCGCCTGCCTGTGAAGGGGCAGGGCCGACCTAGGGGCACAGTGGGCCACTTGTTCCCCCTGCTGCCCTGAGGCTGCTGGGCCAAAGAGGCCTTGAGCATAGACCCTCTTGCTGGCCTCTTCCCTCTGACCAGGCGATCTGTGCTCCAGACCCTTGCAGTGTGGAGAAAGCCCCTGCCAGAAACCTCCCCGCCAAGTAGGCCTCAAATGAGGCCTAGGCACCAGGGAAAAGGCGCTAACGGAATGAGCCTGGGGAGGTGCATGGGCATGTCTGGACACACTCCCTGCGACCTGCTCCTTCGTGGGGCAGCACCTCCGGAGGCCAGGAAGGACTGGGCAAGGCTGGCCTGCGTCAGGGTCCATGTTGGGACCTACCCGTGGCCTGTGGGTCCTCTGAGCAGGACCAACACTCTGCTGCTGGACGACCTCCCCGGCTGCATCCAAAGGCCAGTTTGCAAGCACTCTTGCCAGCTGGCTGCCGCTCCCTCCCCGACGGAGGCCCGTGTTTTCCGCAAGCCGCGCATTCTGATCCCAAGCCCGGGAGAACTGCGCTTGGGTGGTCCTCACTCAGGGCCTTGTTCCTGAGCCTGGGGGTCAGCGAGTGGCTCCAAACTCCCAGGCCATGTCAGAGCCACATGCACACGAGTCTTACTGCCCTCTGAACCATCAGACAACTCGGGTGAGCCAGAGTCTGTCAGGCATCTACTGGGCAAGCCCAGCAGCAGCGCCTGTGTGTGAACGGGCAGGGCCGACCTAGGGGTGCAGTGGGCCACTTGCTCTCCCTGCTGCCATGAGGCTGCTGAGCCAAAGATGCCTTGAGCATAGACCCCCTTGCTATCCTCTTCATCTGACCAGGCCGTCCGGGCTCCAGACAATTGTAGTGTGGAGAGAGCCCCTGCCGGAAACCACCCCTCAAAGTAGACCTCAAATGAGGCATAGGAACCATGGGAAAGGCGCTAAGGGAATGAGACTGGGGAGGTGCCTGGGCATGTCTGGACACATCTCCGCAGCCTGCCACTTCTTGGGGCAGTACCCCCGGAGGCCAGGAAGGTCGGTGCAAGGCTGGCCTGGGGCAAGGTCCATGCTGGGACCTGCCCGTGGCCTGTGGGGCCTCTGAGCAGAACCAGCATTCTGCCGCTGGAAGACCTCCCCGGGTGCCTCCGAAGGCCGGTTTGCAAGATCTCTTCCCGAGGGAGACCCGTGTTTCCGGCAAGCCACGCACTCTGCACTCAAGCCCAGGACAATAGCGCATAGGGGTGGTCCTCTCTCAGGTGCTTACCCCAGACCCTGGGGGACAGCTAGGGGCTCCACACACCCAGGTCAAGGCAGAACCACATGCACACATCTCTTCCTGCCCCCTGCACCGTCAGAGAGCTCGGGTGAGCCAGAGTCTGTCAGGCAGCTCCTGGGCAAGCCCAGGATCAGCGTCTGTGTGCGATAGGGCAGGGCCGACCTAGTGGCACTGTGGGCCACTTGCTCACCCTGCGGCCCTGAGACTGCTGGAACAAAGAGGCCTTGGGAATTGACCCCCTTGCTGGCCTCTTCCCTCTGACAAGGCCGTCCGGGCTCCAGTCCCTTGCAGTGTGGAGAGAGCCCCTGCCAGAGACCTCCCCTCCAAGTAGGCCTCAAATGAGGCCTAGGCACCAGGGGAAAGGCACTCAGGGAGTGAGCCTGGGGAGGCGCCTGGGCATGTCTGGACACACTCGCTGCAGCATGCTCCTTCGTGGGGCAGTACCCCCGGAGTCCAGGAAGGTCTGGTCAAGGCTGGCCTCTGGCAGGGTCCATGCTGGGACCTGGCCCTAGCCTGTGGGGACTCTGAGAAGAACCAGCATTCTGCCGCTGGAAGACCTCCCAGGCTGATTCTAAAGGCCAGTTGCAAGCACTCTCGCTGGCTGGCCACCTCTCCCTCACCAAGGGAGGCCCGTGTTTCCAGCAAGTTGCGCACTCTGCTAACAAGCCCGGGAGAAAAGCACTTCAGGGTGTTGCTCTCTCAGGCCTTTGCCCCTGAGCCTGGGGGACAGCTAGGGGATCCACACAGCCAGGCCAAGGCAAAACCACATGCCCACGTCTCTTCCGGCACTCTGCACCATCATAGAGCTCTGGTGAGCCACAGTCTGTCAGACAGCTCCTGGGCAAGCCCAGCAGCAGCACCTGTGTGTGAAGGGGCAGGGCTGACCAAGGGGCACAGTGGGCCACTTGCTCTCCCTGCTGCCCTGAGGCTGTTGGGCCAAAGATGCCTTGAGCATAGACCCCCTTGCTGGCCTCGTCCCGCTGACCAGGCGATCCGTGCTCCAGACCCTTGAATTGTGGAGAGAGACCCTGCCAGAAACCTCACCTCCAAGTAGGCCTCAAATGAGGCCTAGGCACCAGGGGAAAGGTGCTCAGGGAGTGAGCCTGGGGAGATGCCTTGGTATGCCTGGACACACTCCCCACAGCCTGCCCCTTCATGGGGCAGTACCCCCGGAGGCCAGGAAGGTCTGGGCAAGGCTGGCCTGGGGCAGGGTCAAAGCTGGAACCTGACCCTGGCCTGTGGGTCCTCTGAGCAGAGCTAGCACTCTGCCGCTGGAAGACCTCCCCAGGTGCCTCCAAAGGCCGGTTTGCAAGATCTCTTCCCAAGGGAGACCCACATATCTGGCAAGCCACGCACTCTGTACCCAAGTCCAAGACAATAGCGCATCGGGGTGGTCCTCTCTCAGGCCCTTGCCACAGACCCTGGGGGACAGCTAGGGCCTCCACACACCAGGTCAAGGCAGAACCACATGCACACATCTCTTCCTGCCCCCTGCACCGACAGAGAGCTTAGGTGAGACAGAGTCTGTCAGGCAGCTCCTGGGCAGGCACAGCAGGAGCGCCTGTGTGTGATTGGGCTGGGCCAACCTAGCGGCATGGTGGGCCACGTGCTCACCCTGCTGCCCTGAGGCTGCTGGGCCAAAGAGGCCTTGGGCATCACACCCATTACTGGCCTCTTCCCTCTGACCAGGCCTTCCTGGCTCAAGTCCCTTGCAGTGTGGAGAGAGCCCCTGCCAGAGACCTCCCCTCCACGAAGGCCTCAAATGAGGCCTAGGCACCAGGGGAAAGGCGCTCAGGGAGTGAGCGCTGCACCTGGAGAGGCGCCTGTGCATGTATGGACACACTCCCTGCAGTGTGCTCCTTCGTGGGGCAGTAGCCCCGGAGGCCAGGAAGGTCTGGGCAAGGCTGGCCTGGGGCAGAGTCCTTGCTGGGACCTGCCACTAGCCTCTGGGGCCTCTGAGAAGAACCAGCATTCTGCCGCTGGAAGACCTCCCAGGCTGCCTCCAAAGGCCGGTTGCAAGCACTCTCGCCGGCTGGCCACCTCTCCCTCACTGAGGGAGGCCCACGTTTCCCGCAATCCACGCACTCTGTACCCAAGCCGTGGAGAAAAGCATTTCGGGGTGTTCCTCCCTTAGGCCTTTGCCCCTGATCCTGGGGGACAGCTAGGGGATCCACACACACAGGCCAAGGCAGAACCACATGCACACATCTTTTCCGGCCCTCTGCACCATCGGCTGAGCTAGAGTTTGTCAGGCAGCTCCTGGGCAAGCCCAGCAGCAGCGCCTGTCTGTGAAGGGGCAGGACCGGCCTAGGGACTCAGTGGGCCACTTTCTCTCACTGCTGCACTGAGGTTGTTGGGCCAAAAAGGCCCTGGGCAAAGACCCCCTTGCTGGCCTCTTCCCGCTAACCAGGCAATCCGTGCTCCAGCCCCTTGCAGTGTGGAGAGAGCCCCTGCCAGAAACCTCCCCTCCAAGTAGGCCTCAAATGAGGCCTAGGCACCAGGGGAAAGACGCTAATGGAAAGAGCCTGGGGAGGCGCCTGGGCATGTCTGGACACACTCCCCGCGACCTGCCCCTTCGTGAGGCAGTACCCCCGGAGGCCAGGAAGGTCTGGGAAAGGCTAGCCTGGTTCAGGGTCCATGCTGGGACCTGCCCCTGGCCTTTGGGTCCTCTGAGTAGAACCAACACTCTGCAGCTGAAAGACCTCCCCGGCTGCCTCCAAAGGCCTGTTTGCAAGCACTCTCACCAGCTGGCCGCCTCGCCCTCACTGAGGGAGACCCGCATATCCTGCAAGCCGCGCACTCTGCTCCCAAGCCAGGGAGAATAGCAGTTCGGGGTGTTCTTCTCTCAGGCCTTTGCCCCTGAGCCTGGGGGACAGCTAGGGCCTCCACACACACAGGCCAAGGCAGAACCACATGCACACGTCTTTTCCTGCCCTTTGCACCGTCAGAGAGCTCGGGTGAGCCAGAGTCTGTCAGGCAGCTCCTGGGCAAGCCCAGAAGCAGCGCCTGTGTGTGATGTGGCAGGGCCGACCTAGGGGCACTGAAGGCCACTTGCTCACCCTGCTGCCCTGAAGCTGCTGGGACAAAGAGGCCTTGGGCATCGAACCCCTTGCTGGCCTCTTCCCTCTGACCAGGCCGTCCGGCTCCAGTCCCTTTCAGTGTGCAGAGAGGCCCTGCCAGAATCCGCCCCTCCAAGTAGGCCTCAAATGAGGCATAGGAACCATGGGCAAGCCGCTCAGGGAATGAGCCTGGGGAGGTCCCTGGGCATGTCTGGACACACTACCCGTCGCCTGCCCCTTCGTGAAGCAGTATCCCCGGAGGCCAGGAAGGTCTGGTCAAGGCTGGCCTGGGGCAGGGTCGGTGCTGGGATCTGCCCCTGGCCTGTGGGGCTTCTGAGCAGAACCAGCAGTGTGCCCCTGGAAGACCTCACTGGCAGCCTCCAAAGGCTGGTTTGCAAGCACTCTCGGTGGCTAGGCACCTCTCCCTCACCTAGGAACACCCGTGATTTACGCAAGCCACACACTTTGCTCCCAAGCCCAGGAGAAAAGCGCTTTGGTTGTCCATTCTAAGGGCCTTGCCCCTGAGCCTGGGGGACAGCTAGGGGCTCCAAACTCCCAGGCCAAGGCAGAGCCACATGCACACGAGTCTTCCTGCCCCCTGCATTTTCAGAGAGCTCAGGTGAGCCAGAGTCGGTTAGGCAGCACCTGGGCAAGCCCAGCAGCAGCGCCTGAGTGTGAAGGGGCAGGGGCGACCTAGGGGCACAGTGGGCCAAACCTCCCCTCCAAGTAGGCCTCAAATGAGGCCTAGGAATCATGGGAAAGGCGCTAAGTGAATGAGAATGGGGAGGCCCCTGGGCAAGTCTGGACACACTCCCTGCCACCTGCCCCTTCGTGGGGCAGTACCCAAGAGGCCAGGAAGGTCTGTTCAAGGCTGGCCTGGGGCAGGGTCCTTGCTGGGACCTGCCCCTGGCATGTGGGGCCTCTGAGCAGAACCAGCACTGTGCCATTGGAAGACCTCACCAGCAGCCCCCAAAGGCCGGTTTGCAAGCACCTCCCAGGCTGGCCGCCTCTCCCTCACCGAGGGAAGCCCGCGTTTCCCACAAGCCGCGCACTCTGCTCCCAAGCCTGGGAGAAAAGTGCTTCGGGGTGTTCCTCTCTCAGTCCTTTGCCCCTGAGCCTGGGAGACAGCTAGGGGCTCCACACACCCAGGCCAATGCGGAGCCACATGCACACGTATTATATTGCCCCCTGCTCCGTCAGAGAGCTTGCGTGAGCCAGAGTATGTCAGGCAGCTCCTGGGAAAGCCCAGCAGCAGCGCCTGTGTGTGATGGGGCAGGGCTGACCAAGGGGCACTGAAGGCCGCTTGCTCACCCTGCTGCCCTGAGACTGCTGGGAAAAATAGTTCTTGGGCATCGACCCCCTTGCTGGCCTTTGCCCTCTGACCAGGCCGTCCGTGCTCCAGACCCTTGCAGTGTGGAGAGAGGTCCTGCCAGAAACCTCCCCTACAAGTACCCTCAAATGAGGCCTAGGAACCATGGGAAAGGCGCTCAGGGATTGAACCTGGGGAGGTGCCTGGGCATGCCTGGACACACACCCCGCCGCCTGCCCCTTCGTGAGGCAGTACCCACGGAGTCCAGGAAGGTCAGGTCAAGGCTGGCCTGGGGCAGGGTCCGAGCTGGGACCTGCCACAGTCCTGTGGGGTCTCTGAGCAGAACCAGCACTGTGCCAATGGAAGACCTCGCCGGCAGCCTCCAAAGGCCGGTTTGCAAGCACTCTCGCCGGCTGGCCACCTCTCCCTCACCGAGGGAGGCCCGCGATTCCCGCAAGCCACGCACTCAACTCACAAGCCCAGGAGAAAAGTGCTTGGGTGGTCCCGTCTCAGGGCCTTGCCCCTGAGCCTGGGGGACAGCGAGTGGCTACACAAACCCAGGCCAAGGCACAACCACATGCACACGAGTCTTCCTGCCCCCTGAACTGTCAGAGAGCTCGGGTGAGCCAGAGTCTGTCAGGCAGCTCCTGGGCAAGACCAGCAGGAGCGCCTGTGTGTGAAGGGGCAGGGCTGGCCTAGGGGCAAAGTGGGCCACTTGCTCTTCCTGCTGCCCTCAGGCTGCTGGGCCGAAGAGGCCATGGACAACGACCCCCATGCAGGCCTCTTCCCTCTGACCAGGCCATCCATGCTCCATACCCTTGCAGTGTGGAGAGAGCCCCTGCCAGAACCCTCCCCTCCAATTTGGCCTCAGATGAGGCCTAGGAACCGGGGAAAAGGCGCTAATGGAATGAGCCTTGGGAGGCGCCTGGGCATGTATGGACACACACTCCGCAGCCTGCTCCTTCGTGGGGCAGTACCCCCGGAGTCCAGGAATGTCTGGGCAAGGCTGGCCTCGGGCAGGGTCCATGCTGGGACCTGCCCTTGGCCTGTGGGTCCACAGAGCAAATCTAGCACTCTGCCGATAGAAGACCTCACCAGCAGCCTCCAAAGGCCGGTTTGCAAGCACTTTCCCCGAGGTAGACCCGCGTTTCCCGCAATCCGCGCACTCCCCCCCCCAGACTTGGAGAAAAGCGCTTCGGGGTGTTCCTTTCTCTGGCCTTTGCCCCTGAGCCTGGGAGACACCTAGCGGCTGCACACACCCAGGCCAAGGCAGAACCACATGCACATGTCTCTTCTTGCCCCTTGCAACGTCAGAGAGCTTGGGTGAGCCAGAGTCTGACAGGCAGCTCCGGGGGAAACCCAGCAACAGCATCTGCGTGTGATGGCGCAGGGCCGACCTAGGGGCACTGAGGGAAACTTGCTTACCCTGCTGCCCTGAGGCTGCTGGGATGAAGAGGCCATGGACAACGACCCCCGTGCAGGCCTCTTCCCTCTGACCAGGCCGTCCGGGATCCAGTCCCTTGCACTGTGAAGAGAGGCCCTGCCAGAAACCTCCCCTCCAAGTAGGCCTCAAACGAGGCCTAGGAACCTTGGGAAAGGCGCTCAGGGAATGAGCCTGGGGAGGAGCCTGGGCATGTCTGGACACACTCCCCGCAGCGTTCTCCTTCGTGGGGCAGTACCCCCGGAGGCCAGGAAGGTCTGGTCAAGGCTGGCCTGGGTCAGGGTCCAGGCTGGGACCTGCCCCTGGCCTTTGGGTCCTCTGAGTAGAACCAACACTCTGCAGCTGGAAGACCTCCCCGGCTGTCTCCAAAGGCCTGTTTGCAAGCACTCTCGCCGGCTGGCCACCTCGCATTCACTGAGGGAGGCCGGCGTATCCCGCAAGCCGCGCACTCTGCTCCCAAGCCTGGGAGAAAAGCACTTCTGAGTGTTCTTCTCTCAGGCCTTTGCCCCTGAGCCTGGGGGACAGCTAGGGGCTCCACACACCAAGACCAAGGCAGAACCACATGCCCACGTCTCTTCCGGCCCTCTGCACCGTCAGAGAGCTCAGGTGATCCAGAGTATGTCAGGCAGCTCATGGGAAAAACCCAGCAGCAGCCCCTGTGTGTGAAGGGGCAGGGCCAACCTTGGGGCACAGTGGCCACTTGCTCTTCCTGCTGCCCTGAGGCTGCTGGGCCAAAGAGGCCTTGGGGATCAAACCCCTTGCTGGCCTCTTCCCTCTGACCAGACCGTCCGGGCTCCAGTCCCCTGCAGTGTGGAGAGAGGCCCTGCCAGAAACCTCCCCTCCTAGTAGGACTCAAATGAGGTCTAGGAATCATGGGAAGGCGCTAATGGATTGAGGCTGGGGAGAGGACTGGGCATGTCTGATCACACTCCCTGCCACCTGCCCCTTCGTGGGGCAGTACCCCCGGAGGACAGGAAGGTCTGGTCAAGGCTGGCCTGGGGCAGGGTCCTTGCTGGGACCTGCCCCTGGCCTGTTGGGGCTCTGAGTAGAACCATCACTGTGCGATTGGAAGACATCACCAGCAGCCTCCAAAGGCCGGTTTGCAAGCACTCTCGCTGGATAGCTGCCTCACCCTCACCGAGGGAGGCCCGCGTTTCCCGCAAGCCGCGCACTCAGCTCCCAAGCCTGGAAGAAAAGCGCTTCGGGGTGTTCCTCTCTCAGACCTTTGCCCCTCATCCTGGGAGACATCTAGGGGGCTCCATACACCCAGGCCAATGCAGAACCACATGCAGACGTCTCGTTCTGCCCCTGCACCGTCAGACAGCTTGGGTGAGCCAGAGTCTGTCAGACAGCGCCTGGGCAAGTCCAGCAGCAGCGCCTGTGTGTGATGGGGCAGGGCCGAGCTAGGGGCACTGAGGGCCATTGCTCACCCTGCTGCCCTGAGGCTGCTGGGACAAAGAGGCCTTGGGCAATGACACCCTTGATGGCCTCTTCCCTCTGACCAGGCCGTCCGGGCTCCAGTCCCTTGCATAGTGGAGAAAGGCCCTGCCAGAAACTTCCCCACCAAGTAGGGCTCAAATGAGGCCTAGGAACCTTGGGAAAGGCGCTCAGGGAATGAGCCTGGAGAGGTGCCTGGGCATGTCTGGACACACTCCCTGCTGCCTGCCCCTTCGTGAGGCAGTACCCCCGGTGGCCAGAAAGGTCTGGGCACGGCTGGCGTGGGGCAGGGTCCATGCTGGGACCTGCCCGTGGCCTGTGGGGTCTCTGAGAAGAACCAGCACTCTGCCACTGGAAGACATCCCCAGCTGCCTCCAAAGGCCAGTTTGCAAGCACTCTCCCCGAGTGAGGCCCACGATTCCCGCAAGCTGCGTGCTCTGCTCCCAAGCCCCAGAGCAAAGCTCTTCGTGGAGGTCCTCTCTCAGGATCCTTGCCCCTGAGCCTGGGGGATAGCTAGGGTTTCCACTCACCCAGGCCAAGGCAGAACCACATGAACACGTCTCTTCCGGCCCTCTTCACCATCAGAGAGCTCGGGTGAGCCACAATCTGTCAGGTTCCATCTGGGCAAGCCCAGCAATTGCGCCTGTGTGAGAAGGGCCAGGGCCAACCTAGGGGCACAGTGGCCACAAGCTCTCCCTGCTGCCTTGAGGCTGCTGGGCTAAAGAGCCCTTGGAAATCGACCCACTTGCTGGCCTCTTCCTTCTGACCAGGCCGTACATGCTCCAGTCCTTTGCAGTGTGGAGAGAGGCCCTGCCAGAAACCTCCCCTCCAAGTAGGCCTCAAATGAGGCCTAGGAATCATGGGAAAGGCGCTCAGGGAATGAGCCTGGGAAGGTCCCTGGTCATGTTATTACACACACCCCGCCGCCTGCCCCTTCCTGAGGAAGTACCCCTGGAGGCCAGGAAGGTCTGGTCAAGGCTGGCCTGGGGCAGGGTCCGAGCTGGGACCTGCCACTCTCCTGTGGGGCTTCTGAGCAGAACCAGCACTGTGGCAATGGAAGACCTCACCGGCAACCAGCAAAGGCTGGTTTGCACGCACTCTCGTTGGCTGGCTACCTGTCACTCACCGAGGGAGGCCCGTGATTCCCACAAGCCATGCACTGTGCTCCCAAGCCCAGGAGAAAAGCGCTTGGGTGGTCCCCACTAAGGGTCTTGCCCCTGAGCGTGGGGGACAGCTAGGGGCTCAACACACCCAGGCCAAGGCAGAACCACATGCACACATCTCTTCCTGCCCCCTGCACTGTCAGAGAGCTTGGGTGAACCAGAGTGTGTCAGTCAGTGCCTGGGCAAGCCCAGCAGGAGCGCCTGTGTGTGATGGGGCAGGGCCCACCTAGGGGCACTGAGGGCCAGTTGCTCACCCTGCTGCCCTGAGGCTGCTTGGGCAAAGAGGCCTTGGACATCGACCCCATTGCTGGCCTCTTCCCTCTGACGAGCCCGTCCGGGCTCCAGTCCCTTGCAGTGTGGAGAGAGGCCCTGCCAGAATCCTCCCCTCCAAGTAGGCCTCAAATGAGGCCTAGGTATCATGGGAAAGGTGCTCAGGGAATGAGACTGGGGAGGCGCCTGGGCATGTCCGGAGACACTCCCTGCAGCCTGCCTCTTCATGGGGCAGTACACCCAGAGGCCAGGATGGTCTGGTCAAGGCTGGTCTGGGGCAGGGTCCTTGCTGGGGCCTTCTCCTGTCCTGTGGGGCCTCTGAGCAGAAACAGCACTGTGCCCTTGGAAGACGTCACCAGCAGCCTCCAAAGGCTGGTTTGCAAGCACTCTCGCAGGCTGGCTGCCTCTCCCTCACCGACGGAGGCCCACGTTTCCTGCATGCTGTGCACTCTGCTCCCATGCCTGGGAGAAAAGTGCTTGTGTGGTCCCATCTCAGGCCTTTGCCCATGAGCCTGGGAGACAGCTAAGGGCTCCACACACACAGGCCAAGGCAGAACCACATGCACGTGTCTCCTCCGGCCCTCTGTACCATCAGAGAGCTCGGGTGAGCAAGAGTCTGTCAGGCAGCTCCTGGGCAAGCCCAGCAGCAGCGCCTGTGTGTGAAGGGGCAGGGCTGACCTAGGGGCACAATTGGCCACTTGCTCACCCTCCTGCCCTGAGGCTGCTGGGACAAAGAGGCGGTGGGCATCAAACAACGTGCTGGCCTCTTCACTCTGACCAGGCCGTCCAGGCTCCAGTCCGTTGCAGTTGGAGAGAGGCCATGCCAGAAACCTCCCCTCCAAGTAGGCCTCAAATGTGGCCTATGAAGCATGGGAAAGGCACGAATGGAATTAGACTGGGGAGGCACCTGGGCATGTCTGGACACACTCCCCGCCAACTGCCCCTTTGTGGGGCAGTACCCCCAGAGGCCAGGAATGTCTGGTCAAGGCTGACCTGGTGCAGGGTCCTTGCTGGGACCTGCCCCTGGCCTGTGGGTCCTCTTAGCAAAACCAGCACTGTGCCACTGGAAGACCTCACCGGCAACCTCGAAAGACCGGTTTACAAGCACTCTCGCCGGCTGGCTGGCTCTCCCTCACCGAGGGACGCCTGCGTTTCCCGCAAGCCGCGCACTCTGCTCCCATCCCTGGGAGAAAAGTGCTTATGTGGTCCCATCTCAGGCCTTTGCCCATGAGCCTGGGAGACAGCTAGGGGCTCCACACACACAGGCCAAGGCAGAACCACATGCCCATGTCTCTTCCGGCCCTCTGTACCGTCAGAGAGCTCGGGTGAGCAAGAGTCTGTCAGGCAGCTCCTGGGCAAGCCCAGCAGCATCGCCTGTGTGTGATGGGGCAGGGCCGACCTAGGGACAGAGTGGGACACTTGCTTTTCCTGCTGCCCTAAGGCTGCTGGGCCAAAGAGGTCTTGGGCATTGACCCCCTTGCTGGCCTCTTCCCTCTGACCAGGCCGTCCATGCTCCAGTCCCTTGCAGTTTGGAGAGAGGCCCTGCCAGGAACCACCCTTCCAAGTAGGCCTCAAATGAGGCCTAGGAATCATGGGAAAGGGGCTAAGGAAAAGAGACTGGGGAGGGGCTTGGGCATGTCTGGACACACTCCCCGCCACCTGCCCATTCGTGAGGCTGTACCCCCGGAGGCCAGAACGGTCTGGTCAAGGCTGGCCTGGGGGAGGGTCCGTGCTGGGAACTGCCACTGGCCTGTGGGGCCTCTGATCATATACAGCACTGTGCCGCTGGAAGACCTCACTGGCAACCTCCAAAGGCCGGTTTGCAAGGACTCTCCCCAAGGGAGACCCACGTTTCCCACAAGCCAAGCACTCTGTTCCCAAGCCCAGGACAATAGCGCATTAGGTTCGTCCGCTCTCAGGCTCTTTCCCCAGTGCCTGGGGGACAGCTAGGGTCTACACACACCCAGGTCAAGGCAGAACCCCATGAACACGTCTCTTCCGGCCCTCTGCACTGTCAGAGAGCTCGGGTGAGCCACAGTCTGTTAGGCAGCTCCTGGGCAAGCCCAGCAGCAGCGCCTGTGTGTGAAGGGGCAGGGCTGACCTAGGGGCACAATGGACCACTTGCTCTCCCTGCTGCCCTAAGGCTGCTGGGCCAAGGAGGCCATGGGCATCGACCCCCTTGCTCGCCTCTTTCCTCTGACCAGGCCGTCCGGGCTCCAGACCCTTGCAGTGTGGAGAGAGCCCCTGCCAGAAACCTCCCCTCCAAGTAGGCCTCAAATGAGGCATAGGCACCAGGGAAAAGGCGCTAATGGAATGAGCCTGGGGAGGTGCCTGAGCATGTCTGGACACACGCTCTGCCGCCTGCACCTTCATGGGGCAGTACTCCCGGAGGCCAGGAAGGTCTGGGAAAGGCTGGCCTGGGGGAGGGTCCATGCTGGGAACTGCCACTGGCCTGTGGGGCCTCTGATCATATACAGCACTGTGCCGCTGGAAGACCTCACTGGCAGCCTCCAAAGGCCGGTTTGCAAGCACCCTCCCCGAAGGAGGCCCGCGCTTCCCGCAAGCTGAGCACTCTGCTCCCAAGCCCGGGATTAAGGCGCTTCGGGGTGGTCCTCTCTCAGGGCCCTTTCCATTGAATCTGGGGGCCAGCTAGGGCCTCCACACTCCCAGGCCAAGGCAGAAACACATGCACACGTCTCTTCCTACCCTCTACACCGTCAGAGAGCTCGGGTGAGCCAGAGTCTGTCAGGCAGCTCCTGGGCAAGCCCAGAAGCAGCGCCTGTTTGTGATGGGGCAGTGCTGACCTAGGGGCACTGAAGGCCACTTGCTCACCCTGCTGCCCTGACGCTGCTGGGATAAAGAGGCCTTGGGCATCGAACCCATTGCTGGCCTCTTCCCTCTGACCAGGCCGTCCAGGCTCCAGTTCCTTGCAGTGTGGAGAGAGGCCCTGCCAGAAACCGCCCCTCCAAGTAGGCCTCAAATGAGGCCTATGAACCATGGGAAAGGCGCTCAGGGAAAGAGCCTGTGGAGGTCCCTGGCCATGTTATGACACACACCCCGCCGCCTGCCCCTTCCTGAGGAAGTACCCCCGGAGGCCAGGAAGGTCTAGTCAAGGCTGGCCTGTGGCAGGGTCTGTGCTGGGACCTGCCACTGGCCTGTGGGTCCTCTGAGCAGAACCAGCAGTGTGGCCATGGAAGACCTCACCGGCAGCCTCCAAAGGCCGGTTTGCAAGCATTCTTGCTAACTGGCAACCTCTCCCTCACCGAGGGAGGCCAGCGATTCCCGCAAGCCACGCACTCTGCTCCAAGCCCAGGAGGAAAGCGCTTGATTGGTCCCCTCTAAGGGACTTGCCCCTGAGCGTGAGGGACAGCTAGGGGCTCCAAACTCCCAGGCCAAGGCAGAACCACATGCACACGAGTCTTCCTGCCCCCTGCACCATCAGAGAGCTCAGGTGAGCCAGAGTCTGTCACGCAGCTCCTGGGCAAGCCCAACAGCAGAGCTTGTGTGTGAAGGGGCAGGGCCGTCCTAGGGGAACAATGGGCCACTTGCTTACCTTGCTGCCCTGAGTCTGCTGGGACCAAGAGGCCTTGGGCATTGACTCCCTTGCTGGCCTCGTTCCTCTGACCAGGCCGTCCAGGCTCCAGTCTCTTGCAGTTTGGAGAGAGGTCCTGCCAGGAACCTCCCTTCCAAGTAGGCCTCAAATGAGGCCTAGGAATCATGGGAAAGGGGCTAAGGAAAAGATACTGGGGTGGCGCCTGGTCATGTCTGTAGACACTCCCCGCCGCCTGCCCATTCATGAGGCTGTACCCCCGGAGGCCAGAACGGTCTGGTCAATGCTGGCCTGGGGGAGGGTCCATGCTGGGAACTGCCACTGGCCTGTGGGGCCTCTGATCATATACAGCACTGTGCCGCTGGAAGACCTCACTGGCAGCCTCCAAAGGCCGGTTTGCAAGGACTCTCCCCAAGGGAGACCCACGTTTCCCGCAAGCCAAGCACTCTGTTCCCAAGCCCAGGACAATAGCGCATTAGGTTCGTCCGCTCTCAGGCTCTTTCCCCAGTGCCTGGGGGACAGCTAGGGTCTACACACACCCAGGTCAAGGCAGAACCCCATGAACACGTCTCTTCCGGCCCTCTGCACTGTCAGAGAGCTCGGGTGAGCCACAGTCTGTTAGGAAGCTCCTGGGCAAGCCCAGCAGCAGCGCCTGTGTGTGAAGGCGCAGGGCTGACCTAGGGGCACAATGGACCACTTGCTCTCCCTGCTGCCCTAAGGCTGCTGGGCCAAGGAGGCCATGGGCATCGACCCCCTTGCTGGCCTCTTTCCTCTGACCAGGCCTTCAGGGCTCCAGGCCCTTGCAATGTTCAGAGAGCCCCTGCCAGAAACCTCCCTCCAAGTAGGCCTCAAATGAGGCCTAGGCACCAGGGAAATGGCATAATGGAATGAGCCTGAGGAAGTGCCTGGGCATGTCTCGACACTGTCCCAGCCACCTGCCCCTTCATGAGGCAGTACCCCTGGAGGCCAGGAAGGTCTGGGAAAGGCTGGCCTGGGGCAGCGTCCATGCTGGGACCTGCCCCTGGCCTGTGGGGCCTCTGAGCAGAACCAGCACTGTGGCGATGGAAGACCTCCCCGGCAGCCTCCAAAGGCCGGCTTGCAAGCACTCTCGCCGGTAGTCCACCTCTCCCTCACCGACGGATGTCTGCGATTCCCGCAAGCCATGTACTCTGTTCCCAAGCCCAGGAAAAAAGCTCTTGTGTGGTCCCCTCTCAGGGCCTTGCCCCTGAAACTGGGGTCAGCTAGGGGCTCCAAACTCCCAGGCTAAGGCAGAACCACGTGCACACGAGTCTTCCTGTCCCCTGCACCGTCAGAGAGGTCGGGTGAGCCAGAGTCTGTCAGGCAACTCCTGGGCAAGCCAAGCACCAGCGCCAGTGTGTGAAGGGTCAGGACCAACCTAGGGGCACAGTGGGCCACTTGCTAACCCTGCTGCCCTGAGGCTGCTGGGACAAAGAGGCCTTGGACATCGACCCCCTTGCTGACCTCTTCCCTCTGACCAGGCCGTCCGGGCTCTAGGCCCTTGCAGTGTGGAGAGAGCCCGTGCCAGAAACCTCCCCTCGAAGTAGGCCTCAAATGTGGCCTAGGAACCATGGGAAAGGCGCTAAGGGAATGAGTCTGGGGAGGCTTCTGGGCATGTCTTGACACACACCCCGCTGCCTGCCCCTTCGTGGGACAGTTCCCCCGGAAGCCAGGAAGGTCTGGTCAAGCCTGGCCTTGGGCAGGGTCCATGCTGGGACCTGCCCCTGGCCTGTGGGTACTCTGAGCACAATCAGCATTGTGCCGCTGGAAGACCTCACCGGCCGCCTCCAAAGGCTGGTTTGCAAGCAGTCTCACCGGGTGGCCACCTCTCCCTCACCGAGGGAGGCCCGTCTTTCCCGCAAGCCCCGCACTCTGTTCCCAAACCTGGGAGAAAAGCACTTTAGTGTGTTCCTCTCTCAGGCATTCGCCCCGGAGCCTGGGGACAGCTAGGTGTTCCACTCACCCAGGCCAAGGCAGAACCACATGCACACGTCTCTTCTGGCCCTCTGCACCTTTAGAGAGCTCGGGTGAGCCAGAGTCTGTCAAGCTGCCCCTGGGCAAGCCCAGCAGCAGCGCCTGTGTGTGAAGGGGCAGGGCCTACCTAGGGGCACAGTGCGCCACTTGCTCTTCCTGGTGCACTTAGGATGCTGGGCCAAAGAGGCCTTGGGAAACGACCTCCTTGCTGTCCTCTTTCCTCTGACCAGGCCATCTGTCCTCCAGACCATTGCAGTGTGCAGAGAGCCCCTGCAAGAAACCTCCCCTCCAAGTAGGCCTCAAAAGGCCTAGGCAACAGGGAAAAGGTGCTAATGGAATGAGCCTACGGAGGCGCCTGGGCATGTATGGACACACATTCCACAGCCTGCTCCTTGATGGGGCAGTACCCCCAGAGGCCGGGAAGGTCTGAGCTTGGCTGGGCTGGAGCAGGGTCCATGCTGGGACCTGCCCCTGGCCTGTGGGGCCACAGAGCAAATCCAGCACTCTGCCGCTGGAAGACCTCCCTGGCTACCTCCAAAGGCCAGTTTGCAAGCACTCTCCCCGAGGGAGCCACGCGATTCCCACAAGCCCCGCACTCTGCTCCCACGCCCGGGAGAAAACACTTCGAGGTGGTCCTCTCTCAGGGCCATTGCCAATGAGCCTGGGGGCCAGCTCGGGGCTCAACACTCCCAGGCCAAGGCAGAACCACATGCACACGTCTTTTCCTGTCCCCTGCACCGCCAGAGAGCTTGGGTGAACAAGAGTCTGTCAGGCAGCCCCTGGGCAAGCCCAGTAGCAGCGCCTATGTATGATGGGGCACAGCCAACCTAGGGGCACAGTGGGACACTTGCTCTTCCTGCTGCCCTGAGGCTGCTGGGACAAAGAGGCCTTGGGCATCGACCGCCTTGCTGGCCTCTTCCCTCTGACCAGGCCATCCGGGCTCCAGTCCTTGTAGTGTGGAGAGAGGCCCTGCCAGAAACCTCCCCTCCAAGTAGGCCTCAAATGAGGCCTAGGAACCATGGGAAAGGTGCTCAGGGAATGAGCCTGGGGAGGTGCCTGTGTATGTCTGGACACATTCCCCACTGCCTGCCCCTTCGTGAGGCAGTATCCTCGGAGGCCAGGTAGGTCTGGTCAAGGCTGGCCTGGGCAGGGTCCGTGCTGGGACCTGCCACTGGCCTGTGGATCCTCTGTGCAGAACCAGCACTGTGCCGCTGGAAGACATCACCGGCAGCCTCCAAAGGCCGGTTTGCAAGTACTCTCTCCAGCTGGAAACCTCTCCCTCACTGAGGGAGGCCCACGATTCCCGCAAGCCTCCCACTCTGCTTCCAAGCCCAGGACAATAGCGCTGGGTGGTCCCCTCTCAGGGCCTTGCCCCTGAGCCTTGGAGACAGCTAGGGGCTCCAAACTCCCAGGCCAAGGCAGAACCACATGCACACGAGTCTTCCTGCCCCCTGCACCGTCAGAGAGCTCAGGTGTGCCAGAGTATATCAGGCAGCTCATGGGCAAACCCAGCAGCACGGCCTGTGCGTGAAGGGGCAGGGTCAACCTAGGGGCACAGAGGGCCACTTGCTCATCCTGCTGCCCTGAGGCTGTTGGGCCAAAGAGGCCTTGGGCATCGACCTCCTTGCTGGCCTCTTCCCTCTGACCATGGCCTCAGCGCTCCAGGCCCTAGCGCGGTGGAGAGAGCCCCTGCCAGAAACCTCCCCTCTAAATAGGCCTCAAATGCGGCCTAGGCACCAGGGGAAGAGTGCTCACGGAATGAGCCTGGGGAGGTGCATGAGCATGTCTGGACACACTTCCCACAGCCTGCCCCTTCGTGGGCACTACCCCCAAAGGACAGGAAGGTCTGGTCAAGACTGGCCTGGGGCAGTGTCCATGCTGGGACCTGTGCCTGGAATGTGGGGCCTCTGAGCACAACCAGCATTCTGCTGCTGGAATACCTCACCGGCAGCCTCCAAAGG
Source organism: Muntiacus reevesi (assembly GCF_963930625.1). Taxonomy (NCBI): domain Eukaryota; kingdom Metazoa; phylum Chordata; class Mammalia; order Artiodactyla; family Cervidae; genus Muntiacus; species Muntiacus reevesi. Next base: position 269,733,324 of record NC_089251.1, on the reverse strand, counting down.
CTGGTTTGCAAGCACTCTCACAGGCTGGCGTCCTCTCCCTCACCGAGGGAGACCCGCGTTTCCCACAAGCCATGCACTCTGTTCCCAAGACCAGGAAAATAGTGCATCGTGTTCGTCCGATCTAAGGCCCTTGCCCCAGTGCCTGGGGGACAGCTACGGGCTCCACACACCCAGGCCAAGGCAGAACCACATGCACACGTCTCTTCCTGCCCCCTGCACCGTCAGAGAGCTTGGGAGAGCCAGAGTCTGTCTGTCAGCACCTGGGCAAGACCAGCAGCAGCACCTGTGTGTGATGGGGCAGGGCCGACCTAGAGGCAGTGAGGGCCAGTTGCTCACCCTGTTGCCCTGAGGCTGCTGGGCCAAAGACACCTTGGACATCGACCCCATTGCTGGCCTCTTCTCTCTGACCAGGCCGTCCAGGCTCCAGTCCCTTGTAGTGTGGAGAGAGGCCCTGCCAGAAACGTCCCCTCCAAATAGACCTGAAATGAGGCCAAGGTATCTTGAGAAAGGTGCTAAGGGAATGAGACTGGGGAGGCGCCTGAGCATGTCTGGACACACTCCCTGCTGCCTGAATCTTCGTGGGGCAGTACACCCAGAGGCCAGGAAGGTCTTGGCAAGGCTGGCCTGGGGCCGGTCCTTGCTGGGGCCTGCCCCTGGCCTGTAGGGCCTCTGAGCAGAACCAGCACTGTGCCATTGGAACACCTCACCAGCAGCTGGTTTGCAAGCACTCTCACAGGCTGGCATCCTCTCCCTAACCGAGGGAGGACTGGGTTTCCCGCAAGCCGCGCACTCTGCTTCCATGCCTGGGAGAAAAGAGCTTCGGGATGTTCTTCTCTCAGGCCTTTGGCGCTGAGCCTGGGAGACAGCTAGGGGCTCCACAATAACAGGCCAAGGCAGAACCACATGCACACGTATCTTCCGGCCCTCTGCACGGTCAGAGAGCTCGGGAGAGCCACAGGCTGTTAGGCAGCTCCTGGGGAAGCCCAGTAGCAGTGCCTGTGTGTGAAGGGGCAGGGCCGACCTAGGGTCACTGAGGGCCACTTGTTCACCCTGCTGCCCTGAGTCTTCTGGGAAAAAGAGGCCTTAGGTATCGACCCCTTTGCTGGCCTCTTCCCTCTCACCACGCCGTCCGGGCTCGAGTCACTTGCAGTGTGGAGAGAGCCCCTGGCAGAAACCTCCCCTCCAAATAGGCCTCAAATGAGGCCTAGGAACCATGGGAAAGGCGCTCAGGGAATGATCCTGGGCAGGTGTCTGGGCATGCCTGAACAACTCGCCGCCGCCTGCCCTTTCATGAGGCAGTACCCCGGAGGCCAGGAAGGTCTGGTCATGGCTGTCCTAGGGCAGGGTCTATGCTGGAAACTGCCCATGGCCTTTGGGGCCTTTGAGCAGAACCAGGACTCTGTCCTTGGAAGACCTCACCAGCAGCCTCCAAAGGCCTGTTTGCAAGACCTCTCGTCTGCTGGCCGTAACTCCCTCACCGAGGCCCATTCTGCCCCTAGGTCGGCTCTGCCCCTTGACACACAGGCAGTACTGCTGGGGCTGCGGAGGACATGTCTGACAGGGCTCAATCAAGCCCTCGGAAGGTGCAGGGGGCAGGAACAAACGTATGCATGTGATTCTGCCTCTTCCTGGCAATGTGGATGTCCAAGCTTGACTCCAAGCTCAGGGGCAAGGGCCCAGAGAGAGGACCACCCTGAAGCGCTTTTCTCCTGGGCTTCAGAGCAGGGTGTGCGACTTGCGGGAAAAGCAGGTCCCCCTCGGGCAGGGAGTGGCAGCAGTCTGGCGAGAATGCTTGCAATCCGACCTTTGGAGGCAGTTGGGGAGGTCTTCCTGCGGGAAAGGGCCGGTTCTGCTCAGAGTCCCCACAGGCCATGGGAAGGACCCATGGCCTGTCCTTGGCCAGCCTTGCCCAGACCTCCCTGGCCTCCGGGGCTCCTGCCCCATGAAGGGGCAGGCTGCGGGGTGTGTGTCTAGACATGCCTGGTCGCCTACCCAGTCACTTACCCCCTAGCATACTTACCCTGGCCTAGGCCTCTTTAGAGTCCAACTCGGAGGGGAGGTGCTGGCAGAGGCTGTCTCCACACTGCAAGGACTTGGAGCTCAGACGGCCTCGTGAGAGGGAAGTGGGGAGCAAGGGGGTGGATGCCCAAGGCCTCTTCACCCCAGCAGCCTCAGGGCAGCTGGGAGAGCAAGAGGCCCACTCTGCCCCTAGGTCGGCTCTGCACCTTGACACACAGGCTGTGCTGCTGGGGTTGCCGAGGAGCTGCCTGAGAGACTCTGGCTCACTCGAGCTCTCGGAAGGTTCAGGGCGCAGGAACAGGTATGTGCATGTGGTTCTGCCTCAGCCTGGGAGTGTGGACTTCCAAGCATGACTCCAGGCTCAGGGGCAAGGGCCCAGAAAAAGGACCACCCCGAAGCGCTTTTCTCCCGGGCTTGAGAGCAGAGTGCGCGACTTGCGGGTAAAGCAGGCCTCCCTCGGTAGGGAGCGGTAGCAGTCTGGCGAGAAGGCTTGCAATCCGGCCTTTGGAGGCAGTTGGGGAGGTCTTCCTGCGGGAAAGGGTCGGTTCTGCTCAGAGTCCCCACAGGCCATGGGAAGGACCCAGCAAGACCCCTGTCCTTGGCCAGCCTTGCCCAGACCTTTCTGGCCTCCGGGGCTCCTGCCCCATGAAGGAGCAGGCTGCGGCGTGTGTGTCTAGACATGCGTGGTCGCCTCCCCAGTCACATACTCCGTAGCATATTTTCCCTGGCCTAGGCCTCTTTTGGGTCAAAGTCGGAGGGGACGTGCAGGCAGAGGCTCTCTCCACACTGCAAGGACTTGGAGCTCAGACGGCCTGGTGAGAGGGAAGTGGGGAGCAATGGGTCTTTCTCCCAGCAGCCTCAGGGCAGCTGGGAGAGCAAGAGGCCCACTCTGCCCCTAGGTCGGCTCTGCCCCTTGACACACAGGCTGTGCTGCTGGGGTGGCCGAGGAGCTGCCTGAGAGACTCTGGCTCACTCGAGCTCTCGGAAGGTGCAGGGCTCAGGAAACGACGTGTGCATGTGGTTCTTTCTTGGTCTGGGAGTGTGGACCCCCAAGGTTGACTCCAGGCTCAGGGGAAACGGCCCAGAGAAAGGACCACCCCGAAGCGCTTTTCTCCCGGGCTTAAGAGCGGAGTGCGCGACTTGCGGGAAAAGCAGGCCTCCCTCGGCAGGGAGCGGCAGCAGTCTGGCGAGAATGCTTGCAAACCGGCCTTTGGAGGCAGTTGGGGAGGTCTTCCTGCGGGAAAGGGCCGTTTCTGCTCAGAGTCACCACAGGCCAGGGGAAACACCCAGCAAGCCCCTGTCCTTGGCCAGCTTTGCCCAGACCTCCCTGGACTCCGGGGCTCCTGCCCCATGAAGGGGCAGGCTGCGGGGTGTGTGTCTAGACATGCCTGGTGGCCTCCCTAGTCACTTACCCCCTAGCATATTTCCCCTGGCCTAGGCCTCTTTTGAATCCAACTCGGAGGGGACATGCTGGCAGAGGCTGTCTCCACACTGCAGGGACTTGGAGCTCAGACGGCCTGGTGAGAGGGAAGTGGGAGCAACGGGTTGGATGCCCAAAGACTTTTTCTCCCAGCAGCCTCAGGGCAACTGGGAGAGCAACAGGCCCACTCTGCCCCTAGGTCGGCTCTGCCCCTTGACACACAGGCTGTGCTGCTAGGGTGGTCGAGGATATGCCTGAGAGACTCTGGCTCACTCGAGCTCTCGGAAGGTGCAGGGCTCAGGAAACGGCGTGTGCATGTGGTTCTTTCTTGGTCTGGGAGTGTGGACCTCCAAGGTTGACTCCAGGCTCAGGGGCAAGGGCCCAGAGAAAGGACCACCCCGATGTGCTTTTCTCCCGGCTTGGGAGCGGATTGCGCGACTTGCGGGAAAAACAGGCCTCCCTTGGGGAGGGTCGTGCGGCAGCCGGCGAGAATGCTTGCCACCGGCCCTTGGAGGCAGCCGGGGAGGTCTTCATGCGGGAAAGGGGTGGTTCTGCTGAGAGGACCCACAGGCCAGGGGAAACACCCAGCATGCTCTCTTGTCCTTGGCCAGGGTTGCACAGACCTTCCGGGCCTCCGGGGCTGCTGCCTCATGAACGGGCAGGCTGCGGGGAGTGTGTCCAGACATGCCTGGTCACCTCCCCAGTCTCTTACCCCCTAGCGCATTTCCCCTGTGCTTGGCCTAATTTAAGGCCTACTCGGAGGGCAGGTGCTGGCATGGGCTGTTTTCACACAGCAAGAGCCTGGAGCTCAGACGGCCTCGTCACAGGGAAGTGCGGAGCAAGTGTGTGGATGCCCAAGTCTTCTTTGGCCCAGCAGCCTCCGGGCAGCTGGGAGAGCAGGAGGCCCACCCTGCCCCTAGATCAGCACTGCCACTTGACACTCAGGAAGGCCTGCTGGGGCTGCGGAGGACATGTCTGACAGACTCTGGCTCAACCAAGTCCTCGGAAGGTGCAGAGGGCAGGAACAAACGTATGCATGTGATTCTGCCTCTTCCTGGCAATGTGGATGTCCAAGCTTGACTCCAGGCTCAGGGGCAAGGGCCCAGAGAAAGGACCACCCCGAATCGCTTTTCTCCCGGGCTTAAGAGCAGAGTGCGCGACTTGCGGGAAAAGCAGGCCTCCCTTGGCAGGGAGCGGCAGCAGTCTGGCGAGAATGCTTGCAAACCGGCCTTTGGAGGCAGTCGGGGAGGTCTTCCTACGGGAGAGGCCTGGTTCTCCTCAGAGTCCCCACAGGCCAGGGGAAACACCCAGCAAGATTCCTGCCCTTGGTCAGCCTTGCCCAGACCTTCCTGGGCTCCGGGGCTGCTGTCCCATGAAGGGGCAGGCTGCGGCGTGTGTGACTAGACATGCCCGGCTTCCTCCCCAGTCTCTTACCCCCTAGCGCATTTCCCCTGGATCTAGGCCTCTTTTGAGTCCTACTCGGAGGGAAGGTGCTGGCAGAGGCTGTCTCCACACTGCAAGGACTTGGAGCTCAGACGGCCTGGTGAGAGGGAAGTGGGGAGCAATGGGTTGGATGCCCAAAGCCTTTTTCTCCCAGCTACCCTGCTGCTGGGAGAGCAAGAGGCCCACTCTGCCCCTAGGTCGGCTCTGCCCCTTGACACACAGGCTGTGCTGCTAGGGTGGTCGAGGATATGCCTGAGAGACTCTGGCTCACTCGAGCTCTCGGAAGGTGCAGGGCTCAGGAAACGGCGTGTGCATGTGGTTCTTTCTTGGTCTGGGAGTGTGGACCTCCAAGGTTGACTCCAGGCTCAGGGGCAAGGGCCCAGAGAAAGGACCACCCCGATGTGCTTTTCTCCCGACTTGAGAGCGTATTGCGCGACTTGCGGGAAAAACAGGCCTCCCTTGGGGAGGGTCGTGCGGCAGCTGGCGAGAATGCTTGCCACCGGCCCTTGGAGGCAGCCGGGGAGGTCTTCATGCGGGAAAGGGATGGTTCTGCTGAGAGGACCCACAGGCCAGGGGAAACACCCAGCATGGTCTCTCTCCTTGGCCAGGGTTGCACAGACCTTCCGGGCCTCTGGGGCTGCTGCCTCATGAAGGGGCAGGCTGCGGGGAGTGTGTCCAGACATGCCTGGTCACCTCCCCAGTCTCTTACCCCCTAGCGCATTTCCCCTGTGCTTGGCCTAATTTAAGGCCTACTCGGAGGAAAGGTGTTGACATGGGCTGTTTTCACACAGCAAGAGCCTGGAGCTCCGACGGCCTCGTCACAGGGAAGTGCGGAGCAAGTGTGTGGATGCCCTACTCTTCTTTGGCCCAGCAGGCTCCGGGCTGCTGGGAGAGCAGGAGGCCCACTCTGCCCCTAGATCAGCCCTGCCACTTGACACTCAGGCAGGCCTGCTGGGACTGCGGAGGACATGTCTGACAGACTCTGGCTCAACCAAGTCCTCGGAAGGTGCAGAGGGCAGGAACAAACGTATGCATGTGATTCTGCCTCTTCCTGGCAATGTGGATGTCCAAGCTTGACTCCAGGCTCAGGGGCAAGGGCCCAGAGAAAGGACCACCCCGAATCGCTTTTCTCCCGGGCTTAAGAACAGAGTGCGCGACTTGCGGGAAAAGCAGGCCTCCCTTGGCAGGGAGCGGCAGCAGTCTGGCGAGAATGCTTGCAAACCGGCCTTTGGAGGCAGTCGGGGAGGTCTTCCTACGGGAGAGGCCTGGTTCTCCTCAGAGTCCCCACAGGCCAGGGGAAACACCCAGCAAGATTCCTGCCCTTGGTCAGCCTTGCCCAGACCTTCCTGGGCTCCGGGGCTGCTGTCCCATGAAGGGGCAGGCTGCGGCGTGTGTGACTAGACATGCCCGGCTTCCTCCCCAGTCTCTTACCCCCTAGCGCATTTCCCCTGGATCTAGGCCTCTTTTGAGTCCTACTCGGAGGGAAGGTGCTGGCAGAGGCTGTCTCCACACTGCAAGGACTTGGAGCTCAGACGGCCTGGTGAGAGGGAAGTGGGGAGCAATGGGTTGGATGCCCAAAGCCTTTTTCTCCCAGCTACCCTGCTGCTGGGAGAGCAAGAGGCCCACTCTGCCCCTAGGTCGGCTCTGCCCCTTGACACACAGGCTGTGCTGCTAGGGTGGTCGAGGATATGCCTGAGAGACTCTGGCTCACTCGAGCTCTCGGAAGGTGCAGGGCTCAGGAAACGGCGTGTGCATGTGGTTCTTTCTTGGTCTGGGAGTGTGGACCTCCAAGGTTGACTCCAGGCTCAGGGGCAAGGGCCCAGAGAAAGGACCACCCCGATGTGCTTTTCTCCCGGCTTGGGAGCGGATTGCGCGACTTGCGGGAAAAACAGGCCTCCCTTGGGGAGGGTCGTGCGGCAGCCGGCGAGAATGCTTGCCACCGGCCCTTGGAGGCAGCCGGGGAGGTCTTCATGCGGGAAAGGGGTGGTTCTGCTGAGAGGACCCACAGGCCAGGGGAAACACCCAGCATGCTCTCTTGTCCTTGGCCAGGGTTGCACAGACCTTCCGGGCCTCCGGGGCTGCTGCCTCATGAACGGGCAGGCTGCGGGGAGTGTGTCCAGACATGCCTGGTCACCTCCCCAGTCTCTTACCCCCTAGCGCATTTCCCCTGTGCTTGGCCTAATTTAAGGCCTACTCGGAGGGCAGGTGCTGGCATGGGCTGTTTTCACACAGCAAGAGCCTGGAGCTCCGACGGCCTCGTCACAGGGAAGTGCGGAGCAAGTGTGTGGATGCCCAAGTCTTCTTTGGCCCAGCAGCCTCCGGGCAGCTGGGAGAGCAGGAGGCCCACCCTGCCCCTAGATCAGCACTGCCACTTGACACTCAGGAAGGCCTGCTGGGGCTGCGGAGGACATGTCTGACAGACTCTGGCTCAACCAAGTCCTCGGAAGGTGCAGAGGGCAGGAACAAACGTATGCATGTGATTCTGCCTCTTCCTGGCAATGTGGATGTCCAAGCTTGACTCCAGGCTCAGGGGCAAGGGCCCAGAGAAAGGACCACCCCGAAGCGCTTTTCTCCCGGGCTTAAGAACAGAGTGCGCGACTTGCGGGAAAAGCAGGCCTCCCTCGGCAGGGAGCGGCAGCAGTCTGGCGAGAATGCTTGCAAACCGGCCTTTGGAGGCAGTCGGGGAGGTCTTCCTACGGGAGAGGCCTGGTTCTCCTCAGAGTCCCCACAGGCCAGGGGAAACACCCAGCAAGATTCCTGCCCTTGGTCAGCCTTGCCCAGACCTTCCTGGGCTCCGGGGCTGCTGTCCCATTAAGGGGCAGGCTGCGGCGTGTGTGACTAGACATGCCCGGCTTCCTCCCCAGTCTCTTACCCCCTAGCGCATTTCCCCTGGATCTAGGCCTCTTTTGAGTCCTACTCGGAGGGAAGGTGCTGGCAGAGGCTGTCTCCACACTGCAAGGACTTGGAGCTCAGACGGCCTGGTGAGAGGGAAGTGGGGAGCAATGGGTTGGATGCCCAAAGCCTTTTTCTCCCAGCTACCCTGCTGCTGGGAGAGCAAGAGGCCCACTCTGCCCCTAGGTCGGCTCTGCCCCTTGACACACAGGCTGTGCTGCTGGGGTGGCCGAGGAGCTGCCTGAGAGACTCTGGCTCACTCGAGCTCTCGGAAGGTGCAGGGCTCAGGAAACGACGTGTGCATGTGGTTCTTTCTTGGTCTGGGAGTGTGGAACCCCAAGGTTGACTCCAGGCTCAGGGAAAACGGCCCAGAGAAAGGACCACCCCGATGTGCTTTTCTCCCGACTTGAGAGCGTATTGCGCGACTTGCGGGAAAAACAGGCCTCCCTTGGGGAGGGTCGTGCGGCAGCTGGCGAGAATGCTTGCCACCGGCCCTTGGAGGCAGCCGGGGAGGTCTTCATGCGGGAAAGGGATGGTTCTGCTGAGAGGACCCACAGGCCAGGGGAAACACCCAGCATGGTCTCTCTCCTTGGCCAGGGTTGCACAGACCTTCCGGGCCTCTGGGGCTGCTGCCTCATGAAGGGGCAGGCTGCGGGGAGTGTGTCCAGACATGCCTGGTCACCTCCCCAGTCTCTTACCCCCTAGCGCATTTCCCCTGTGCTTGGCCTAATTTAAGGCCTACTCGGAGGAAAGGTGTTGACATGGGCTGTTTTCACACAGCAAGAGCCTGGAGCTCCGACGGCCTCGTCACAGGGAAGTGCGGAGCAAGTGTGTGGATGCCCTACTCTTCTTTGGCCCAGCAGGCTCCGGGCTGCTGGGAGAGCAGGAGGCCCACTCTGCCCCTAGATCAGCCCTGCCACTTGACACTCAGGCAGGCCTGCTGGGACTGCGGAGGACATGTCTGACAGACTCTGGCTCAACCAAGTCCTCGGAAGGTGCAGAGGGCAGGAACAAACGTATGCATGTGATTCTGCCTCTTCCTGGCAATGTGGATGTCCAAGCTTGACTCCAGGCTCAGGGGCAAGGGCCCAGAGAAAGGACCACCCCGAATCGCTTTTCTCCCGGGCTTAAGAGCAGAGTGCGCGACTTGCGGGAAAAGCAGGCCTCCCTTGGCAGGGAGCGGCAGCAGTCTGGCGAGAATGCTTGCAAACCGGCCGTTGGAGGCAGTCGGGGAGGTCTTCCTACGGGAGAGGCCTGGTTCTCCTCAGAGTCCCCACAGGCTAGGGGTAACACCCAGCAAGATTCCTGCCCTTGGTCAGCCTTGCCCAGACCCTCCTGGCCTCCGGGGCTGCTGTCCCATGAAGGAGCAGGCTGCGGTGTGTGTCTCTAGACATTCCCGGCCTCTTCCCCAGTCTCTTACCCCCTAGCGCATTTCCCCTCCATCTAGGCCTCTTGTGAGTCCTTCTCGGAGGGGAGGTGCTGGCAGAGGCTGTCTCCGCAGTGCAAGGGCTTGGAGCTCAGGCAGCCTGCTGAGAGGGAAGTGGGGAGCAAGGGGGTGGATGCCCAAGGCCTCTTTAGCCTAGCAGCCTCAGGGCAGCTGCGAGAGCAAGAGGCCCACTCTGCCCCTAGGTCGGCTCTACCCCTTGACACACAGGCTGTGCTGCTGGGGTGGCCGAGGAGCGGCCTGACATACTCTGGCTCACTCGAGCTCTCGGAAGGTGCAGGGCACAGTAATAGACATGTGCATGTGGTTCTGCCTCGACCTGGGAGTGTGGACTTCCAAGCTTGACTCCAAGCTGAGGGGCAAGCTCCCAGAGAAAGGACCACCCCGATGTGCTTTTCTCCCGGCTTGGGAGCGGATTGCGCGACTTGCGGGAAAAACAAGCCTCCCTTGGGGTGGGAGGTGCGGCAGCTGGCGAGAATGCTTGCAACCGGCCCTTGGAGGCAGCCGGGGAGGTCTTCATGCGGGAAAGGGGTGGTTCTGCTGAGAGGACCCACAGGCCAGGGGCAGCACCCAGCATGGTCTCTGCCCTTGGCCAGGGTTGCCCAGACCTTCCGGGCCTCCGGGGCTCCTGCCCCATGAAGGGGCAGGCTGCGGGGTGTGTGTCTAGACATGCCTGGTCGCCTCCCCAGGCTCTTACCCCTAGCGCTTTTCCCCTGAGCTTGACCTAATTTAAGGCCTACTCAAAGGGGAGGTGCTGGCATGGGCTGTTTTCACACAGTCAGAGCCTGGAGCTCAGACAGCCTGGTCACAGGGAAATGCAGAGCAAGTGTCCACACACCCAGGCCAAGGCAGAATCACATGACCATGTCTCTTCCTGCCCCCTACACTGTCAGAGATCTTGGGTGAGCCAGAGTCTGTCACGCCATCTCCTGCCCAAACCCAGCAGCAGCGCCTGTGTGTGATGGGGCAGGGCCGACCTAGGGGCACAGTGGGCCACTTACTCTCCCTACTGCCCTGAGGCTGCTGGGCCAAAGAGGCCTTGGACATCGACCCCCTTGCTGGCCTCTTACCTCTGACCAGGCCATCCGGGCTCCAGGCCCTTGGAGTGTGGAGAGAGCCCCTGCCAGAAATCTCCCCTCCAACTAGGCCTCAAATGAGGCCCAGGAACCGGGGAAAAGCACTCAGGGAAGGAGCCTGAGGAGGTGCCTCAGCATATCTGGACACACTTCCTGCAGCCTGACCCTTCGTGGGCAGTTCCCCGGAGGCCAGGAATGTCTGGGCAAGTCTGGCCTGGGACAGGTTCCATGCTGGAATCTGCCTGTTGTCTGTGGGGCCTCTGAGCAGAACCAGCTCTTTGCTGCTGGAAGACCTCCCCGGCTGATTCAAAGGCCAGTTTGCAAGCACTCTCCCCGAGCGAGTCCCACAATTGCCGCAAGCTGCGCACTCTGCTCACAGGCCGGGAGAAAAATGCTTCGGGGTAGTCCTCTCTCAGGGCTCTTGCCCCTGAGCCTAGGGGACAGCTAGGGGCGCAACACACCCAGGCCAAGGAAGAACCACATATACACGTGCTTTCCTGCCCCCTACACCGTCAAAGAGCTCGGGTGAACCAGAGTCTGTCAGGCAGCTCCTGGGCAAACCCCGGAGCAGCGCCTGTCTGTGATGGGTCAGGGCCCACGTAGGGGACTGTGGGCTACCTGCTCAACCTGCCTCCCTGAGGCTGCTGGGAGAAACAAGCCTTGGGCATCGACCCCCTTGCTGGCCTCTTCCCTCTGACCAGGCCGTCCAGGCTCCAGGCCCTTGCAGTGTGGAGAGAGGCCCTGCCAGAAACCTCCCCTCTAATTAGGCCTCAAATGAGGCCTAGGAACCATGGGAAAGGCGCTAAGGGAATGAGACTGGGTAGGTGCCTGGGCATGTCTGGACACACACCCCGCCGCCTGTCCATTGGTGAGGCAGTACCTCCTGAGGCCAGAAAGGTCTGGTTAAGGTTGGCCTGCGACAAGGTCCGTGCTGGGACCTGCCACTGGCCTGTGGGACCTCTGAGAAGAACCAGCACTGTGCCGCGGGAAGACCTCACCGGCAGTCTCCAAAGGTCGGTTTGCAAGCACTCTCACTGGCTGGCCGCCTCTCCCTCACCGAGGGAGGCACGTGTTTGCCGCAAGCCGTGCACTCTGCTCCCAAGTCTGGGAGAAAAGCGCTTCGGTGTGTTCCTCTCTCAGGCCTATGCTCCTGAGCCTGGGGGACATCTAGGGGTTCCACTAACGCAGGCCAAGGCAGAACCACATGCACACGCCTCTTCCGGCCCTCTGCACCATCAGAGAGCTCGGGTGAGCCACAGTCTGTCAGACTCCTCCTGGGCAAGCCCAGCAGGAGTGCCTGTGGTTGAAGTGGCAGGGCCGATGCAGGGGAACAGTGGGCCACTTGCTCCTCCTGCTGCCCTGAGGCTGCTGGACCAAAGAGGCCTTGGGCATCGAACCCCTTGCTGGCCTCTTCCCACTGACCAGGACATCCGTGCTCCAGACCCTTGGAGTGTGGAGAGAGCCCCTGCCAGATACCTCCCCTCTAAGTAGGCCTCAAATGAGGCCTAGGAATCATGGGAAAGGCGCTAAGGGAATGAGACTGCGGAGGCGCCTGAGCATGTGTGGACACACAGCACGCAGCCTGCTCCTTCGTGGGGCAGTACGACCGGAGGCCAGGAAGGTCTGGTTAAGGCTGGCCTGGGGCAGGCTACTTGCTGGGACCTGCACCTGGCCTGTGGGGCCTCTGAGCAGAACCAGCACGGTGCCGCTGGAAGACCTCACCTGCTGCCTCCAAAGGTCGGTTTGAAAACACTCTCGCCGGCTGGCCGCCTCTGCCTCACCGAGGGAGGCCCACCTTTCCTGCAAGCCGCGCACTCTGTTCACAAGCCTGGGAGAAAAGCGCTTTGGGGTGTTACTCTCTCATGCCTTTGCCCCTGAGCCTGGGAGACAACTAGGGGCTCCACACACCCAGGCCAAGGCAGAACCACATGCACACGTATCCTCGAGCCCTCTGCACCATCAGAGAGCTCGGGTGAGCCACAGTCTGTTAGGCAGCTCCTGGGCAAGGAGCAGAAGCGCCTGTGTGTGAAGGGGCAGAGCCGACCTAGGGGCACAGTGGGCCACTTGCTCTCCCTGCTGCCCTGAGGCTGCTGGGCCAAAGAGGCCTTGGGCATCAACCCCCTTGCTGGCCTTTTCCCTCTGACCAGGCCATCCGGGCTACAGTCCCTTGCAGTGTGGAGAGTGCCCCTGCCAGAAACCTCCCCTCCAAGTAGGCCTCAAATGAGGCCTAGGCACCAGGGAAAAGGCGCTAATGGAATGAGCCTGGGGAGGTGCCTGAGCATGTCTGGACACACTCCACGCAGCCTGCTCCTTCATGGGGCAGTATCCTAGAGGCCGGGAAGGTCTGGGCAAGGCTGGCCTGGGGCAGGTTCCATGCTGGGACCTGCCCCTGGCCTGTGGGGCCACAGAGCAAATCCAGCACTCTGCAGTTGGAAGACCTCCGTGGCTGGCTCCAAATGTTGGTTTGCAAGCACTCTCCCCGAGGGAGACCCGCGTTTCCCGCAAGCCACACACTCTGCTCCCAAGCCCAGGACAATAGCACATCGTGTTCGTCCGCTCTGAGGCCCTTGGTCCAGTGCCTGGGGGACAGCTAGGGGCTCCACACACCCAGGCCAAGGCAGAACCATATCCACACGTCTCTTCCTGCCCCCTGCACCGTCAGACAGCTTGGGTGAGCCAGAGTCTGTCAGGCAGCTGCTGGGCAAGCCCAGTAGCAGCGCCTGTGAGTGATGGGGTAGGGCCGACCTAGCGGCAAGGAGGGCCACTTTCTCACCCTGCTGCCCTGAGGCTGCTGGGACAAAGAGGCCTTGGACATCGACCTCATTGCTGGCCTCTTCCCTCTGACGAGGCCGTCTGGGCTCCAGTCCCTTGCAGTGTGGAGAGAGGCACTGCCAGACTCCTCCCCTCCAAGTAGGCCCCAAATGAGGCCTAGGTGTCATGGGAAAGGTGTTCAGGGAATGAGACTGGGGAGGCGCCTGGCCATGTCTGGAAACACTCCCTGCAGGCTGCCTCTTCGTGGGGCAGTCCACCCAGAGGCCAGGATGGTCTGGTCAAGGCTGGTCTGGGGCAGGGTCCTTGCTGGGGCCTTCCCCTGTCCTGTGGGGCCTCTGAGCAGAAACAACACTGTGCCATTGGAAGAAGTCACCAGCAGCCTCCAAAGGCTGATTTGCAAGCACTCTCGCAGGCTGGCCGCCTCTCCCTCACCGACGGCGGCCCACGTTTCCCGCAAGCCACGCACTCTGCTCCCATGCCTGGGAGAAAAGCGCTTATGTGGTCCCATCTCAGGCCTTTGCCCATGAGCCTGGGAAACAGCTAGGGGCTCCACACACACAGGCCAAGGCAGAACCACATGCACGTGTCTCTTCCCGACCTCTGTACCGTCAGAGAGCTCGGGTGAGCAAGAGTCTGTCAGGCAGCTCCTGGGCAAGCCCAGCAACAGCGCCTGTGTTTGAAGGGGCAGGGCCGACCTAGGGGCACAGTGCGCCACTTGCTCTCCCTGCTGCCCTTAGGCTGCTGGGCCAAAGAGGCTTTGGGAAACGACCCACTTTCTGGTCTCTTTCCTCTGACCAGGCCAACCGTCCTCCATACGCTTGCAGTCTGGAGAGAGCCCCTGCCAGAAACCTCCCCTCCGAGTAGGCCTCAAAAGGCCTAGGCAACAGGGAAAAGGCGCTAATGGAATGAGCCTAGGGAAGCACCTGGGCATGTATGGACACACATTCCACAGCCTGCTCCTTCATGGGGCAGTACCCCCAGAGGTCGGGAAGGTCTGGGCATGGCTGGGCTGGAGCAGGGTCCATACTGGGACCTGCCCCTGGCCTGTGGGGCCACAGAGCAAATCCAGCACTCTGCCGCTGGAAGACCTCCCGGCTGCATCCAAAGGCCGGTTTTCAAGCACTCACCCTGAGCGAGACCCGAGTTTCCCGCAAGTCACGCACTCTGCTCCCAAGCCTAGGACAGTAGTGCATTGGGTTTGTCCGCTCTAAGGCGCTTGGCCTGGTGCTTGGGGACAACTAGGGGCTCCACACACCCAGGCCAAGGGAGAACCACATGCACACATATCTTCCTGCCCCTTGCACCGTCAGAGAGCTCAGGTGAGCCAGAGTGTGTCAGGCAGCTACTGGGCAAGCCCAGCAGCCGCGCCTGTGTGTGACGGGACAGGACCGACCTAGGGGCACAGTTGGCCACTTGCTTCCCCTGCTGCCCTGAGGCTGCTAGGCCAAACAGGCCTTGGGCATCGACCCCCTTGCTGGCCTCTTCCCTCTGACCAGGCTGTACGGGCTCCAGGCCCTTGTAGTGTGGAGAGAGGCGCTGCCAGAAACCTCCCCTCCAAGTAGGCCTCAAATGAAGCCTAGGAACCATGGCAAAGGCGCTCAGGTAATGAGCTTGGGGAGGTGCCTGGGCATGTCTGGACACATGCCCCGACGCCTGCCCATTCGTGAGGCAGTTCCGCCGGAGGCCAGGAAGGTATGGACAAGGCTCTCCTGGGCCAGTGTCCATGCTGGATCCTCCCTGTGGCCTGTGGGGCCTCTTAGCAGAACCAGCACTCTGCGGCTGGAAGACCTCCCTGGCTGCCTCCAAAGGCCAGTGTGCAAGCACCATCCCCGAGGGTGGCCCGCGATTCCCGTAAGCTTCTGCTCCCAAGCCCGGGAGAAAAGCCCTTCGGGGTGGTGCTATCTCAGGGCCCTTGCCCCAAGCCTCGGTGCCAGCTAGGGGCTCCACACACCCAGCCAAGGAAGAAGCAAATGCACAAGTTTTTTCCTTCCTCCTGGACCGTCAGAGAGCTTGGGTGTGCAAGAGTCTGTCAGGCAGCTCCTGGGCAGGCCCAGCAGCAACACCTGTGTGTGAAGGTGCAGGGCCGACCAAGGGGCACTGAGTGCCACTTGCTCCCCCTGCTGCCCTGAGGCTTCTGGGACAAAGAGGCCTTGGGCATCAACCCAATTGCTGACCTCTTCCCTCTGACCAGGCCGTCCGGGCTCCAGTCCGTTGCAGTTGGAGAGAGGCCATGCCAGAAACCTCCCCTCCAAGTAGGCCTCAAATGTGGCCTATGAAGCATGGGAAAGGCGCGAATGGAATTAGACTGGGGAGGCGCCTCGGCATGTCTGGACACACTCCCCGCCACCTGCCCCTTTGTGGGGCAGTTCCCCAGAGGCCAGGAATGTCTGGTCAAGGCTGATCAGGTGCAGGGTCCTTGCTGGGAGCTGCCCCTGGCCTGTGGGTCCTCTGAGCAGAACCAGCACTGTGCCGCTGGAAGACCTCACCAGCAACCTCCAAAGTCCGGTTTGCAAGCACTCTCACTGGCTGGCTGCCTCTCCCTCACCGAGGGACGCCTGCGTTTCCCACAAGCCGTGCACTCTGCTCCGAAGCCTGGGAGAAAAGGGCTTCGGGGTGATCCTCTCTCAGGCCATTGCCCCTGAACCTGGGAGAAAGCTAAGGGCTCCACACACACAGGCCAAGGCAGAACCACATGCACATGGCTCTTCCGGCCCTCTGCACCGTCAGAGAGCTCGGGTGAGCCACAGTCTGTTAGGCAGCTCCTGGGCAAGCCCAGCAGCAGCACCTGTGTTTGAAGGGGTAGGGCCGACCTAGGGGCACAGTGGGCTACTTGCTCTCCCTGCTGCCCTGAGGCTACTGGGCCAAAGAGGCCTTGGGCATTGACCCCTTTGTGGGCCTCTTCCCTCTGACCAGGGCATCCGGGCTCCATGCCCTTGCAGTGTGGAGAAGCCCCTGCCAGAAACCTCCACTCCTAGTAGGCCTCAAATGAGGCATACGCACCAGGGAAAAGGCGCTAATGGACTGAGCCTGGGGAGGTGCCTGAGCATGTTGGGACACACGCCCTGTGGCCTGCACCTTCGTGGGGCAGTACCCCCCAGAGCCCAGAAAGGGCTGGGCAAGGCTGGCCTGGGGCAGGGTCCATGCTGGAACCTGCCCGTGGCCTGTGGGGCCTCTGAGCAGAACCAGGACTCTGCCGCTGGTAGACCTCCCTGGCTGCCTCCAAAGGCCGGTTTGCAAGCACCATCCCCGAAGGAGGCCCGCGCTTCCCGCAAGCTGCGCACTCTGCTCCCAAGCCCGGGAGAAAAGCGCTTCGGGGTGGTCCTCGCTCAGGGCCCTTTCCATAGAGCCTGGGGGCCAGCTAGGGACTCCACACTCCCAGGCCAAGGCAGAAGCACATGCACACGTCTTTTCCTACCCTCTGCACCGTCAGAGAGCTCGGGTGAGCCAGAGTCTGTCAGGTAGCTCCTGGGCAATCCCAGAAGCAGCGCCTGTGTGTGATGGGGCAGGGCTGACCTAGGGGCACTGAAGGCCACTTGCTCACCCTGCTGCCCTGCGGCTGCTGTGCCAAAGAGGCCTTGGTATTCGACCCCCTTGCTGGCCTCATTCCTCTGACCAGGCCATCCATGTTCCAGACCCTTGAAGTGTGGAGAGAGCCCCTGCCAGAAACCTCCCCTCCAAGTAGGCCTCAAATGAGGCCTAGGCACCAGGGAAAAGGCGCTAATGGAATGAGTCTGTGGAGGCGACTGGGCATGTATGGACACACTCCCTGCAGCCTGCCCCTTCGTGGGGCAGTTCCCCCGGAGGCCAGGAAGGTCTGGACAAGGCTGACCTGGGGCGGGGTCCATGCTGGAACCGGCCCGTGGCCTGTGGGGCTTTTGAGCAGAACCAGGACTCTGCCGCTGGAAGACCTCCCTGGCTGCCTCCAAAGGCCAGTTTGCAAGCACTCTCCCCGAGAGACGCCCGCATTCCCCAGAAGCTGTGCACTCTGCTCCTAAGCCCGGGAGAAAAGCGCTTCGAGGTGGTCCTCTCTCAGGGCCATTGCCCCTGAGCCTGGAGCCAGCTAAGGGCTCCACACACCCAGCCAAGGCAGAACCACATGCACATGTCTTTTCCTGCCCCCTGCACCGTCAGAGAGCTTGGGTGAGCAGAGTCTTTCAGGCAGCTCCTGGGCAAGCCCAGTAGCAGCGCCTGTGTGTGATGTGGCAGGGCCGACCTAGGGGCACAGTGGGCCACTTGCTCTTCCTGCTGCCCTGAGGCTGTTGGGACAAAGAGGCCTTGGGCATCGACTCCCTTGCTGGCCTCATCCCTCTGACCAGGCCATCTGTCCTCCAGACCCTTGCAGTGTGGAGAGAGCCCCTGCCAAAAACCTCCCCTCCAAGTAGGCCTCAAATGAGGCCTAGGCACCAGGGAAAAGGCGCTAATTGAAAGAGTCTGTGGAGGCGCCGGGGCATGTATGGACACACACCCCACAGCTTGCTCCTTCATGGGGCAGTAACCCCGGAGGCCAGGAAGGTCTGAGCAAGGCTGGTCTGGAGCAGTATCCATTCTGGGACCTGCACCAGGCCTGTGGGGCCACAGAGCAAATCCAGCACTCTGGCGCTGGAAGACCTCCCCGGCTGCGTCCAAAGGCCAGTTTGCAAGCACTCTACCCAAGGGAGACCCGCATTTCCCGCAAGCCACGCCCTCTGCTCCCAAGCCCAGGACAATAGCGCATCGGGTTCATCCAGTCTCAGGCCCTTGGCCAATTGCCTTGGGGACAAGTAGGGGATGCACACACCCAGGCAGAGGCAGAACCACATGCACATGTCTCTTCCGGCCCTCTATACCGTCAGAGAGCTCGGGTGAGCAAGAGTCTGTCAGGCAGCTCCTGGGCAAGCCCAGCAGGAGCGCCTGTGTGTGAAAGGGCAGGGCTGACCTAGGGGCACAGTTTGTCACTTGCTCACCCTGCTGCCCTGAGGCTGCTGGGACAAAGAGGCCTTGGACATCAACTCACTTGCTGGCCTCTTCACTCTGAACACGCCATCCGGGCTCCAGTCCGTTGCAGTTGGAGAGAGGCCATGCCAGAAACCTCCCCTCCAAGTAGGCCTCAAATGTGGCCTATGAAGCATGGGAAAGGCGCGAATGGAATTAGACTGGGGAGGCGCCTCGGCATGTCTGGACACACTGCCCGCCACCTGCCCCTTTGTGGGGCAGTACCCCCAGAGGCCAGGAATGTCTGGTCAAGGCTGACCTGGTGCAGGGTCCTTGCTGGGACCTGCCCCTGGCCTGTGGGTCCTCTGAGCAGAACCAGCACTGTGCCGCTGGAAGACCTCACCGGCAACCTCCAACAGCTGGTTTGCAAGCACTCTCGCCGCATGGTTGCCTCTCCCTCACCGAGGGACGCCTGCGTTTCCCGCAAGCCGTGCACTCTGCTCCGAAGCCTGGGAGAAAAGCGCTTCAGGGTGATCCTCCCTCAGGTCATTGCCCCTGAACCTGGGAGAAAGCTAGCCCCTAGAAAGCTAGGGGCTCCACACACCCAGGCCAAGGCAGAACCACATGCACACGGCTCTTCTGGCCCTCTGCACCGTCAGAGAGCTCGGGTGAGCCACAGTCTGTTAGGCAGCTCCTGGGCAAGCCCAGCAGCAGCGCCTGTGTTTGAAGGGTCAGGGCCGACCTAGGGGCACAGTGGGCCACATGCTCTCCCTGCTGCCCTGAGGCTCCTGGGTCAAAGAGGCCTTGGGCATTGACCCCCAAAGGGCCAATGGTTAGCGGGCCTCTTCCCTCTGACCAAGCCATCCGGGCTCCAGGCCCTTGCAGTGTGGATAGAGCCCTTGCCAGAAACCTCCACTCCTAGTAGGACTCAAATGAGGCATAGGCACCAGGGAAAAGGTGCTAATGGAATGAGCCTGGGGAGGTCCCTGAGCATGTCTCGACACGCGCCCTGCCGCCTGCACCTTCGTGGGACAGTACGCCCCAGAGGCCAGGAAGGTCTAGGCAAGGCTGGCCTGGGGCAGGGCACATGCTGGAACCTGCCCGTGGCCTGTGGGGCCTCTGACCAGAGCCAGGACTCTGCTGCTGGAAGACCTCCCCGGCTGCCTCCAAAGGCTGGTTTGCAAGCACCCTTCCCAAAGGAGGCCCGCACTTCCCGCAAGCTGGGCACTCTGCTCCCAAGCCCGGGAGAAAAGCGCTTCAGGGTGGTCCTCTCTCAGGGCCCTTTCCATTGAGCCTGGGGGCCAGCTAGGGGCTCCACACTCCCAGGCCAAGGCAGAACCAAATGCACACGAGTCTTCCTGCCCCCTGCACTATCAGAGAGCTCAGGTGAGCCAGAGTCTGTCAGGCAGCTCCTGGACAAGCCCAACAGCAGAGCCTGTGTGTGAAGGGGCAGGGCCGACCTAGGGGCACAGTGGGCCACTTGCTTACCCTGCTGCCCTGAGGCTGCTGGGACCAAGAGGCCTTGGGCATCGACCCCCTTCCTGGCCTCTTTCCTCTGACCAGGCCATCCGTCCTCCAGACACTTGCAGTGTGGAGAGAGCCCGTGCCAGAAACCTCCCCTGCAAGTAGGCCTCAAATGAGACCTAGGCACCAGGGAAAAGGCGCTAATAAAATGAGCCTGGGGAGGCGCCTGGGCATGTATGGACACACACCCCACAGCCTGCTCCTTCATGGGGCAGTACCCCCCAGAGGCCAGGAAGGTCTGGGCCAATCTGGTCTGGAGCAGGATACATGCTGGGACCTGCCCCAGGCCTGTGGGGCCACAGAGCAATTCCAGCACTCTGGCACTGGAAGACCTCCCCGGCTGCCTCCAAAGGCCAGTTTGCAATCACACTATCCGAGGGAGACCCGCATTTCCCGCAAGCCACGCACTCTGCTCCCAAGCCAACGACAATAGCGCATCGGGTTCATCTGCTCTCAGGTTCTTGGCCAATTGCCTTGGGGACGACTGGGGATCCACACACCCAGGCCGAGGCAGAACCACATGAACACGTCTCTTCCTGCCCCTTGCACCGTCAGAGAGCTCAGGTGAGCCAGAGTGTGTCAGTCAGCGCCTGGGCAAGCCCAGCAACAGCGCCTGTGTGTGATGGGGCAGGGCCGACCTGGGGGAACTGACGGCCAGTTGCTCACCCTGCTGCCCTGAGGCTGCTTGGCCAAAGAGGCCTTGGACATCGACCCCATTGCTGGCCTCTTCCCTCTGATGAGGCCGTCCGGGCTCCAGTCCCTTGCAGTGTGGAGAGAGGCCCTGCCAGAATCCTCCCCTCCAAGTAGGCCTCAAATGAGGCCTAGGTATCATGGGAAAGGTGCTCAGGGAATGAGACTGGGGAGGCGCCTGGGCATGTCTGGAGACACTCCCTGCAGCCTGCCTCTTCGTGGGGCAGTACACCCAGAGGCCAGGCAGGTCTCGTCAGGGCCGTTCTGGGGCAGGGTCCTTGCTGGGGCCTGCCCCTGTCCTGTGGGGCCTCTGAGCAGAAACAACACTGTGCCGTTGGAAGACGTCACCAGCAGCCTCCAAAGGCTGGTTTGCAAGCACTCTCGCAGGCTGGCTGCCTCTCCCTCACCGACGGAGGCCCACGTTTCCCGCAAGCCGCGCACTCTGCTCCCATGCCTGGGAGAAAAGCGCTTGTGTGGTCCCATCTCAGGCCTTTGCCCATGAGCCTGGGAGACAGCTAGGGGCTCCACACACACAGGCCAAGGCAGAACCACATGTACACATCTCTTCCGGCCCTCTGTTCTGTCAGAGAGCTCGGGTGAGCAAGAGTCTGTCAGGCAGCTCCTGGGCAAGCCCAGCAGGAGTGCCTGTGTGTGAAGGGGCAGGGCTGACCTGGGGGCACAGTTGGTCACTTGCTCACCCTGCTGCCCTGAGGCTGCTGGGACAAAGAGGCCTTGGAAATCAACCCACTTGCTGGCCTCTTCACTCTGACCAGGCCGCCCAGACTCCAGTCCGTTGCAGTTGGAGAGAGGCCATGCCAGAAACCTCCCCTCCAAGTAGGCCTCAAATGTGGCCTATGAAGCATGGGAAAGGCGCGAAAGGAATTAGACTGGGGAGGTGCCTGGGCATGTCTGGACACACTCTCCGCCACCTGCCCATTTGTGGGGCAGTACCCCCAGAGGCCAGGAATGTCTGGTCAAGGCTGACCTGGTGCAGGGTCCTTGCTGGGACCTGCCCATGGCCTGTGGGTCCTCTGAGCAGAACCAGCACTGTGCCGCTGGAAGACCTCACCGGCAACCTCCAAAGGCCGGTTTGCAAGCACTCTCGCCGCATGGTTGCCTCTCCCTCACCAAGGGACGCCTGCGTTTCCCGCAAGCCGCGCACTCTGCTCCGAAGCCTGGGAGAAAACTGCTTCAGGGTGATCCACTCTCAGGCCATTGCCCCTGAACCTGGGAGACAGCCAGGGGCTCCACACACCCAGGCCAAGGCAGAACCACATGCACATGGCTCTTCCTGCCCTCTGTCCCGACAGAGAGCTCGGGTGAGCCACAGTCTTTTAGGCAGCTCCTAGGCAAGCCCAGCAGCAGCGCCTGTGTGTGAAGGGCCGACCTAGGGGCACAGTGGGCCACTTGCTCTCCCTGCTGCCCTGAGGCTCCTGGGTCAAAGAGGCCTTGGGCATTGACCCCGTTGCCGGCCTCTTCCCTCTGACCAAGCCGTCCGGGCTCCAGGCCCTTGCAGTGTGGAGAGAGCCTTGCCAGAAACCTCCACTCCTAGTAGGACTCAAATGAGGCATAGGCACCAGGGAAAAGGCGCTAATGGAATGAGCCTGGGGAGGTGCCTGAGCATGTCTGGACTCATGCCCTGCTGCCTGCACCTTCCTGGGGCAGTACCCCCCAGAGGCCAGGAAGGTCTGGTCAAGGCTGGCCTGGGGCAGGGCACATGCTGGAACCTGCCCGTGGCCTGTGGGGCCTCTGAGCAGAATCAGGACTCTGACGCTGGAAGACCTCCCCGGCTGCCTCCAAAGGCCGCTTTGCAAGCAGCCTCCTCAAAGGAGGCCCGCGCTTCCCGCAAGCTGTGCACTCTGTTCCCAAGCCCGGGAGATAAGCGCTTCGGGGTGGTCCTCTCTAAGGGCCCTTTCCATTGACCCTGGGGTCCAGCTAGGGGCTCAACACTCCCAGGCCAAGGCAGAACCACATGCACACGAGTCTTTCTGTCCCCTGCACCATCAGAGAGGTCGGGTGAGCCAGAGTCTGTCAGGGAGCTCCTGGGCAAGCCAAGCAGCAGCGCCAGTGTGTGAAGGGTCAGGGCCGACCAAGGGGCACAGTGGGCCACTTGCTCACCCTGCTGCCCTGAGGCTGTTGGGACCAAGAGGCCTTGGGCATCGACCCCCTTGCTGGCCTCTTCCCTCTGACCAGGTCTTCTGTGCTCCAGGCCCTTGAAATGTGGAGAGAGCCCGTGCCAGAAACCTCCCCTGCAAGTAGGCCTCAAATGAGGCCTAGGCACCAGGAAAAAGGCATAATGGAATGAGCCTGGGGAGGTGCCTGGGCAGGTCTCGACACTTTCCCCGCCGCCTGCCCCTTCGTGAGGCAGTACCCCCGGAGGCCAGGAATGTCTGGTCAAGGCTGGCCTGGGCAGGGTCCGTGCTGGGACCTGCCCCTGGCCTGTGGGGCCTCTGAGTAGAACCAGCACTGTGGAGATGGAAGACCTCCCCGGCAGCCTCCGAAGGCCGGTTTGCAAGCTCTTTCGCCGGCAGTCCACCTCTCCCTCACCGAGGGATGACTGCGATTCCCGCAAGCCATGCACTCTGTTCCCAAGCCCAGGAAAAAAGCTCTTGTGTGGTCCCCTCTCAGGGCCTTGCCCCTGAAACTGGGGTCTGCTAGGGCTTCCAAACTCCCAGGCCAAGGCAGAACCATGTGCACAGGACTCTTTCTGTCCCCTGCACCATCAGAGAGGTCGGGTGAGCCAGAGTCTGTCAGGGAGCTCCTGGGCAAGCCAAGCAGCAGCGCCAGTGTGTGAAGGGTCAGGACCGACCAAGGGGCACAGTGGGCCACTTGCTCACCCTGCTGCCCTGAGGCTGCTGGGACAAAGAGGCCTTGGGCATCGACCCCCTTGCTGACCTCTTCCCTCTGACCAGGCCGTCCGGGCTCTAGGCCCTTGCAGTGTGGAGAGAGCCCCTGCCACAAACCTCCCCTCCAAGTAGCACTCAAATGAGGCCTCTGAACCATGGGAAAGGCGCTAAGGGAATGAGACTGGGGAGGCTTTTGTGCATGTCTTGACACACTCCCTGCCACCTGCCCCTTCGTGGGTCTGTTCCCGCGGAAGCCAGGAAGGTCTGGTCAAGGCTGGCCTTGGCAGGGTCCATGCTGGGACCTGCCCCTGGCCGGTGGGTACTCTGAGCAGAATCAACATTGTGCCGCTGGAAGACCTCACCGGCCGCCTCCAAAGGCCGGTTTGCATGCAGTCTCACCAGCTGGCCGCTTCTCCTCACTGAGTGAGGCCCGTCTTTCCCACAAGCCGCGCACTCTGTTCCCAAGCCTGGGAGAAAAGCGCTTCGGTGTGTTCCTCTCTCAGGCATTTGCCCCGGAGCCTGGGGACAGCTAGGTGTTCCACTCACCCAGGCCAAGGCAGAACCACATGCACACGTCTCTTCTGGCCCTCTGCACCATCAGAGAGCTCGGGTGAGCCAGATCCTGTCAGGCTGCCCCTGGGCAGTCCAGCAGCAGCGCCTCTGTGTGAAGGGGCAGGGCCTACCTAGGGGCACAGTGCGCCACTTGCTCTTCCTGCTGCCCTGAGGCTGCTGGGACAAAGAGGCCTTGGGAAACGACCCCCTTGCTGGCCTCTTTCCTCTGACCAGGCCATCTGTCCTCCAGACCCTGGCAGTGTGGAGAGAGCCCCTGCCAGAAACTTCCCCTGCAGTAGGCCTCAAAAGGCCTAGGCAACAGGGAAAAGGAGCTAATGGAATGAGCCTAGCGAGGCGCCTGGGCATGTTTGGACACACATTCCACAGCCTGCTCCTTCATGGGGCAGTACCCCCAGAGGCCAGGAAGGTCTGAGCATGGCTGGGCTGGAGCAGGGTCCATGCTGGTACCTGCCCCTGGCCTGTGGGGCCACAGAGCAAATCCAGCGCTCTGCCACTGGAAGACCTCCCGGCTGCCTCCAAAGGCCGGTTTGCAAGCACTCTCCCCGAGGGAGACCCGCTTTTCCCGCAAGTCACCCACTCTGGTCCCAAGCCCAGGACAGTAGCGCATCGGGTTTGTCCGCTGTCAGGCGCTTGGCCTGGTGCTTGGGGACAACTAGGGGCTCCACACACCCAGGCCAAGGCAGAACCACATGCACACGTATCTTCCTGCCCCTTGCACCATCAGAGAGCTCGGGTGAGCCAGAGTGTGTCAGGCAGCTACTGGGCAAGCCCAGCAGCCACGCCTGTGTGTGACGGGACAGGACCGACCTAGGGGCACAGTTGGCCACTTGCTTCCCCTGCTGCCCTGAGGCTGCTGGGCCAAACAGTCCTTGGGCATCGACTCCCTTGCTGGCCTCTTCCCTCTGACCTGGCCATCAGAGCTCCAGGCCCTTGTAGTGTGGAGAGAGGCCCTGCCAGAAACCTCCCCTCCAATTAGGCCTCAAATGCGGCCTAGGCACCAGGGAAAAGCGCTCACGGAATGAGCTTGGGGAGGTGACTGAGCATGTCTGGACTCAGTTCCCGCAGCCTGCTCCTTCGTGGGGCAGTTCCCCCGTAGGCCAGAAAGGTCTGGACAAGGCTCTCCTGGGGCAGTGTCCATGCTGGCACCTCCCTGTCGCCTGTGGGGCCTCTGAGCAGAACCAGCACTCTGCCACTGGAAGACCTCCCCAGCTGCCTCCAAAGGCCAGTTTGCAAGCACCCTCCCCGAGGGTGGCCGGCAATTCCCGTAAGCTGCGCACTCTGCCCCCAAGCCCGGGAGAAAAGCGCTTCGGGGTTGCGCTCTCTCAGGGACCTTGCCCCAAGCCTGGGCGCCAGCTAGGGGCTCCACACACCCAGCCAAGGAAGAACCACATGCACAAGTATTTTCCTACCCCTGCACCGTCAGAGAGCTTGGGTGAGCAAGAGTCTGTCAGGCAGCTCCTGGGTAGGCCCAGCAGCAATGCCTGTGTGTGATGGGGCAGGGCCGACCTAGGGGCACTGAGGGCCACTTGCTCACAATGCTGCACTGACGCTTCTGGGACAAAGAGGCCTTGGGCATCGACCCCCTTGCTGGCCTCTTCCCTCTGACCAGGCCGTCCGGGCTCCAGTCCCTTGCAGTTTGGAGTGAGGCCCTGCCAGAAACCTCCCCTCCAAGCAGGCCTCAAATGAGGCCTAGGAACCATGGGAAAGGCGCTCAGGGAATGAGCCTGGGGAGGTGCCTGGGCATGTCTGGACACACTCCCCACCGCCTGCCCCTTCGTGAGGCAGTACCCCCGGAGGCCAGGAAGGTCTGGTCATGGCTGTCCTGGTTCAGGGTCCATGCTGTAACCTGACCATGGCCTTGGGGCCTTTGAGCAGAACCAGGACTCTGCCGTTGGAAGACCTCACCAGCAGCCTCCAAAGGCCTGTTTGCAAGACCTCTCATCTGCTGGCCACAACTCCGTCACAAAGGTCCACTCTGCCCCTAGGTCGGCTCTGCCCCTTGACACACAGGCAGTCCTGCTCGGGCTGCGGAGTACGTGTCTGACAGACTCTGGCTCAAACAATCCCGCGGAAGGTGCAGGGGGCAGGAACAAATGTATGCATGTGATTCTGCCTCTTCCTGTCAATGTGGATGTCCAAGCTTGACTCCAGGCTCAGGGGCAAGGGCCCAGAGAGAGGACCACCCCGAAGCGCTTTTCTCCCGGGCTTCGGAGCAGAGTGTGCGACTGGCGGGAAAAGCAGGCCCCCCTCGTGCAGGGAGCGGCAGCAGTCTGGCGAGAATGTTTGCAAACCGGCCTTTGGAGGCCGTCGGGGAGGTCTTCCTGCGGGAGAGGGCTGGTTCTCCTCAGAGTCCCCACAGGCCAGGGGAAACACCCAGCAAGTTTCCTGCCCTTGGTCAGCCTTGCCCAGGCCTTCCTGGCCTCTGGGGCTGCTGCCCCATGAAGGGGCAGGCTGCGGGATGTGTGTCTAGACATGCCCGGTCATCTCCCTAGTCTCTTACCCAAAGCGCATTTCCCCTGGATCTAGGCCTCTTTTGAGTCCTACTCGGAGGGGAGGTGCTGGCAGAGGCTGTCTCCACACTGCAAGGGCTTGGAGCTCAGACGGCCTGCTGAGAGGGAAGTGGGGAGCAAGGGGGTGGATGCCCAAGGCCTCTTTAGACCAGCAGCCTCAGGGCAGCTGGGAGAGCAAGAGGCCCACTCTGCCCCTTGGTCGGCTCTGCCCCTTGACACACAGGCTGTGCTGCTGGGGTGGCCGAGGAGCTGCCTGACAGACTCTGGCTCACTCGAGCTCTCGGAAGGTTCAGGGCGCAGTAACAGACATTTGCATGTGGTTCTGCCTCAGCCTGGGAGTGTGGACTTCCATGCTTGACTCCAGGCTCAGGGGCAAGGGCCCAGAGAAAGGACAACCCCGATGTGCTTTTCTCCCGGCTTGGGAGCGGATTGCGCGACTTGCGGGCAAAAGAAGCCTCCCTTGGGGTGGGAGGTGCGGCATCCGGCGAGAATGCTTGCAACCGGCCCTTGGAGGCAGCCGGGGAGGTCCTCATGCGGGAAAGGGGTGGTTCTGCTGAGAGGACCCACAGGCCAGGGGCAGCACCCAGCATGGTCTCTGCCCTTTGCCAGGGTTGCCCAGACCTTCCGGGCCTCCAGGGCTGCTGCCCCATGAAGGGCAGGCTGCGGGGAGTGTGTCCAGACATGCCTGGTCGCCTCCCCAGTCTCTTACCCCCTAGCGCATTTCCCCTGTGCTTGGCCTAATTTAAGGCCTACTCGGAGGGCAGGTGCTGGCATGGGCTGTTTTCACACAGCAAGAGCCTGGAGCTCAGACGGCCTGGTCACAGGGAAGTGCGGAGCAAGTGTGTGGATGCCCAAGGCCTCTTTGGCCCAGCAGCCTCCGGGCAGCTGGGAGAGCAAGAGGCCCACTCTGCCCCTAGATCAGCTCTGCCCCTTGACACACAGGCAGTCCTGCTGGGGCTGCGGAGGACATGTCTGACAGACTCTGGCTCAACCAAGTCCTTGGAAGGTGCAGGGGACAGGAACAAACATATGCTTGTGATTCTACCTCTTCCTGGCTATGTGGATGTCCAAGCTTGACTCCAGGCTCAGGGGCAAGGGCCCAGAGAAAGGACCACCCCGAAGCACTTTTCTCCCGGGCTTAAGAGCAGAGTGCGTGACTTGCGGGAAAAGCAGGCCTCCCTTGGCAGGGAGCGGCAGCAGTCTGGCGAGAATGCTTGCAAACCGGCCTTTGGAGGCAGTTGGGGAGGTCTTCCTGCGGGAAAGGGCAGGTTCTGCTCAGAGTCCCCACAGGCCATGGGAAGGACCCAGCAAGACCCGTGTCCTTGGCCAGCCTTGCCCAGACCTCCCTGGCTTCTGGGGCTGCTGCCCCTTGCAGGGGCAGGCTGCGGGGTGTGTGTCTAGACATACCTGGTCGCCTCCCCAGTCTCTCATCCCCTAGCATATTTCCCCTGGCCTAGGCCTCTTTTGAAACCAATTCGGAGGGGAGGTGCTGGCAGAGGCTGTCTCCACACTGCAAGTGCTTGGAGCTCAGACGGCCTGGTGAGAGGGAAGTGGGGAGCAACGGGTTGGATGCCCAAAGCCTTTTTCTCCAGCAGCTTCACGGCAGCAATGAGAGCAATAGGCCCACTGAGCCACTAGGTCACAAGCGCAGATGAGCCTGGGTTTCGCCTGGGTATGTCTGGCCACAATCCCCGCAGCCTGCCCCTTCGTGGGGCAGTTTGCCCGGAGGCCAGGAAAGTCTCCGAAAGTCTGGCCTGGTGCAGGGACCATGCTGGGACCTGATCCTTGCTTGTGGGGCCTCTGAGCAGAACCGGCATTCTGTCGCTGGAAGACCTCCCCGCCTGCTTCCAAAGGCCTGGTTGCAAGCACTCTCGCCGGCTGGCTACTGCTCCCTCCCCAAGGGAGGTCCGCGTTTCCCTCAAGCCAGGCACTCTGCTCCCAAGCCCAGGAGAAAAACACTTCGTGGTGATCCTCTCTCAGGGCCCTTGCCCCTGAGCCTAGTGGCCAACTAGGGGCTCCACACTCCCAGGACAAGGCAGAACCACATGCACCCGTCTGTTCCTGCCCCTTGCACCGTCAGAGAGCTCGGATGAGCCAGAGTCTTTCAGGCAGCTCCTGGGCAAGCCCACCATCACCTCCTGTGTTTGAAGAGGCAGTTCCTACCTAGGGACACAGTGGGCCTCTTTCTCTCCCTGCTCAGCTGAGGCTGCTGGGCCAAAGAGGCTTTGGGCATCGACCCCCTTGCTGGCCTCTTCCCTCTGACCAGGCCGTCCGGGCTCCAGGCCCTTGCAGTGTGGAGAGAGCCCCTGCCAGAAACCTCCCCTCCAAGTAGGCCTCAAATGAGGCCTATGCTCCAGGGGAAAGGCGCTAAGGGAATGAGCCTGGGGAGGCGCCTGGGCATGTCTGGACACACTCCCCACAGCCTGCCCCTTCGTGGGGCTGTACCCCCGGAGGCCAGGAAAGTCTGGTCAAGGCTGGCCTGGGGCAAGGTCCATGCTGTGACCTGCCCCTGGCCTGTGGGTCCTCTGAGCAGAACCGGCCCTCTGCCGCTGGAAGACCTCCCCGGCTGCCTCCAAAGGCTGGTTTGCAAGCCCTCTCGCCGGCAGGCCACCGCTCCCTCCCCGAGGGAGGCCCGCGTTATCTGCAAGCCTCGCACTCTGCCTCCAAGCATGGGAGAAAAGTGCTTCGCAGTGGTCCTCTCTCAGGGCCCTTGCCCCTGAGCCTGGGGGCCAGCTAGGGGCTCCACACTCCCAGGCTAAGAACAGAACCACATGCACACGTCTGTTCCTTCCCCCTACACCGTCAGAGAGCTCGGGTGAGCCAGAGTCTGTCAGGCAGCTCCTGGGCAAGCCCAGCTGCACCGGCTGTGTGGGAAGGGGCAGGGCCAACCTAGGGGAACAGTGGGCCTCTTGCTCTCACTGCTGCCCTGAGGCTGCTGGACCAAAGAGGCCTTGGGCATCGACCCCCTTGCTGGCCCCTTCCCTCTGACCAGGCTGTTCGGGCTCCAGGCCCTTGCAATGTGAAGACAGCCCCTGTTCATTCATATGTAACTCCTGTGAGTTAATTTATGAAATGAGATTTTGGTCCTAAGCACATTTCTTAGAAGTAAATAAGAAATTTAGGTAAAGATTATGAAAGTTTGTTTGAAGCTACGACTGTACTTCCTCATCTATCAATTTTAGTAGCTGTTTTTCAAACACCATTGTTTGAAGGGAGCTTTGTTTTTCTCAGCTCCATCTCCCATCTGCTACATTTATTAACAAAGCCATAATCTGGGATTTATGATATTAGTTGCTGTCGAAATTAATGTAATGCTATG
Organism: Muntiacus reevesi; assembly: GCF_963930625.1. Lineage (NCBI taxonomy): Eukaryota > Metazoa > Chordata > Mammalia > Artiodactyla > Cervidae > Muntiacus > Muntiacus reevesi. The sequence continues at coordinate 269,703,885 of NC_089251.1, read as the reverse complement.
CTCTCAATGTTTTACTGAGACAGCATGGATCAGTAAAAGGGTTTGAAACATAAACTATAGTAAGCATTTGAGAAAAGTGAAACATTCAATGAATGGAATCAATTTTAGAATTAATATGTGCTCACCTTTGTACTCACATACTGTTTGGTTGCAGGTACAATTTAAAGGATTAGGTGAAAGAAAATTCTGTTAAAAAGGAAACAACCTATTACTTGGGAAATGAAATTGCCAACAAAAGAAAAGATGAAGCTATTGTATTTTAAAGTGGCCTCCAATCTATGTCCCAGGATAAAATGTTTTGACAAAGATAATTAATCTCTCTTCTGCCTCAGAATACTAGATTATTAACACTTGTTTGTGTGTGTGTGTGTGTGTTAGTTTAGTATTCAGCACTAAAGGAAATAAACTACCAAATCATTAAAAGAGGGGAGGGTGAACTAGTATAGGAGGAAAGACAGAGTCCTGTTATAGAAGACTTTTCTTGCTTTAATAGTTTTCTTAAAGCCTTTTATTCCTGCAACTAGAGTGAAAGGAAGCAACGCCTCTCTTCCTTGGCATCATTCCCTTAGCCTGCCTTCCCATTCCCTCTAGTTCAAGTCGAACAAGACTGGACCTGAGCCTTCCTCCAAGCTTCTTGCCTCACGAATTTACTAAACCCTGGAAAGCAGTGAGTAGTTTACAACATTCATGTCGAATAACAATAACAAAAAAGGAAAGTCTACTCTTCTCTTGTCCTATAAGCAAAAATAGATGGTAGACATAAATGTATTATACAACTTATAAACTATAAAACTTCTAGAAGAATTCATAGGAAAACCATTTTGTGACCTTGAGTGAGGCAAGCTTTTTTATTTTTTAAATTAATTTATTTATTTTAATTGGAGGCTAATTACTTTACATTATTGTGGTGGTTTTGCCATACATTGACATGAATCAGCCTTGGGTGTACATGTGTCCCCCATCCTGAACTCCCCTCACACCTCCCTCCCCATCCCTCAGGGTCATCCCAGGGCACCAGCACTGAGCACCTTGTCTCATGCATTCATTGAACCTGGACTGGCGATCTGTTTCACGCTTGATAATATACATGTTTCAATGCTATTCTCTCAAATCATCCCACCCTCGCCCTCTCCCACAGAGTCCAAAAGACTGTTCTATACATCTCTGTCTCTTTTGCTGTCTCATATACAAGTTTATCATTACCATCTTTCTAAATTCCATATATATGCATTAATATCCTGTATTTGGTGTTTTTCTTTCTAACTTCACTCTGTATAATAGGCTCCAGTATCATCCACCTCATTAGAGCTGATTCAAATGCATTCTTTTTAATGGCTGAGTAATATTCCATTGTGTATATGTACCATAGCTTTCTTATCCTATCATCTGCTGATGGACATCTAGGTTGCTTCATGTCCTAGCTATTATAAACAGTGCTGTGATGAATATTGGGGTACATGTGTCTCTTTCAATTCTGGTTTCCTTGGTGTGTATGCCCAGGAATGGGATTGCTAGGTCATATGGCAGTCCTATTTCCAGTTTTTTAAGGAATCTCCACACTGTTATCCATAGTGGCTGTACTAGTTTGCATTCCCACCAACAGTGTAAGAGGGTTCCTTTTCTCCACACCCTCTCCAGCATTTATTGCTTGTAGACCTTTGGATAGCAGCCATCCTGATTGGTGTGTAATGATACCCCATTGTGGTTTTGATTTGCATTTCTCTGATAATGAGTGATGTTGAGCATCTTTTCATGTGTTTGTTAGCCATCTGTATGTCTTCTTTAGAGAAATGCCTGTTTAGTTCTTTGGCCCATTTTTTGATTGGGTCGTTTATTTTTCTGGAATTGAGCTGCAGGAGCTGCTTGTATATTTTTGAGATTAATTCTTTCTGAGTTGCTTCATTTGCTATTATATTCTCCCATTCTGAAGGCTGTCATTTCACCGGCAAGTTTTTTTTAGATAGAGCACCAAAAACATATTTTATTAAAAAAAAAAACCAACATCTGATCATTTAGACTTCAAAATGTTAAACTTCTCTTCAAAAGAGACTGTTAAAATGAAAATACAAGATACGGACTGGGAGAAAGTATTTGTTAAATGCACATCAATTAAAAGATTTGTATCCAGGATATGTAAAGAATTCTCTAAACTTAAAAACAAAAGATACAAGTGCCACCATATAGTTATTAAAAGGACCAAATCTGGAGCACTGAAAACCCCAAATTTTGGCAAGGATGTAGAACAATAGGAACTGTCATTTATTCTTGATGGGAATACAAAATGGTGCAGCCACTTTGGAAGACAGCTTGGCAGGTTCCTACAAAGCTTAACATACTCTTACTATACAATCCATCAGTCATATTGGTATTTACTCAGCAGAGTTAAAAACTTAAATCCACAGAAAAACCTGCACACAGATGTTTATAGCAGTTTTATTCATAGTTGCCAAAACTTGGAAGAAACCAAGAAGTACTTCAGTAAATGAATGAATAAATTAATTGTAATAATTCATATAAAGGAATACTATTCAGCACTAAAAGAAACAAACTACCAAATCATTAACAGACACGAAAGAAACATTATGCTTATAACTAAGTAAGAGATGAGATGGTTGGATGGCATCACCAACTCAATGGACATGGGTTTGGGTGGACTCTGGCAGTTGGTGATGTACAGGGAGGCCTGGCATGCTGCGGTTCCTGGGGTTGCAAAAACTAGGACACAACTGAGAGACTGAACTGAACTGAAGTAAAAGAAGACAATCTGGAAGAGCTTCATACTATATAATTCCAGCTATATGACATTCTAGAAAAGGCAACTCTGTTGAGAAACATCATTGTTTCTTGAGGGACGGTGAGGGTGTGTGTGTGTGTGAGTCACTCAGTCATGTCCGAGTCTTTTCGACTCCATGGACTGTATAGTCTGTTTGGTTCTTCTGCCCATGGAATTTCCGAGGTGTGAATACTGGAGTGGGTAGCCAATTCCTCCTCCTGGGGATCTTCCTAACTCAGGAGTCAAACCCAGGTCTCCCACATTACAGGCAGATTCTTTACCAGCTGAGCCACCAGGACAGCCCCTGGTGGAGGTACAACCAAAGCACTGAGTTTTAATGTCCATGAAAATCCTCCGTATGATCTTCTAGTTATGGCTGTATGTCACTATACATTGATCCAAACCCACAGAATGTACAGTACCAAGAATGACCCCTAAGGTAAATGCCAACTTTGGGTGGCTGTGCTGTGTCACTGGAGATTCATACTTGGTAACAAACTTATGTAACATTTTCATGAGTGATGGTAATAATGGGCAAGATGATTCATGTAGGGAGTACTTGAGGTTATATGGGAAATCTCTGTACTGTCCTCTTAATTTTGTTGTGAGCTTAACTCTGCTCTCTAATACACCGTGTTAAGTGAAAGTAGCTAGCCTCAAAAGGCTACATACTGTATGAGTCCGTCTTAGTGTCATTCTGGAAAACAAAACAAGAGGGTAGGAAAGTGGCTAGAGATGGGGAGAGGGGTTGGTCACAAACAGGCTCAAGTGAATTTGGGGAGATGATGGAAATGTTCTATGTCTTGATTGCAGTGGTAGTTGTGTGACTGTATGCATTTATCAAAACTCATAGAACTGTACTCTATGGTGACTTTTACTGTATATAAATTATACCTTTATTTTTTTTTTAATGTGAAAAACAAGCTAAAAACCCTAAAATGACCTCTGACCGAGTGTTAGCATGGTCACTGTTGCTGAAGACTTCTGGCTCCTTAGCTCTCTAAAAATAGGGTCACCAGCTAATCCCATGAATATTTGTGACTCCAGGTCACAATAGTTGTGCAATGGTTTGTCTCTTATCTTGTAGAGAGCTGCTGATTGATGATGAAAGACAAGACAGGGAGAACTTTCTTTTTTTCTTTCTTTCTCTTCTTGTTCTTCCTCCATTTTCTGCTTTCCACTAGCTCTTTTCCTTCACTTCTTTTCCCTATTTATCAGTCTGTGTGTAGCTGAAAGGGATCTGCTAGAGGCTATGGTGAGTGGGACAAATGGAAGCATTTGCTCTGGTCAAAAGTGTATTAGTAAATGATTAACAACCAGCTTTGTGAAGCACACATATTAACACACATGCAGATTTATTTTAAACTCTACTGATATAAAGGGTATAGAACACATAGTTTGCAAATCCTAATAAAATTTACATCATTCTTTAGTGTCAATTCCATATAACCAGTTGATTTCCATCAAATGTTTCACTGAGTTTTGCTGAACTTTGGTATCTGTAGGTTTCCCTAGTAGCTCACTTGGTAAAGAATCTGCCTGCAATGCAAGAGACCCTGGTTTGATTGCTGGGTCGGGAAGATCTGCTGGAGAAGGGATAGGTACCCAGTCCAGTATTCTGGCCTGGAGAATCCCATGGGGGAAATCCACGGGGCCGCAAAGAGCTGGACACGACTGAGCAACTTTCCCTTTCTTGTCTGTAGCCAACATGCCATTGTAAATAATAAACAAATGTGGTTTTGCAAGAATCTTGGCTGATATTTTCATTAACATTAATGATTGAGATGAAAGTGAAACAACAAGAGATATGTGTTGGATCCTGACTTAATCAGGTCATTAATCAGTGACCTGAGTGACTTGGATTCATTTGATGATAGTTTTTGAGTACTGGAGGAATAGTTCCTTGAACTTTGTGCTGGTCACAGTGCAACAGTTATAGACACAACATTTTAAGAATTTTATTCTACATTGTTAACATTTTCTCTGTCACTATACAATCAACAAAAATATGTGAGCCCAAATTTGGAGCTTTCTTCTGTTTCCATGATTTAAATACTCTCACCCTGAAGGATTCCAGACTACCAAGGTGAAAACACTGGATGAAGAGACGTCCTCCAGCACACCATTATACCCCATTTCTGCAATGTAGATGCAGTAGACAGAAACAGCATCAGGAACACAGACGCCAGCAAAATGTAAATGATTAAAAATGATGACTTGTATGTATTTATGGCCTTAGCTTTGAATAGAATTTATTTAACTGAAAGCGTACATCCTTTAATTTTTAATAATGACTTTGTTTTAGAGCTAGCTCACAAAACTCCTGAAATTTAACAATCAGTTCTCTGGCACTTCTTTGAGTTGGCTCCAGTTCATTAAGGATTCAAGTGCAAGGCCACGAGCCCCCCGCCACCCCCCTACCACACACACACAGATTCCACAGCAGCAGAGGCAGCGTGAAGGGAGAGCGCGTGCAGACATATGTTGCTTCTCTGAGCCCTGCTACCCTCAATGTGCTGCCAGGGCTGCTCCAGCCTTATGTGATATTTTCCTGAGCTACTCAGACTGATTGTCAGGGCTAAAATATCCATTGTCATAAGCTACACTTTATATGAAAAATGGATATGAATTTCAGTGGAATAATGGTTTGACATTCTTCATTAAATTTCATCCATTAAAATATTGTGTCCTTAATGAGAACTTGTTGTTGAAGGAAAATATTGTTATTCTGAAATTCCTCTTATTTTTAAAGCCAAATCTGAAAAGATTTTCATCAAAATGTGAACAGTTATCTTGGATGGTGAGATTTTATTTTTCCTTCTTGTAATTTTCTGTAGTTTACAAATTTTCTACAATAAATATGCAACACGATGGTAATATGTAAAAAGAACTGAGACAAATCTTTGTTCACTTGATATGCTAAAGTGCATTGATGTTATCCTTTTAAAGACCAAAACAATAAATCGCATTTTCAGTAAAAAGAATGCCCTGGGAAACAGACATTACTATGTTCAGTTTCATTTGAAAGCCAGATGTCCAGGAATTGGATATGGCTAATTATCAAATTCTACCCAGATGGAGTGTTTTCTTTTCTTTTTTTCTATCATCAGATGGAAAAGCAAGTATCTCTAGCTGCTTACTTTATTACATTTAATCACTTTAGTTGGAAAACTTTAAAGAATAGATGCAGCTTAGAAAAAGGGCAGTTTATTCTATCATGAATGAAAAGTTGAAATGGGTACAAGAAATAGAAGAAAAAGAATTAAAATGTGTAATTAGCTATGTGATAAAGAATTTTAAGCTTGTTCTTTGGCCAATTCCAGCAGTGTTAGAAATGAAATTGATCCCATCTCTTTTGGGGTTGGTCTTCCTGAATTAATCTATTGCTGTGTAACAAATTACTCTAAGACTTATCAGCTAAAAACAATAGCGATTATTTCACAACTTCTGTAGGTCAGGAAAATTATGACCAACCTAGATAGCATATTTAAAAGCAGAGACATTACTTTGCCAACAAAGGTCCGTCTAGTCAATGCTATGGTTATTCCAGTGGTCATGTACAGATGTGAGAGTTGGACAGTGAAGAAAGCTGAGCGCTGAAGAACTGATGCTTTTGAACTGTGGTGTTGGAGAAGACTCTTGAGAGTCCCTTGGACTGCAAGGAGATCCAACCAGTCCATCCTAAAGGAGATCAGTCCTGGATGTTCATTGGAAGGACTGATGCTGAAGCTGAAACTCCAGTACTTTAGCCACCTCATGCAAAGAGTTGGTTCATTGGAAAGGACCCTGATGCTGGGAGGGATTGGGGGCAGGAGGAGAAGGGGATGACAGAGGATGAGATGGCTGGATGGCATCACCAACTCGATGGACATAGGTTTGGGTAGACTCCGGGTGTTGGTGATGGACAGGGAGGCCTGGCATGCTGCGATTCATGTGGTTGCAAAGAGTTGGACATGACTGAGTGACCAAACTGAACTGAATGGAACTGATAGGTTGGGAAGTTGAGCATGGTTTATGAATTAGTTGGCTGCCTATGACTCAGGGGGCTTCCCTTGTGGCTCAGCTGGTGAAGAATCTGCCTGCAATGCAGGAGACCAGGTTCGATCCCTGGGTTGGGAAAATCCCCTGGAGAAGGAAAAGGCTACCCACTCCAGTATTCTGGCCTGGAAAATTCCATGGACTGTATAGTCTATAGGGTCCCAAATAGTCAGACACGACTGAACGACTTTACTTTCACTATTATTCAGGGTCTTTCTGTGAAGACCAGGGCTGTGGTAGCATCTGAAGGCTTGATGGGAGAAGATCCATTTCCAGGCTCACTCACATGATTGCTGGAGGGATTACATTCCCTGTGACCTGTTGCACTAAGAGCCTCAGTTCTTTGCTGCCTTTGGCCAGGAGCCTCCTCTGTTCTTCGCTATACAGACCCCTGCATAGAGCCTCTCGCAGCGTGGCAGCTGGCCTCCTTGGAGCAAACAAGCCAGAGAAACGTCTAAGGCACTTGCTTCCTACCTTTCAGGCTCATTGTCCTCCACCGCCAGGTGTCCAGCACCTCAAAACAAGCGAAAGGCCAAAACCATCGCTTCACACACTTCCCCAGCTCGGGGCTGTTTAAAGCTGGAGGGTGTGCCTGCTACTTGCTACTTCATCTTATCCAGAAGTGGAAGCGTCTGAAAATCACGGATAATTCTATCATAGTTCTCCGCTAGAAACAAAGTTAATGTCTCATACTTTTATTTTCATAAGCATAAGGTAATGTTTTAAAATTATTCTTATTGATTAAAGAAAAATTACTAGCACAAAAAGTCACATTTGTTAGAAATCAATGTTGAAATGAGACAGACTGGGGACATTAATAGAGCATTAATAAATGTTAAATTATTCTTTTGCTTGGCATTCAGGGCAATGAATCTCTGAGAAATGCTTGTTCCTCTTTGGTAAAGTGGTGAGAGAGCTATTGTGAAAATAAAGTTGACCAAGAACCAGTATGTATAAGTCAGGATGCCTTCTCAGGTAAATCAGTTTTAGAGAGAAAGTCATGAAATTTGGTGATCTGAGAATCAGTTTCTTAAAACCATGCCTTACATATACTATTATTTCCCACATGTGCCATGACATAAAAATGGTTGGGGAAAAAAAAAATGGTTGGGAAACACTAGTGTTGACAGTGCTGCATCTCCCATTTCTTGTAACTATGACTAGCAAACCTGTATCTTTGCTAGACTTCTCCAGGAAGCACTAGCAACTACCTCTGCTGTGATCCTTCACCGCAGTCTTCCTGTCTTTCTGTTCTGGGCTGGAGTGTTTGCTCCACCTTGTTCTTCTCTCACTTCTTGTCTTACAGGTATCTGTCAACATCTCTCACAAACTGATGGAACACTCTCCCATTCTTAACATTCATGGATGTACTCCCTTTTATGAACACTTATTGGCCCCAGGCTTTATCTAGTTGCAGTGAGCAGGGGCTCCTCTTCACGATGGTTTCTCTCTTTGCAGAGCACAGGCTCTAGGGGTCACAGGCTTCAGTAGTTCTGGCACACAGGCTTAGTTGCTCCATACATGTGGGATCTTCCTGGACCAGGGATCGAACCTGTGTCCTCTGCATTGGCAGGCAGATTCTTAACTACTGGACCACCAAAGAAGTCTTCTCCCTTTCTTTTCCCAGGGAATTACAGTGACAAGTTCAATTTCTTCAATGGTTATAGGGCTACTCTATTTCATCTTGTTTGAGCTTTGGTAGTTTGTAGAATTGGTCTATTCTAAGTTGTTGAATTATAAGTTTATGGTATTCCCTTATTAAAGATTGCAGAAATTATAATGATAAGCCATTTCATTACTGATATTGATGATTTATGTCTTTTTATTTTCTATTTTGCAGTCTTGCTAGAAGTCTATTAACTAGTGTTTTATTGCATTTGTTTGTTTTATTTTGTTTTCTAATGTCATTGATTTCTGCTCTTTTTCCCTAACTTCTTGAGGTTATTGATATGAGACTTTCCTAATGTAATATGTCACATTTTTCTGAGCAATATTTAATGTGTAAATTACCTTCTTAGTACTACTTTAGCAACAACCCAGAAATTTTGATATGTTGTATTTTTGTTTTCATTCAGTTCTGTGGGTTTTTATTTTTTGTTTATTTTTAAAAATTTTCTTTCGGTCTTCTTTGACAAGGTATATGTGTGTGTGTGTGTGTGTGTGTGTGTGTGTGTGTGTGTGTGTGTGTGTGTGTGTGTTCGGTGTGGTTTGTGGGATCTTAATTCCCCAACCAAGGATTGCACCTAGGCCCTTGGCAGTGAAAGTGGAGTCCTAACCAAGAGACTGCCAGGAAATTCAAACAAGGTATGATTTTAAAGTGTGGTGTTTAATTTCCAAGTATTTGGAAAATTTCCAGTTGCCTTTCATTGATTTTTAATTCAATTCCATAAGGGTCAGAGAACATACTTATGTCAATTCTTAAATGTGTTAACATTTGTTTTCTGACCTAGCATTTGGTCTATTATTGGTGCTTGAAGAAAAAACATGTGCATTCTGCTGTTGTGGGTAGAGTGTTCTATAAATGTCCTTTAGATCCTACTGTTTTATTGTACTGCTTAGGTCTTCTATATCTTTGCTCATTTTATGATTTTTAGTTCTATCAGTTGCTGAGAGAGGGATTTTGAAGTCCCCAGTTATAATTTCAGGGGTCCATGCCTTATGGGAGATGAATTTTTCTGTCCCTATTAAGAGAAAAAATATAAAATGTGAATACAAATTTAAGTATGAAAGTTAAGTATTTATTTAGAATGAGGAAAGAACCACAACAAATTACACATCTTGGAATGCTAACAGAAAATCAACAAACATCACAAAACCCAAGAAAGAACATAATAGGTTTATTATTTTACTACCTGATACAATTTCTATAATACTTTTTTCTTACACTTTTTGTCTAGATGCTCTTTTCTTTTCTTTGCATGTGACAGTTATTTTATCGTATTTGTATCAACTGAACAGATCATTCAGTTTTTCTTCAACTATGGTTGATCAAAAAATTTTTTATTGCTGATAGTTTTCATTTTTCCCCCCAGCTTGACAACTTGTAATTTTTTTTTAAGATTGTAGTCACATTTGGGGATGCTTCTATTAGGTTTCATTTATAGGAATTATAAAATTTGGAATAATTTCCCACAAATAGCTTCTGGCTCTATACATACTTCTGGTACAGATAACATAGGCTGTGTTCGTATTGCCACAGAACCTCTGGCCCTGCACCTTGGTGTTACAATCCTGGGAGAGCAGACAGTGGGCTGGAGGCAGATAGCTGGAAGCTATTCTTCTACAGCAATGGTTAACAATAAAATGCTACTTACATAAGTGACTGTGAATCATATAAATATCCTCCTACTCAATTCTAACAACTTGTATTTCAAACTAAACTTCCCTTTAACTGGAACCTCAAAATTACTCCAACCACTCTAATACTATCAGACACAAGGAGAACTGTGATAAAGGAGAACAATACAAACACATGAACATATTACTAAGGCACCTTCCAGGGCCTTGGAAAGGGCGTGTGTAAATGGGGGGCTTTGAAGCTTAACCCTCATTAGTTTCATTGAAAATTAAGCCCTGCTGCTGACATTTTACTGGGATGCATAGAGAAGGATGTAAATACTTGTACTTAGTTGGCTATCTTGAAGCAGAAGTTTCTTGGATGTCCTTTATAACACTTTTTATTATGAAAATTTCCAATTATACACCAAAGCAGTGAGAATGGTATAACAGATATTCATGGTTTACATCAAGTTCTAAAATGATCAGATTTTGCTGATCTTGTTTACTTGGGTGTGTCCAGTTCCAGAAATTTTTAGGGGATAGATACAAAGAAGAATGAGTCACAGGCTCTGCCCTCATGTATGTATCTGATGAGGAAGATGTGGCATGAGTCCAGCAAACCCTGTCACTGCCCACGGGAGACCTCGGATCTGGGAAGGAGAGAACACCCTCAACCAGGAATGACCAGTAATGGATTTGAGGAGGAAATAAGCTACTTAGCAAACAAGTACCAAGCTGAAACAGAATTGAAATATCTGAAATACATATTCTGGTTTTCACTCTAGAATCTTCCTCTCAGCTTTGGAGAAAAAGTTCAATCTCTTTGCTACTTACCTAAATCTTTAATACTCAAATTTATTCAGATGTAGAACTTCCCTTTCACTTTCATCAAGAGGCTCTTAAGTTCTTCTTTGCTTTCTGCCATAAGGGTAGTGTCAACTGCATGTCTGATGTTATTGATATTTCTCCCAGCAATCTTGATTCCAGCTTGTGCTTCATCCAGCCCAGTGTTTCTCATGATGTACTGTGCATATAAGTTAAATAAGTGCAGTGACAATGTATAGCCTTGATGTATTCGTTTCACTATTTGGAATCAGTCTGTTGTTCCATGTCCAGTTCTAACTGTTGCTTCCTGACCTGCATACAGATTTCTCAACAGGCAGGTCAGGTGGTCTGGTATTCCGGTCTCTTTCAGAATTTTCCACAGTTTGTTGTGATCCACAGAGTGGAACACTTTGTCATAGTTAATAAAGCAGAAGTAGACAATTTTCTGGTATTCTCTTGCTTTTTCGATGATCCAGTGGATGTTGGCAATTTGATCTCTGGTTCCTCTGCCATTTCTAAAACCAGCTTGAACATCTGGAAGTTCACAGTTCACATATTGTTGAAGCCTGGCTTGGAGAATTTTGAGCAGTACTTTACTAACGTGTGAGATGAGTGCAATTGTGCAGTACTTTGAGCATTCTTTGGCATTGCCTTTCTTAGGGATTGGAATGAAAACTGACCTTTTCCAGTCCTGTGGCCAATGTTGAGTTTTCCAAATTTGCTGGCATATTGAGGGCAGCACTTTGACAGCATCATCTCTTAGGATTTGAAATAGCTCAACTGGAATTCCATCACCTCCACTAGCTTTGTTTGTAGTGATGCTTCCTAAGGCCCTCTTGACTTCACATTCCAGGATGTCTGGCTCTAGGTGAGTAAGCATACCATCCTGATTATCTGGGTTGTGAAAATCTTTTTTGTACAGTTCTTCTGTGTATTCTTTTTTTTTTCCTTCTGTGTATTCTTGCCACCTCTTCTTAATATCTTCTGCTTCTGTTAGGTCCATACAATTTTTCCTTTATTGTGCCCATCTTTGCAAGAAATGTTCCCTTGGTATCTCTGATTTTCTTGAACAGATTTCTCGTCTTTCCCATTCTTTTGTTTTCCTCTATTTCTTTGCACTGGTCACTGAAGAAGGCTTTCTTATCTCTCCTTGCTATTCTTTGGAACTCTGCATTCAAATGGGTATCTCTTTCTTCTTCTTCTTTGCCTTTAGCTTCTGTTCTAGTCACAGGTATTTGTAAGGCCTCCTTGGACAACCATTTTGCCTTTTTGCATTTCTTTTTCTTGGGAATGGTCTTGCTCCCTGCCTCCTGTACAATGTCATGAACCTGTGTCCATAGTTCTTCAGGCACTCTATTAGATCTAATGCCTAGAATCTATTTCTCACTTCCACTGTATAATCGTAAGAGATTTGATTTAGGTCACAGGAGTGGCTGCAAGGAGATACACCACGTCCAGGGTCAGAGAAACCCCCATAAGACAGTAGGCGCTGGAGCAGCTATGAGGAGATACCTCACGTCGAAGGGCAAAGGAGAAGCCCTAGCAAGACAGTAGGAGGGGCAAATTCACGTTTAGAATCAAACCCCGTTCCTGCCAGAGATGCTCAGAGGGCTCAAACAAACCTTGTGCACACCAGGATACCGGGATCCCACAGAGACTGAGCCAGAACTGTGTTTGGGCGTCTCCTGTGGAGGTACGGGTCGGCAGTGGTCTGCCGCAGGGACAGGGGCTCTGGGTGTGGGTGTGGTGTAAGCCCTCTTGGAGGAGGTCAGCATTGACCCCACCACAGAGCTGTCAGAACTCACACAGGACTGGGAAACAGACTCTTGGCGGGCAAAATAGAGCCTTGTGCACTAGAAACCAGGAGGAGGGAACAGTAACCCCACAGGAGACTCTCCTCTGGGTGTCCCGGAGTCTCTGACAGAGGCATGGGTTGGCGGTGGCCTGCTGCAGGGCTAGGGGCATGGACTGCAGCAGTGCATGCATGAGATTTTTTGAGGGAGGTCACCATTATCTTCATTACCTCCACCATAGTTTGGCCCCAGGTAAATAGCAGGGAGGGAACACAGCTCCACCCATCAACAGAAAATTGGATTAAAGATCTATTGAGCATGGCCCTGGCCATCAGAACAAGACCTAGCACCCTCTCAGTCAGTCTATCCCATCAGGAAGTGTTCATAAGCCTCTTATCCTTCTCCATCAGAGGGCAGAGACTGAAAACCACAATCACAGAAAACTAACTAATTTAATCACATGGACCACAGCCTTGTCTAACTCAATGAAACTATGAGCCATGCAGGACCATTCATGATGGAGAGTTCTGACAAAACGTGGTCCACTGGAGAAAGGAATGACAAACCATTTCCGTATTCCTGCCTCGAGAACCCCATGAACAGTGTGAAAAGGCAAAAAGATAGGACACTGAAAGATGTAGTCACTGAGTTGGTAGGTGCCCAATATGCTCCTGGAGATCAGTGGAGAAATAACTTCAGAAAGAATGAAGAGACGGAGCTAAAACAAAAACAACACCCTGTTATGGATGTGACTGGTGATGGAAGCAAGGTCCGATGCTGTAAAGAGCAATATTGCATAGGAACCTGGAATCTTAGGTCCATGAATCAAGGCAAATTGGAAGTAGTCAAACAGGAGATGGCAAAACTGAACATCGACATTTTAAGAATCAGCAAACTAAAATGGACTGGAATGGGTGAATTTAACTCAGATGCCCATGATATCTACTACTGTGGGCAGGAATCCCTTAGAAGAAACGTCATAGTCAACAAAAGCACCCGAAATGTTTGGGTGCAGTCTCAAAAATGACAGAATGATCTCTGTTCATTTCCAAGGCAAACCATTCAACATCACAGTAATCCAAGTCTATACCCCAACCAGGAATGCTGAAGAAGCTGAAGGTGAACGGCTCTATGAAGACCTACAAGACCTTCTAGAACTAACACCCAAAAAAGATGTCCATTTCATTATAGGGGACTGGAATGCAAAAGGAGCAAGTTACTCCAAGTTACACCTGGAGTAACAGGCAAATTTGGCCTTGGAGTACAGAATGAAGCAGGGCAAAGGTTAATAGAGATCTGCCAAGAGAAAGCACTGGTCATAGCAAACACCCTCTTCCAACAACACAAGAGGAGACTCTACACATGGACATCACCAGATAGTAAACACCGAAATCAGATTGATTATATTCTTGGCAACCAAACATGGAGAAGCTCTATACAGTTAGCAAAAACAAGACTGGGAGCTGACTGTGGCTCAGATCATGATCTCCTTATTGCCAAATTCAGACTTAAGTTGAAGGAAGTAGGGAAAATCATTAGACCATTCAGGTATGACCTAAATCAAATCGCTTATGACTATAGAGGGGAAGTGAGAAATAGATTTAAGGAGCTAGATCTGACAGACAGAGTGCCTCATGAACTATGGACGGAAGTTCATGACATTGTACAGAAGACAGGGATCAAGACCATCCCCAAGAAAAAGAAATGCAAAAAGGCAAAATAGCTGTCTGAGGAGGCCTTACAAATAGCTGAGAAAAGAAGAGAAGCCACAAGGAAACAAGAAAAGGAAAGATACACCAATTTGAATGCAGAGTTCCAAAGAATAGCAAAGAGAGATAAGGCAGTCTTCCTCAATGATCAGTGCACAGAAACAGAGGGAAACAATAGAATGGGAAAGACTAGAGATGACTTCAAGAAAATCAGAGATACCAAGGGAATATTTCTTGCAAAGATGGGCTCAATAAAGGACAGAAATGGTATGGACTTAACAGAAGCAGAAGATGTTAAGAAGAGGTGGCAAGAATACACAGAAGAATTGTACAAAAAAAGATCTTCACAACACAGATAACCACCTTGGTGTGCTCACTCACCTAGAGCCAGACATCCTGGAATGTGAAGTCAAGTGGGCCTTAGGAAGCATCACTATGAACAGAGCTAGTGGAGGTGATGGAATTCCAGCTGAGCTACTTCAAATCCTAAAAGATGATGCTGTCAAAGTGTTGCACTCAGTAGGCCAGCAAATTGAGTGGCCACAGGACTGAAGAAGGTCAGTTTTCATTCCAATCCTTAAGAAAGGCAATGCCAAAGAATGCTCAAAGTACTGCACAATTGCACTCATCTCACACACTAGTAAAGTACTGCTCAAAATTCTCCAAGCCAGGCTTCAACAATATGTGAACCATGAACTTCCAGATGTTCAAGCTGGTTTTAGAAACGGCAGAGGAACCAGAGATCAAATTGCCAACATCTGCTGGATCATCACAAAAGCAAGAGGGTTCCACAAAAACATCTATTTCTGCTCTACTGACTATGCCAAAGCCTCTGACAGTGTGGACCACAACAAACTGGAAAATTCTGAAAGAGACGGGAATGCCAGACCACTTGACTTGCCTGTTGAGAAACCTGTATGCAGGTCAGGAAGCAACAGTTAGAACTGGACATGGAACAACAGACTGGTTCCAAATAGGAATAGGAGTACGTCAAGGCTGTATCTTGTCACCCTCCTTATTTAACTTATATGCAGAGTACATCATGAGAAACCCTGGGCTGGATGAAGCATAAGCTGGAATCCAGATTCCTGGGAGAAATATCAATAACATCAGATATGCAGATGACACCCTCCTTGTGGCAGAAAGTGAAGAAGAACTAAAGAGCCTCTTGATGAAAGTGAAAGAGGAGAGTGAAAAAGGTGGCTTAATGCTCAACACTCAGAAAACAAAGTTCATGGCATCTGGTCCCATCATTTCATGGCAAACAAATGGGGAAACAGTGGAATCAGTGGTAGACTATTTTTCTGGGCTCCAAAATCACTGCAGATGGTGACTACAGCCAAGAAATTAAAAGATTCTTACTCCTTGGATGAAAATTATGACCAAGCTAGACAGCATATTAAAAAACAGAGACATTACTTTGCCAGCAAAGGTCTGTCTAGTCAAGGCTATGGTTTTCCCAGTAGTCATGTATGGATGTGAGAGTTGGACTATAAAGAAAGTTTAGCACCAAAGAATTGATGCTTTGGAACTGTGATGTTGGAGAAGACTCTTGAGAGTCACTTGGACTGCAAGGAGATCCAACTAGTCCATCCTAAAGGAAATCAGTCCTGAATATTCATTGGAAGGGCTGATGTTGAAGCTCAAACTCCAATACTTTGGCCACCTGATGTGAAGAGCTGACTTATTTGAAAAGACCCTGGTGCTGGCAAAGGTTGAAGGCAGGAAGAGAAGGGGATAACAGAGTATGAGATGGTTGGATGACATCACCGACTCAGTGGACATGAGTTTGAGAAAACTGCAGGACTTGTTGATGGACAAGCATGCTGCAGTCCATGGGGTAGCAAAGATTCAGACATGACTGAGTAACTGAATTGAACTGAACTAAGTGCTTCCTTGGTGGCTCAGATGGTAAAGAATCCGCCTGTAATGCAAGAGACCTGGGTTTGATCCCTGGGTTGGGAAGATCCCTTGGAGGAGGGCATGGCAACCCACTCCAGTAATGCATCACTAGCTGCATTTCAGCGCCACAGGCTTAAATGATATTTTGGATGCAAGTGTACCTGTTAAGTCATCACTTAGCAGACATCTCAGACTCTTTTGTACGCCATGGGCTATTGCCCATCACGCTCCTTTACCCATGGGGTTTTGCCAGAAAAAATACTGGAGTGGGCAGCCCATCCTCATCACTTTCCTCTGCTTCAAGCAGTGACAGTTTCTTTCCTTTACTTCACGGCCTCACACACACACACACACACACACACACACACACAGACACGAAGAGAGAGTGGGGTGTATTAGACTTTAAGGCCGCTATAACAAATTGCCATGAACTGGGTAGCTTAAAACAATGGATATTTATTGTCTCACAGTTTTGGAGCCTCTACATCTGATATCAAGTTGTTGACACGACTGTGTTTCCCCTCAAATCTGTAGAGAAATCCTCAATTGCCTCTTCCTCAGTTTTGGTGGCTGGCCAGCAGTCTTTGTTGTTCCTTGGCTTGCAGGTGCACGACACCAATCTTTGCCTTTGCCAACAAACAGCCTTCTCCCCGTGTGTCTCTTCCTCCATTTGGCTGTCTTCTTATAAGGACCCTAGTTATTGGATTAGGGGTCCACCTACTCCAGTATGGCCTCATTTGAACTTAATTACATCGGCAATGACCCTATTCCCAAATAAGCTCATATTGTTCAGTATTTGAGGTTAGGAATTCAACATATCTTTTGAAGAGTGGGTGAATATTCAACCAACAACAGATGGTAACCATGAGGAGAGCATCCCACAGAAACCAAAGACATTGCCTTGATTCCAGAATTTATTCCAAGAAGGAGTCCTACTACAGTGGTGGTAGAAGATCGAAGAATCTTTTGAAGTATGTATTCCCACCTACTACGTGGTTTGCTTAGGGACTAACTGGGTTTGATCGACAGGTGTATGCCATCATGAGTTAATGATATTAAAAAATCTGAATGCCTTCATGTAAAGGCTGAATGGCCCTGGATACAGGATAGCGGCCCTATCCTTTCTCGTAGTTTCCCCGAGCTATCCCGTTTGGAGGGAAATGATGGTGTATAATTTTGATGAGCAAATGGGATAAGTGATTGATGTGAAGAGGCTGTCACTCTTTGCCAGAGAACTGTCTTTGATGTCTAAAGTATTACTTGGGACCTAGATGAAAGAGTCATAAAATAACAAGCCTAACCAAGGGGATGCAGCTAGCATTTAGGAAATGCACCCATTTTTCTGTACCTCCTCTTTTCCTTTGATCAAACGTGTACACATTATTAATAAAAAGAAATACAAATTTTAAAAAGACATGAAGAGGGAATGGTAAAATGAACCCTGCCATAGTCCAAAAGAAAAAAAAAATCACAGCAATTTCACATCAGGCCCTTTGTTGAGATCCTATACAAGAACAGCAGTATGATTGGGATTCTTAAATGGCAGTGGCTGAAATGTCTAATAAAAGCCTGCTAATGACACAGAATCAAATCACCAAACAAACCCATCTCAAAATCCAGTTTCTCTCGAAGGGAAGGGCATCAACTTTATGGTTGGCACTGTCTCTTAATGTAGGACCTTAGGCAAGTTACTTAATCTCTCTCAAGTTTGCTATGTATGAAACTAAGGATAACTACCTAGCAAGGCTGTAGTGACAATTAAGCCAAACGCAGGACACATGTAACAGGTGCTTCACTAAATCGAAGCCTTCCACCTCCCAGCCCTGCAATTATGCAAAATACAATCTTTGCACACTACCCGTCACCTACTCTTCATCTCATTCTCTTCCTCTCTCTCTCTCTCTGCCAAAGTTCTTATTTATAGTCTAGCAGAGGGTATATAAACAGGAGATGACTTGCATTTATTTTTAAAAACCAGTGTAAAACAATGTAGTATACCACTGACTACTTAAGTGCTGACAAACTCGACATTCCTAAAAACAGCAAACACATATTGAGTGATCATTCATGCCAGGCATGGTGCTAGGCAAGAAGTATTCACTAGTAAGAGAAACAAATTCCCTCCCTGGTGGAGTTCAGTTTAGTGAACTGAATGGTGAAGAAGCAATGAATATATAATTGAAAAATATGTTCAGTGCCCATAAAGAAATGATCAGGTGCAATGATGGAGACTAATGAAATGGCAGGTGGGATACTTAGTTTAGGAAGGATGGCCTTTCTGAGGTGACATTTAAACTGAAACCTGAAAGATGAGAAGCTAGATGTGTAAAGAACAAGAGCAAGTGTCTTCAAGACAGTGGAATCAGCATGTCCAGCGAGGCAGTCAGGAGATAAAAGTGTTTGAGGAGGAGTTCTGGCAGTGTCAGCAAGATGGAGGGTCTGCCATGAGGTAAAAATCCAGTTCTTACCATGGCCTCAATGTCCCACCTAAACTGCCTCTGACACCACCCCGCCCCCCCACATATCCTCCCCAGGTGTCCACATCACCTAGTCTTTCTGTCCTTTATGTGCTGGTCTCACTCCCACCTCAAGAATGAGAGGTTTGCTGCATTTGCTGTTCTTCTGTCTAGAATGCTCTGCCTGGATGACTCTCATAGCTTCTGGCCCCAGTGGTCAGTCAGGCCTCAGATCAAGTGTCATCTCTGGAGAGAGATCGCTAATTACCACCCCTCACCCAACATTAACTTTTGGTGTTTTTTTCCTCTTCCCATCCCTCACCACTATCAAACGTTATTTCGCTGATTGTTTGAAGTTTGTTTTTTTGTTTGTTTGTTTTATACTCTCCCCTAAAATAAAAGTCTCATGAGTTTATTTTCCTTATTGCTATAACCTAGAAGCATATCTAGAATATAAATGAAACTCAAATATTACTTGTTGAATTTACAATGAATGAAATAAAGCTCAAAGAGGTAAGGCGAGGTATTAGAAAAAAACTAACCAAATTGTGGGAGAGTAAGGACTTCCTGGAAGAGGTATGTTTTCAGTTATTAAAATCAAAGGGGCAAGAGAGCGAAGGTGGTGTGCAGGTAACAAACAAGAATTGTGGAAATCACTCGTTCATCCCCGTCCTTTTTCACTAGATTAGGAACACCTTTAGCACTGGACGGAGAAGGCGATGGCACCCCACTCCAATACTCTCATCTGGAAAATCCCATGGACGGAGGAACCTGGCGGGCTGCATTCCACGGGGTTGGTAAGAGTCGGACATGACTGAGCGAGTTCACTTTCAGTTTCATGCATTGGAGAAGGAAATGGCAACCCACTCCAGTGTTCTTTCGTGGAGTATCCCAGGGACCGGGGAGCCTGGTGACCTGCCATCTATGGGGTGGTACAGAGTCGGACACATCTGAAGCGATTTAGCAGCAGTGGCAGTTAGCGCTGAATCCGCGTTTTACTAATCTTTCACCAGCGCCTGTCCCGGGACCTGGCACACAGATAGGGTTTTACACAATGACTGACTGTGAGGTGCGCAGAAGGGTCTATTAACTCGGCTGCGGTGCAGTTTGTGGCTGGCCACTAAGCTTGGCAGCACCCGTGCGAGGGAGCAGACGGCTTTGCGGAAGACGGCCTCGGCGGGTGGGGGTGGGGGGTGGGGTGGGAAGCGCCCCGCGCCCCCCGCGCCTGCGCGTTATGGCGGGGAGCCGGCAGCGTCGGCGCGCGCCTGCGCAGTGCGGTCTTTCCCGCCTCCGACAAGATGGCGGCGGCCGAGTAGCGCGGGGGCGGGTTGTGGCCGCAGGAAGCCCGGCCGCTGCAGCGGGCCGAGGCGGGATGCTGTTCCCAGGGAGCGCCGTTGGCCACCGGTGAGGAAGGTCAAGCACAGAGCTGCCTTCCCGAGCCCCCCGGCGCCCCCTACGTACACCCCCGTCTGCTCGAGTGCGGTCGCCGCTTTGCCTACTTCGCTACCGCCCTGTGCTGTCGGGCCCGGAGCTCCGGCGGCGGCAGGGGCTGTGTCCGGCAGGAGAGGAAGCGCCCGGGCTGCGTCCGTGCTTCTGTCCGCGGGGCGAGCGTCTGGCAGGTGGGTGAAGCTGCAAGCTTCGGTGTCTCCTCTTGGGGCAAAGCGTTCTCGGCTTTGCCCGGCCGTGGCTCAGACCCTGGTGGTGTTCAGCCGGAGTCCACCGCTGCTTTGTCTCCACGTCCCGCCCCCTCTCCGCGCCCCGCTCCAGGCCTCCGGCTGGCCCCTGACTTTGCGTGCCCTCCATTCCCACGCAGGGGCCGGGGGTCGCAGCGCCGGCCGCCCTCCGCAACCTTTCCTGCCTCCTGCTGAAGCGTCAGCCCTTGCAAGCGGTCCCTCCTTTGCGTTAGGTGGGTGGGTCGTCTGCCTGTTTTAGTCACCTCCCCATCTTCCTGGTCTCGACCTTTTGCTTCCTTGAGAAGTCTTTTTAACTGTCTGGAAAGCTTTCCCAGGCTTATAGACTTACAGAGAAAAGCTTGCTATCCAGACGCCAGTGGATTTTGTTCATCTTGTCGGGGGGATCCAGCCCCCAGGAGACTTTGATGGTTTTGAGGAATGGTGCCAGTGACGGCAAGTGATTCTTCATCTAAATTAATCCTTTTCTGACTACAGCGAGTCTTCGGTCTCTAACCTTTTTTTGGAGGGGGGGGGGCGGACGGAGGGACATATGTATACTAGATCCAGGGAAAGAATTGAGAAGTGGTCCTGGTTTTAAAAGAAGGCTTTGTGAGGGTAAGAAATGTAATAGCCCAAGAAAGGATAAGCGATTTTAGTGATTCTTTTATTCACTGTTAGGCTAAATCATCCGTTGAAGCTTCACAATCTTGTGTTGTCCAAGCCCTTTGTTTTATTTGGAAAGGACTGAAATGGAGAAAACGCTTTTTAAACTTGAAACTTCTCAAATTTCTTGGGTTCTCAATTGTTATTAGTACTACTTGGCAATCTTTCTTGTACTTGATATTTTCTGCAAAATTTAGATTGTGCCAGTGTCATTTCTTCTTCATTTATTACTAGGGCAAGAGTAGTCAGAATTAATGGTGTAAAAAGTGCAAACTGAAGGAGGGATGTGGTAGTGGAGGTTGCCATGTCTGATTTTTCCCAATTTTTTCCTGTAATTGGATAATGTGTCAAGAGCAGCAGAATGGTGAAAAATGAAGCTATGAGTATAAATGGTAGTGTATCCACTGAGATTGCAATGGGTGGAGCTTTTAAAATTAAATTGAGTGATATCCTTTTTTTGAAGCCATGCTAGGTGCTCTCCAGAGTTTCTAAAGCACAGACTGTTGTTGCCTTATTGGAAATTTATGCTAAAAGTCTTTTAACAGGTGGGTTACAATTGGCCTGACAGATTTAACTTTTTGTTCTACCTCCTGACACACATCTGCCTTAACCTTTATTGTAGACTTTTAGCCTCTTGATGAATTTCTTAAATTTGGAGATAGAATTGTTCATTTTAAAAGGAGAGGAGATATTTTAAGTGTTTGATTCCTGTACGGGCAGATTCATTCACTTGTTTGTTGCTGTGCTATGCTAAGTCGCTTCAGTCACGTCCATCTCCTTGCAGTCTCCACAGGACAGCCAGACTCCTCTGTCCATGGGACTTCTCCAGGCACGAATATTGGAGCAGGTTGCCATTTCCTCCTCCACAGGACCTTCCCGACCTAGGGATCAGAGCCACATCTCTTCTGTCTCCTGCGTTGGCAGGTGGGTTCTTTACCACTAGCGCCACCAGGTAAGCCTGTTTGTTTCCTGCACCCGAGGACTGCGTGTTTTTACAGGCACTTGTCTCTCAATTCTGTGCTTTTAGCTGACGGGGTAGTGCTCAGCCCTAGGCAGTAGCTCATTGCCTGAGGCATTGTGTCAAGACCTGTCTGACCACAAACAAGCACTCTTCCACACTTATGGAACCCGTTTTCTCTCTCTCTTTCTTCCCCTCTTCCTGTCTTTAGGAACCCTCCCGTCTTTGTGTCTATTCATTCAATTCTTTAGCCTACTGCTCTTTTCATTTGCCTCCCCTAGTCACCAGGATCCCATGGTCATCAGTTTTTACCAGCCCATCATTGATACCTTAGAATACTTAACTTTATGTCAATTTATCTTTCTAGTGCCCAGTTCTGAACAGGCCTAATCACTATCTTGATCCCTGAAGGATACAAGAGACAGTTGTGTGAGGATTTTGGATTGTTTTCATACCAGTTAGTGTTCTGTTATCCTCCAGATCTATAATGTCGATTGTGAGGGGTTTTTTTTGGTCTTACTTCATGAAAGTGTTTATAGCAAATAACTTGATCTTTTCCTTTCCTGAGAAAAATCTCAAGCATCTGAGGTATAATCTTTTCTATCCTGATATCATTTCTTTATTTACTCTTCTCTGAAAAGAAGGAATTGTCCTTCCTTTTCTTCAAGAGCAACCTTCTCCAGATGTGTCCATGATCATCCCTCTTTATCTTTCTTTCTCAGTAATTATCCATGATCACTCCTTTTTAAGTTTTGCCCTCTCTAGCCTCCATGCATGCTTAAATATACCTTTGCCAGGGCTGCCAAACACCGTGCTGTGTGCCGTGCAGCTCACAGAAGCCAGTCTGAATTTTGAGCCTGCTGTGCCACTGTATTTTTATTCTTTAATCCTAGGAGCCTGGTGTAGTTGTTGTTCAGTCGCTCAGTTGTGTCCAACTCTTTGCAACACCAAGAACTGCAGCATGGCAGGCTCCTCTGTCCTCCATTACCTCCTGGGGTTTGCTCAAATTTATGTTCATTGAGTCGGTGACACTACCTAGCCATCTCATCCTCTACCACCTCCTTCTCCTTTTGCCTTCAGTCTTTCCTAGCATCAGGGTCTTTTCCAGTGAGTTGGCTTTTCGCATCAGGTGGCCAAAGTATTGGCGCTTCAGCTTCAGCATCAGTGCTTCCAGTGAATATTCAGGGTTGATTTCCTTTAGGATTGGTTGATCTTCTTGCAGTCCCAGGACGCTTAAGAGCCTTCCCCAGCACCACAATTCTCAATTCTTTGACACTCAGTCTTTATGGTCCAACTCTCACATCCATACATGACCACTGGAAAAACCATAGCCTCGACTCGACGGACCTTTGTCGGCAAAGTGATGTCTCTGCTTTTTAGTATGTTGTTGAGGTTTGTCATAGCATTTCTTCCAAGGAGCAAGCATCTTTTAATTCCATGGCTGCAGTCACCATCCACAGTGATTTTGGAGCCCCCAAAAATAAAGGTCTGACACTGTTTCCACTGTTTCCCCATCTATTTCCCATGAAGTGATGGGACCAGATGCCATGATCTTAGTTTTCTGAATGCTGAGTTTCAAGCCAACTTTGTCATGCTCTTCTTTAACCCTTATCAAAAGGCTCGTTAGTTTCTCTTCACTTTCTGCCCTTAGAGTGATATCATCTTCATATCTGAGGTTATTGATATTTCTCCCAGCAGTCTTGATTCCAGCTTGTGCTTCATCCAACCCAGTGTTTCTCATGATGTACTCTGCGTAGAAGTTAAATAAGCAGGGTGACAAGATACAGCTTTATTATAACTCTTTCCCAGTCAGTTGTTCAATGTCCGATTCTAACTTGCTTCTTGACCTGCATACAGGTTTCTCAGGAGGCAGGTAAGGTGGTCTGGTACTGGTGTTTCTTTAAGAATTTTCCACAGTTTGTTACGATCCACACATTCAAAGGCTTTAGCGCAGTCAATGAAGCAGAAGCAGACGTTTTTCTGGAATTCTGTTGCTTTCTCTATAATCGAACAAATGTTGGCAGTTTGCTCCCTGGTTCCTCTGCATTTTCAAAACCTAGCTTGTACATCTGAAAGTTCTAGGTTCACATTCTTTTGAAGCCTAGCTTGAAGGATTTTGAGCGTAACCTTTTTAGCATGTGAAATGAGTGCCATTGTATGGTAGTTTGAACATTCTTTGACATTACCTTTCTTTGGGATTGAAATGAAAACTGTGACCTTTTTCAGTCTTGTAGCCACTACTGAGTTTTCCAAATTTGTTGACATATTGAGTGCAACACTTTAACAGCATCATCCTTTAGAATTTCAAATAGCTCAACTGGGATTCCGTCACCTCCACTAGCTTTGTTGGTAGTAATGTTCCCTAAGGCCCCCTTGACTTCACGCTCCAGGATGTCTGGCTCTGGGTGAGTGACCACAGTGACTGGTGTACTGTTCTCTGTGTATTCGTGCCACCTCTTCTTGATATCTTCTCCTTCTATTAGGTGTGTACCATTTCTGTCCTTTATGGTGTCCATCCTTGCATGAAATGTTCCCTTGATGCCTCCAGTTTTCTTGAAGAGATCTCTAGTCTTTCCCATTGTGTTGTTTTCTTTGCATTGTTCACTTAAGAAGGGTTTCTTATCTCTTCTTGGTATTCTCTGGATCTCTGCACTCAGTTGAGTATATCTTTCCCTTTCTCCCTTGCCTTTCACTTCTCTCCTTTCCTCAGCTCTTTCTAATGTCTCCTCAGACAATCACTTAAGCTTCTTGCATTTCTTTTTCTTGGACTAGTTTGGTCACTGCCTCCTATACAATGTTACGAACCTCTTTCCAGTGATGAACCTCGTATATAAACTCATATAAAACATATGAATCTCTTTCAATAAACTCATATATGAACCTCTTTCAGTTTTACGAATCTGGTAGACACTTTCTCTACCAGATCTCATCTCGAATCCATTTGTCACCTCCACTGTATAATCATACGGGATTTAATTTAGGTCGTATCTAAATGACCTAGTCGTTTTCCCTACGTTCTTCACTTTAAACCTGAATTTTGCTATTAGGAGCTCACGACCTGAGCCACAGACAGCTCCAGGTCTTCTTTTTGCTGTCTGTGTAGAGCTTTTCCATCTTCAGCTGCAAAGAACATAATCTGATTTTGGTATTGACCATCTGGTGATGTCCGTGTGTATAGCTGTCTCTTGGTTGTTGGAAAAGGGTGTTTGCTATGACCAGCGTGTTCTTTTGACAAAACTCTGTTAGCCTTTGCCCTGCTTTTGCCCTCCAAGGCAAAACTTGCCTATTATTCTGGGTGTCTCTTGGCTTCCTATTTTGTATTCCAATCCCCTGTGATGAAAAGGACATCCTTTTTTTTTTTTTTTGGTGTTTGTTCTAGAAGGTGTAGTTCGAGAACTACAGCAGTTCTACTTCACAGAACTGTTCAGCTTCAGCTTCTTTGGCATTAGTGGTTGGGGCAGAGACTTAAGATAACACTGATATTGAACAGTTTGCCTTGGAAATGAACTTAGATTATTTTTTTTTTTTCCTGAGATTGCACCCAAGTACTGCATTTAGAACTCTTGTTGACTTTTAAGGGCTACTTCCTTTCTCCTAAGGGATTCTAGGCCACAGTAGTAGACATAACAGTCATCTGAATTAAATTCGCCCATTCTCATCCATATTAGTTCAGTGATTCCTAAGATGTTCATTCTTGCCATCTGCTTCACCACATCCGATTTGCCTTGATTCACGGACCTGCCGTTCCAGGTTCCCATGCAAAAAAAGAGCAATAGCTCTTTACAGCGTCGGACTTGACTTTAACCATCAGACACATCCACATAACTGAGCGTCATATCCGCTTTGGTCCAGCCACTTCATTCTTTCTGGAACTAACGACTGCCCTCCACTCTTCCCCAGGAGCATATTGGACACCTTTTGATTGTGGTGCTCATCTTCGGTGTCTTATTTTTCTGCCTCATGCTGTTCGTGGGGTTCTCGCAGCAGGACTGCTGGAGTGGTTTGCCGTTCCCTCCTCCAGTGGGCCACGTTTTGTCGGAACTCTTCACCAGGACCCGTCTGTCTTGGCTGGCCCGCACGGCATGGCCCATGGCTTCACTGAGTTACACAAGCCCCTTCACCACAACGAGTCTGTGATCCATGAAGGGGTATAGTAGGAAGGACATTTACTTTTAAGCTTCAAAGATCTGATTTTGAAGTCTACTGAAACCAGTTACTGTCTGTGTGGCTGTGGGCAACTTACTACTCAGGCTGTGTTCTTTGTCTGTAAAGTAGAATGTTATACGAGGAAGACATGGCAACCCAATGCAGTATTCTTGTTGGAGAGTCAGCATAGACAGAGGAGCTTGGTGGGCTGTAGTCCATGGGGTCACAAAGAGTCGGACAAGACTGAGCGACTAAGGACACCACAGAATGTTATCCTTACCTCACAGAGTTGTAATCGACGGAGTTTAACACACGTTACATGTCTTTCCAAGGGTTTGGTGCATTATGGAGTTCTTAACAGTGTAAATTATTCTTTCCTTTGCACTCTGACTTCCCTTACCATCGCAGCACCGAAATTGGTTTTTAAAAAGTCATCTTGATGATCTAATTACCAAAGCTAACGGCCTTATCTCAATCATCCAGGTTTTCTTAGACCACTTCTGAAATATACTCCATAGGAATGAAATGATCTGATTTCTTGTTTCTTGGCTTTATAGTTCCTGATTCTCTTACGTCTGAAAGTTTCTTTACATTCCCTGCAGTGTCTCGATTTTGCTCTTTCCCCTAAACATAGCTGTTTCCTGTATCAGTTAGGATGCAAATAGGATTTAAAAACAGAAGAAGTGTATTAGCTCAGGTAATTGGCAAAGGCATAGGTAGGATTAGTTTAAAGGGCAATTTGTGCATAAGCTTGGCTTTGCTCAGTCCTCAGTCCTCAGTCAGCACAGAGGTTCTGTGTTTCCGTTTCCTCTAAACTGCCCTCCCATTTGGGTTCCTGCTCAGACTGGCTTCCCCTCTAGATTGAATCCAAGTGCTTTCCATCTTTATCTGTAGTGTGGCGACCTTTGTGCTCAGGTTTATCCTTTCATAGTTGCATGTTTCTCTTTCTGCTCCAGGCATCACATTCTGACACAACCACCAAAGACGGGAGGAAGTTTGCCCTCTCATCTCTTGATGAAGCAAGTAAACCTTTTACAGAAAGCCTGTATCAGATTTCATTTTGGCCTTATTACTTATGCCCTAGTTGCAAGGGGACTAGAAAAACCAATATCTAGCATTTCAGTCTAGGAAGAAATTAAATGAATGGCTACAGGGAAGATAACCAACATTGTCAGTGACATATATTGATAATATTGTATGGAGAAGTAAGCTTAAATGAATGAGAATTTTCAGATAGTAGTGGCATTCTTAAAGCACTGCTTATCTCAAGAGCAGGTATAAGCTGTGCTTAGGACTGAATCAGTCATTTAGATAGTCATGAATGACTAATTAAAATGGATTACTATATAAAATTAGTATATTTGAGTGGTATATCCCAGTTCTTTTAAGGTTGTTGTTAAGAACATTTACGCGTGCACTGTGAGGAATGGATACAGGTAGCAACTAACAGGGAATAGACCTGTGGTTCTTCTTGAAGATGAGTGGTGTTTGGAAATCTGTGGGTCTGGTAGAGACGAGATATACCAAGTGTCCTGTGATGTTTGCCCGCAAAACAAGAATTGTCCCTTCCAGAATACCAATAGTGCCCCTGTACACTGAAAAAACAAATGCTTTGGTTTTTTCCAAAGAATTCGCTGAGATTCCTCTGTATACTTATATTGCAAGTGACAGAAAACCAAATTCAGACTGGCTACACAGTAAAGGGCATGATTAGGTCTTGTCCTTGAACTTCATCTGGGGCTTCATCCAGTCTGAAATCATCAAGGACTTGGCTTAGTTTCTCTGGTCCTGCTCTGGCATTCCTCTTGTTTTGGTTTCGCTCTCAAGCGAGCTTATCTCATGGTAGCAAATTACTGTAGCACTTTCAGACTTAATACTCTCATTTCATATGTAAAGTAAAATGAAGCATATCTTTTGTTATTTGGTTTTGCAAGTGTTTGTTGAATGTCATCACTGTTGAAACTTCCCTGAACACCTGCCCCTAAAAGTGGATTACTTCCTCTGTTATGTTACAACTTCACAGAACTCTGTTGCATGCCATGTTCTATGGTTATTATGCTCATATGTCTCATGCATTAACTTGCCTTAATTGTCTGTGTGTTCTTAATGTGTAGAATACTCTCTGACTTAGTGGTACACAGTAACCATTTATGGATGAATGAGAGGAAGGAAGGATATGGAAAGGGGCAGAGAAACATAAGAAGTCCCCATTCCTTCCTGTTACTGAACCCTGAATTGTGAACGTTGTACTCCTACCACCAAAGTATGTGTGTCATGCTCTTGTGATTGAGAATGAATTCATTTGAAAGCTTTACTGAATTCTAGTAGTGTTCCATCATTATTTTCTCAGCAAAACTAAAACCAGTTACCATCTTTTGTTCTTTCAACAAGTATTTTTGAAAGCCTGCTATTGGCAGTCATGTGACACAATGGTAAACAAAGTAGAGCTGTGCTTCCTGAGCTTAAATATCAGCGAGGGGCATAGACATTATTCATGTGTGCACACTCAGTCGCACACACACGTCAGGGAGCTCACAGGTTTTGAAGCAGAATAAGATAGATTCAGGGGATTAAAAAGTAACAGGATACTGTAATACTTCAGGTAGTTTGGTGAGAAAAGGCTTTTTGAGAAGCCCTTTTCTGAGTGAAGTGGATTAAGCCATGGAACTATCTGGAAGGAAATGTTCGGGTAGAGCAAGCAGCAGCTTCTAACGTGGAAATGTCCTTGGCATGTTGGAAGAGCAGCATGTGGGAGGCCGTGGCTGAAGCGGGGGTGGGGGGTGTGTGGCAGGGCAGGTCAGAGGGTAGGTGTGGGCAGGGTAGACCAAGGGGAGTTCTGAAGGTCATTTAAGGACTTGATTTTATTAGCTAGAAAGTCTGGAGAAGGCAATGGCACCCCACTCCATTACTCTTGCCTGGAAGATCCCATGGATGGAGGAGCCTGGTGGGCTGCAGTCCCTGGGGTCGTGAAGAGTCAGACACGACTGAGCGACTGCTCTTTCACTTTTCACTTTTGTGCTTTGGAGAAGGAAATGGTAACCCACTCCAGTGTTCTTGCCTGGAGAATCCCAGGGATGGGGGAGCCTGGTGGGCTGCCGTCTATGGGGTTGCACAGAGTTGGACACGACTGAAGCGACTTAGCAGCAGCAGCAGCTAGCTAGAAAGTCACTCAGTCGTGTCTGACCTTTGTGACCCCATGGACTGTACCAGGTCTCCCACATTGCAGGCGGATTCTTTATCAGCTGAGCCACAGGGAAGCCTCAAGGGAACTTCCCTGGTGGCTCAGATGGTAAAAGCATCTTCTTGCAATGCAGGAGACCCGGCTTTGATCCCTGGGTGGGGAAGATCCTCTGGAGAAAGAAACAGCAACTCTCTCCAGTACTCGTGCCTGGAAAATTCCGTGGATGGAGGAGCCTCGTAGGCTACAGTCCATGGGGTCGCAAAGAGCTGGACACAGCTGAGTGGCTTCACTTTCACTTTTCACTTTCTAGCCAGAAAATTGGAGATGATATATCTTTGGAAATCTAATTATTATTTTTAAGTTATATTATTTTAAGTACTAATTATGATTAAAGTTCTCTCTGTGCTAAGTAACTAGCATATGATAGACTTAACACAATTTAAATGTTAAATAATTTATCTGAATAAAATGGTACTGAGATAAAAGTTGAAATTTTAAAGTTACCCTTTGAAGGAACTTCTTAAAATATTTAGGATACTTTACTTAGGTTTGTGATTATTTTCTTCAGCTCTTATGTACCCCATTACTAAAGTTTTCTGTAGTCATTAAAGAAAATTCAGGAAATGCAGAAGTACAGATGACATTCATAAGCTCAACATATGAAGAAAACCAGTTGAGTTTTCGTCTCTCCCAACCCTTCCCTCCCGCTTTCAGTACCCTCTGTCCCTCTCTTCTTCCCTCTGTCTTTCACTTTCTTCTTTGTGCCTATGACTTTTTCCCCCTGTTACAGTGTAAACATGTGTATATGTCTAATTTTTTAAAAATTAGGTTATATTCATTTCTTGGAATATTTGATAAATCTTATTTTTATTGACTGTATAATCCCATTGTAAAAATTATTTTTCTTAATTGTTTCCTGGAGTTGGTTATTTAGTTTAGGTTTTCTATTTTATCATCATGTGGGCAGTGAATGTCTTAACACATGGATTTTTTTCTCTTTGTCTTTTTCCTTAGAATGGAATGATTGGCACTGGAGTAATGTAATGGAATAAGGTTTCATCTTAGACATTGTTAAGGTTCATGATACATGTTGCCACATTGTACCATGTCTTGTAAGCCCAATAAATGTTAACTGGTTTGAAAGTAACGGTAGCTGGGTGGTGGTGGGGAGGTGAGGACCTACGGAGTTGCCAAGCTTGAGTGATAGGCTAGGTTAGCCTTTTATTTCCAAATATTTCTTTCTTTTTTATCTTTAATATATATTTCAAGGTGTATATAAAAGCACCATGGAGAACTTTACATGTTACTGCAAACACACAAACACACATGAACTTATTGCTCAGGTCAAGACGCACAGCGCTGCCGCCACCCCAGAGCTCCTGCCCTTCTGGTTCCCGGTCTCCAAGAGGAAGCTTTCAGCATTTCCCTCCAGGCCTGTTTGCTCAAGTTCGTTTTGTTTTGTTTCTGTGAAACCCTTCATCATGTTTAAAGAAGTTCCCTTCTGTACCGGTTTACTAAGAATTTTGTGTTTTGTTCTGTTTGTTTGAATTTAATGCTTTTTTTGTTGTTGTTGCAGCTTTTCATTACTGTATGACTTTTCTCCTTCACTATGTTAATATATTGAATTACATATTATTTAAAATCTTAAACCTAACCTGATTTCTGAGGTAAACCTAATTTGGTTTTACAGTATTACTCTTTTTATGTATTTCTGGATTCAGTTTGATATTCTGTTAATAGTTTTGTATCAGTGAGGTGGCCTATATTGTCCTTGTCAGGATTTGAAATCAGCGGTTATCTCATACTAGCCTTATAAAATGAGCTGACCCTCATTTTCTATTCTGAAAAAGTTTAAGTAGGACTGAATTGTTCCATTAAATTTCTGTGAGAATCTGGCCGAGAAGCCATCTGGGCTGGTAATTTTCTTTGTGGAAAGATTTTTAATTACTCCTTTGATTTTTAATTTTTAACCTTCTCAGATTTTCTGTTGATTATTTTGGTAGTTTTCCCCCTAAGAAGTTGTCCTTTTCATCTAAACTTTTTAAATTTACTAGCATAAAATTATTTATAATAAATATTAGTATCCGTTTAATGGTTGCAGTAAAGAATTATCTTACTGTATCTGTTATAGGCTAAAACTACCTTCTGTTTTTCCTCATTCAGTCTCCCTGGGAATTTAGTAGTCATTCAAAGGAACCAAATTTTGAATCTTGCTGATTCCTTTTCTTTTTATTATATATTTGTTCTCTATTGCATTGATTTCCACTCTTTATTTCCTTCCTTCTACTTTTTGGGATTTACTTTTTTGTTCTTTTGCTAACTTCTTGTAGATCACTACTTTTCAGCATTTCTCCCTTTTAAATATATGCATTTAAGGCTGAGCATTTCCCTCTAAGTACTGTTTCAGCTAGCAACATTACTCAAATTTTAATATATAGTACTTTTATAATTCACTTTAAAATGGTTTCTAATTTTCACTGGTATCTACTTTAACACTTGGATAATTTGAATGTATTATATTTCTCGATTTCTGAACACATGGAGATTTTCTAGTTGTTTTCAAATGTCTTTTATTTCTAACAACATAAGGTATGTCATCAGAGAACGCTTAACAACATAGCAATGTCATCAGAGAACAATCTCAGTGTTTCAAAGGTCTGTGATTTCAGACCTTTAACATTTGAGATCTGCACTGTGGCCCCAGTATATTATTTTTTCCCTATAGCTATTGAATGTGGTGTTCTAATATATTTACATTGGATCTTGCTGGTTAATTCCGTATTTCAAATCTTCAGGGTCATAAGTGACCTTTTGTTTGCTTGTATCAATTACACAGACAAGAGTGTATTAAAATATCCCATTTACCACTGTAGATATTTCCCCTTGTATTCTCTCAGCTTTTGCTTTATTTATTTGAGACATTGCTAGTAGATGAACATATATATATACACTGTGCTTGGTTGCTCAGTCATGTCTGACGCTTTGCAACCCTTTAGACTGTAGCCCTCCGAACTCCCCTGTCCTTGTGATTTTTTAGGCAAGAATACTGGAGTGGGTTGCCATTTCCTTCTCCAGGGGATCTTCTCGACCCAGGGATTGAACCCACATCTCCTGTGTCTCATGCGTTGCCAGCAGATTCTTCCCCTGCTGAGCCATCAGGGAAGCCTAGTATTTGGATAGAAATGTGTAATAGTTATATCTGCTTAGTGACTTACTGTTACGAAGTATTCCACTTTTATTCTGAAAGTGCTTTTTGCATGAAGGTCTAGTTTGTCTGGGATTGATATAACAACACCAGTTTTCTTTTTATTGTTTTCTAAGGCTGATCTACATACGTGGTTTTAAAAAATCATATTCTGTGCTCGCTTCGGCAGCACATATACTAAAATTGGAACGATACAGAGAAGATTAGCATGGCCCCTGCGCAAGGATGACACGCAAATTCGTGAAGCGTTCCATATTTTTAACGGACCACCAGCCCAGGTGGGATGCATGAATCAGGTGCTCTTGCCTGGTGCACTGGGAGGACCCTGAGGAGTGGGGTGGGGAGGGAGGTGGGAGGGGGGATCGGGATGGGGAATACGTGTAACTATATGGTTGATTCATGTCAATGTATGACAAAACCCACTGAAATGTTGTAAAGTGATTGGCCTCCAACTAATAAAATAATATTTAAAAAAAAATAAAAAAAAAATAAAAAATCATATTCTGCTTTTATGTTATCAAAGCCTGATTGTTTCTTGTCGTATCATCTTGGGTGTTTCTAGCATTGTAACATGTAACTTGCTTCAAATGTAGGCACTAATAAGATACTGAGATAATGTCTTACTTGGTTGAATTTAAAAAGTAATGAGCATGATTTTGAATAAGTACTGAAGTTGTTTTAGGTTTCTCTTATTTTAAACATTAAAAAATGTAGTTTTGTCAGGAAGAGACTTAAAGATTTATATTCTTGAGCAGATATTACCGGCGTGCAGTATACATATCAAAACCTGCAAGAGAAAACGAAATGAAAATAAATATGCTGTCCCTGTCTCTTCCCTGGTGGCTTAGACGGAAAAGAACCTGCCTGCGATGCAGGAGACCCTGCTTCAGTTCCTGGGTTGGGAAGACACCCTGGAAAAGGAATGGCAACCCACTCCAGTATTCTTGTCTGGAGAATTTCCTGCACAGAGGAGTCTGGTGGGCTATAGTCCATGGGGGTCACAGAATCAGACACAACTGAACGACTCACACTTTGACTTTTCATCCCTGTCTCTTAGTTACACATGTCCCCTTCACAGAAGCAATCACTGTGTGATTAACACAGGTAACAGTGTAATCACTGTGACCAGTTTCTTGATTAGCTTTTCACACTGTAGTCCACAGAAACCCAAATTTTGCAAATTCAGCTTGTTAGGTGGGCAAATATATACACTACTGTGGTAAACTCTAATTTGTGTCTTCATCACAAGGTAGCATTCTAGAACATGCATTTTAAATCATAATGATAACTCTCATTCAAGCTCCAGAACAGTTTTTTTTTTACTTCAAAAGTTACAAAGCAGATACTGGAAGAGGATAAACAGCTTTCTGCTTCAGTCTGATTAGCCAGTCCTTCAGTTTCGAAATCCTACTGGTTTGGGTTTTAACAGAAGTGGTCCCGTGGTTAAGATAATTGGGGAAATTCTGACAAGGATGGCTCATTTGCTAGTTATTCAAGGGGGTGGTTAGGAGGAATTTCTGTTATGGATTACAGTAAGGTGAAAGAATCTGTGTATTTTGCTTATTCTCTGTCTACATGAGCAACAAGTGCTGAGTAGGGCTAGAGGATCGGCTTCCGGGGTCATTCACTCACTCATCTGGCTGGCAAGTTGGTAGTCATTGTAAGGACACTCAGGTAACCTTATGGAAAGGCCATCCTGGGACCCAAATGTTGACCTTTCCATAAGGTTACCTGAGTGGCCTGAGTGTCCTGATAACCCAGAGGCTGGCTCCACAGTAAGCAATCCAAGGGACCAGGGTAGAAGCCACAGTGTCTTACAGTGACGTAGCCTCAGAAGTCACACGCTTCTGCAATGTTTTATTGGTCACTCATGTGTGCTTAGTCATGTTCAATTCTTTGTGACCCTGTGAACAGTAGCCCAGCAGGCTCCTTTGCTCTTGGGATTCTCCAGGCAAGAATACTGGAGTGGGTTGCCATGTCCTCTTCCAGGGGATCTTCTGACCCAGGGACCGAATTCGAGTCTCCTGCGTCTCCTGCATTGGCAGGTGGATTCTTCACCGCTGAGCCACTGGGAAGCCACTGGTCACTCAGGTCAGCTCTGTTCAGCATAGGTGAACACTGTGCTAAAGCTTGCATATCAGAATTTAAAGATTTTTAAGGATAGTCTTTGAAAGTGGCTCTGGTGCCACTCCCCATTTAAATAAGCATTGGATCAGCGATCTTACAACTGCTGTTTTTGGTAATCTCAAGGTGAATTTATTCAAAAAAGTAATGCTTTTAGGGTGCTGCATACTTTTCTATTATGCATTGCTCAGGAAAATGCCTGTTTGATTGCCAACGTTTTCACAGTGATTTATTTTTTGTTGTATTTGATGCCTGATAAGAACAACATTCACGTAATCTGGGAATATCTAAAGAATTAGTATTCTGGCTTCCTCTTAGAAATTGTAGAATACATCCTCGAGCTTTAATGTGGTGCTGAGATCTTGCCTGCCTTATCTATTGATGTTACTGCTTTAATCTAGCCATTGGATCCAGGTGTCATTCAGAACCCTCACTGTATATAGGGCATTTTTATTCAGAAAATAATGAATTCTGACTATACTCTTCACAAAATAAGGTGGTGTGAGTGGTAAAGAACCCACCTGCCAGGGCAGGATATGTAAGATACGTAGGTTCAATCTCTGGGTTGGGAAGATCCCCTGGAGGAGGACATGGCAACCCACTCCAGCATTCTTGCCTGGAGAATCCAATGGGCAGAGGAGCCTGGTGGGTTACTGTCCATAGGGTCGAAAGAGTCAGACGCGACTGAAGTGACTTAGCACATACATACTCAGGCTGCTGTAATAGTGTGGAAGAGCAAGGCTGCCCCTGTAAGAGAAGAAAAAAAAATTGTCCCTGTATTCTTTGTGACAGAAATCTTCAGAGGAGTAGGTATTTGAAGATTTAAATCTCATAGGGAGAGGGCCAGGAAATTTGTGAATCAGGTATCTGTTTATTTTAAATGTATCCAAGTGAAATATCAGATAGATAGTTGGATATTCACAGAAGAGGGTTAGGATTTAAATTCGAGATTTAACATCATTCAGTTCAGTTCAGTCACTCAGTCGTGTCCGACTCTTTGCGACCCCATGAACTGCAGCACGCCAGGCCTCCCTGTCCATCGCCAACTCCTGGAGTCCACCCAAACCCATGTCCATCGAGTCAGTGATGCCATCCAACCATCCCATCCTCTGTCTTCCCCTTCTCCCCCTGCCCCCAATCCCTCCCAGCATCAGGGTCTTTTCCAATGAGTCAACTCTTTGCATGAGGTGGCCAAAGTACTGGAGTTTCAGCTTCAGCATCAGTCCTGCCAATGAACAGCCAGGACTGATCTCCTTTAGGATGACCTGGTTGGATCTCCTTGCAGTCCAAGGGGCTCTTCAGGAGTCTTCTCCAACACCACAGTTCAAAAGCATCAATTTTTCGGCGCTCAGCTTGCTTTATAGTCCGACTCTCACATCCATACATGACCACTGGAAAAACCATAGCCTTGACTACGCGGACCTTTGTTGGCAAAATAATGTCTTCTTTTTAATAGGCTGTCTAGGTTGGCCATAACTTTCCTTCCAAGGCGCAAGCGTCTTTTAATTTCATGGCTGCAATCACCATCTGCAGTGATTTTGGAGCCCCCCAAAATAAAGTCAGCCACTGTTTCCACTGCTCCCCCATCTATTTGCCATGAAGTGATGGGACCAGATGCCATGATCTTAGTTTTCTGAATGTTGAGCTTTAAGCCAACTTTTTCACTTTCATCAAGAGGCTCTTTAGTTCTTCCTCACTTTCTGCCATAAAGGTGGTGTCATCTGCATGTCTGAGGTTATTGACGTTAAAGCCTTGGGAGTAGGTGAGAAAACAGGAGAGAAAGCAGTCCTGGTACAAGTCCTCAGGCACTCATGTTTTAAAAGACGCCTGAAGAGACAAAACAAACCAATAGAGGAAATCAGAGGGAGGAGGAAAGCCAGAAGAACAAGTAGAGGACAAGAGAAGACATCTACTTCAAGTAGAAGAGAGTGGTCTGCTTGGTCTAATGTTCCTGAAGAGGTTACTGTACTAAGATGAGGCAATGGAATTAGGCCACTGGGTAGTCATTAGTGACCTTGACAATTGAGTTTCAGGAGATTGTTTAGGATTAGGGTGGGTTAAAGAGTAAATTAAAGGTGAGAAAATAGAGATAGGAAATGAAGGCCACTAGATGAAGAAGTTTTGCTGTGAGTAGAACAAAGAAATGGTCATATCTAATTGGTGGGGCGGGGGAGGTGAAGGGGAGCTGAGGTCAGGAGAGGAATTTCCTGGCCCAGAGATCAAAACCAGGTCTCCTGCATTGCAGTCAGATTCTTTACCATCTGAGCTATCGGGAAGTCCTGAGGAATTTCTTAAGATGTGTAATAATAGAGCACATTTGTTCATGATAGTGGTTCAGTAGAAGAGGAGAAACTGACTATACGGGAGAGAGAGAGGTTAGTCAGTGGTTTTCTTGCAAAGACAGGAGTAGTTGGACTCCATGCCCACGTTAGGGTATTGATCTTTGATAGAAGCAGTGCTGCTTTTTCTATTTTAATAGAAGAGAAGCAGTGTAGAAGCACTACAATTCTACCGATCTTACGGGACTTGGCAAAGAAAGTTTTTTTAAAGATTTATGAAGTAAATATAAGTTTCAGTTTTAAAAATATTTATCTATATTGAAAGAAGGAATTAAATTTGTTAGTTTGCCTTGATTTTCCTTTCTCTCTTTCACTTTCATAGTGTGAAGTGTTCATGTTGAACTCTTACTGTGATTCATTCTCTCAATCCCTAAAATGAATCTGTGTATTAGATCTACTCTGAGTAGTGCAAGTGACCCAGAGGTTTCTGATTTGATTGACACAATCCAGTAATGCCAGGTAGATTTGGTTTTGTCATTTTACTTAAGAATAAATTTGGATTGTTTACCCTGTAATAGAAAACATTTATCTTCAGATACTCAGAAATGAAATAATTTCATAGGCTATACATTGCCTTACATGCTAAAATTCAGCATTATGCAGGAGAGAGGGACGACATTAAAAAAAGCAGGAAATGGTAGTATTAGGCAATGCTATCTTCAGTATATCGGGTATTGAAAAGGTCATTGTTTTCTCATCCAAGGTAAGAACTTGAGGATACCGTGTAAGAATAAAAGTCTTGACCCAAGTATTTGGTTTGAGGTTCTAATAAATAAACATCATTGTTACGCCATAAATTTATTCTTGCATATACAGTAGATTTTGTCTTTAATGTCAATTTAAAAATTGGACTTTTTCTTATCAAATCAAATGTATTTCCAGGGCTCTTTTGTGTGCTATAAACTGATGAAATGATTGGCCAAGTGATCTAAGTATTTTAAATGTTAAGGTGATGGTAGTTTTAATTGTGTTTTGGAAAAAAGGCTATTTTTTAAAAACTCATTCTGTGTGCTCCTTTTTCTTGAATTCACAGTGATACCGTAAACATTTGGTGCTGTTTTGGTAATTTAAGTCCCTGAACTCTTTAGTGTTGACATCTCATCTTTATGGAGGAGGGTTTCTAAGTTTGTATTGTAAATTGTACCTTTGGGAGCAGTGTTATAGCTGTTTTAGGTTTTTAGTAAAGATCAAAGCTGAAAACATTAAACAAGACAACAAGACATGATTTTAAAAAGACACATGGGGAGACATAAAATTCTGCTTTAAACATTTATTAAAAAAAAATTAATCAGAATTTGATTTTTTTTTTCCCCAGACAAAAGATTGCTTAAAACATTGGATGACCAGAAAGTGGAATTTTATCAGATTAGAGCACATTAAGAATTTAGAAAAAACGTTTCCTTTACTAACGAGGAGATGTTTGAATATTTTTTAATTTGGTAAAATGATTGTCAGAGGTGATTTTTTAGTTCTTTGTCTTATTAAAAACATAAATTAGTAAGTATGCTGTCAAAATTGTCAAAATAAGACTAATTAAAACAATTAAGTTTATTATAGAGTGTAAAATTTTGTGTTTTTTTTTTCCTGTTGTTATGTTTTTCAATTGAAAAAGTCTTTGGTCATTAGTTTTAACTATAAATTAGTAGTATATGCATATAATGCTTGGTTATTTCTTCTCTAAAGTAAGAAATATCAACTGGTTCTATTAACTTTTGTAAATCTTGCCATAATCATGTATCCTTCCTTATTTGAAATGTCTGTATTTTTCATTGCCTATAAGAAGATGTCTAAAGTTTTTAGCCTACCAGACAAAATGTAAAACTGCCCTAAAATTCCTAAATATCTTTAAAGGCTACTTCTCTTGCTACTTTCTCTCTGAACTCATTCTTGATTGCCTAGCCAGAAATTATCAAATCTCTCATCCTTTGGTACAGATGTTACCTCGTATTAAAACTTTTCCTGTGCACATTTGTAAGTTGATATCTTATTCCTCTTTGTATCATCTACATTCATACATTCAGCAGTGTTATTGGATGTCTGCTGTGCCCCAAACACTGTTGTAGGTGTGAAGGCAACAGCAGTGCATGAGAATCCAGGTCCCTATCCTCATGAAATTTATGTTCTAGTTTGGGAATGATAATGAGGGAGACAAAATTAAATAAACAGATAGATGCCTAGAGCCTTTTAGATGTTAAATGTTTTGAGGAGAAAACAGTGTATATGATAGAAGGTTTAAGGACAGTACCAGTGTTGATTTGATGGCGATGGAAGATCTCTTTGAAGATGTGACATTTATGCCAAAGCTGAACGATAACAGTGAAGATTTGGGAGCAGAGTTCTCGAACTGAAAGACACACAGTGCAAAGGCATTAGAGAGAGGAGAGAACGGGGGAGGTGGGGGAAGAGGGTGGGAATGGAAGCAGGAGGTAGGTTATACAGTCTTGTAAGCAGAGGTAAGGGATTTGAAATTTATTCTAATTTAATTTCGAAGCCTGAGAATTGTTGTTTAGTCGATAAGTTGTGTTTGACTTTGCAACCCCATAGACTGTAGCCCATCAGGCTCCTCTGTCTGTGGGATTTCCCAGGCAAGGCTACTGAAGTGGCTTGCCATTTCCTTCTCCAGGGCATCTTCCCCACACAGGGATCAAACCTGCATCTCCTACATTGGCAGGCGAGTTCTTTACTACTGAGCCACCAGGGAAGCCCCGCATTTACGGGTTCATGTGATTACATTGGGCCCACTCAGGGCCACGCTCCCCCTCCTTTATTGAGAGTGTACTATACAACCAGCACAGTACTAGGCACTGATGTGTATTGCTGAGCAAGCAAAGATTTTAATCCAAAAGCCACATAAAAACAAGACGGAAGTGACCTCCATTCTCAAGGAAAGTCCATGTCAAAATGTCCAGGACCATAGTGCTCTGGAATTGGCCTACTTGAATCATAGGAGTTTGACTGTGGTTGTAAGAGTTATTCCTTACAAGTTACAAGGTAACTTTCTCATGTCTCTCAGTTCAGCTCAGTTCAGTCACTCGGTCGTGTCTGACTCTGTGCGACCCCATGAACTGCAGCACACCAGGCCTTCCTGTCCATCCCCAAATCCCAGAGTCCATCCAAACCCATGTCCATCGAGTTGGTGATGCCATCCAACCATCTCATCCTCCATCGTCCCCTTCTCCTCCTGCCCTCAGTCTTTCCCAACATCAGGGTCTTTTCAAATGAGTCAGCTCTTCACATCAGGTGGCCAAAGTATTGGAGTTTCAGCTTCAGCATCAGTCCTTCCAATGAACACCCAGGACTGATCTCCTTTAGGATGGACTGGTTGGATCTCCTTGCAGTCCAAGGGACTCTCGAGTCTCCTCCAGTACCACAGTTCAAAAGCATCAATTCTTCGGTGCCCAGCTTGCTTTATAGTCCAACTCTCACATCCGTACATGACGACTGGAAAAACCATAGCCTTGACTAGACGGACCTTTGTTGACAAAGTAATGTCTCTGCTTTTTAATATGCTGTATAGGTTGGTCATAACTTTCCTCCCAAGGAGTGAGCGTCTTTCAATTTCATGGCTGCCATCACCATCTGCAGTGACTTTGGAGCCCAGAAAAATAAAGTCAGCCACTGTTTCCTCATCTGTTTGTCATGATGTGATGGGACCGGATGCCATGATCTTCGTTTTCTGAATGTTGAGCTTTAAGCCAGCTTTCTCACTCTCCTCTATTTCACTTTCATCAAGAGACTCTTTAGTTCTTCTTCACTTTCTGTCATAAGGGTGGTATCATCTGCATATCTGAGGTTATTGATATTTCTCCCGGCAGTCTTGATTCCAGCTTGTGCTTCCTCCAGCCCAGCATTTCTCATGATGTACTCTGCACATAAGTTAAATAAGCAGGGTGACAATGTACAGCTTTGACATACTCCTTTTCCTATTTGGAACCAGTCTGTTGTTCCATGTCCAGTTCATTTTTTGTTTGTTTGTTGTTTTTTGGTTTTTTCCATGTCCAGTTCTAACTGTTGCTTCCTGACCTGCATACAGGTTTCTCAACAGGCAGGTCAGGTGGTCTGGTATTCCCGTCTCTTTCAGAATTTTCCTGTTTGTTGTGATCCACACAGTCAAAGGCTTTGGCAAGTCAACAAAGCAGAAATAGATGTTTTTCTGGGACTCTCTTGCTTTTTCGGTGATCCAGCAGATGTTGGCAATTTGATCTCTGGTTCCTCTGCCTTTTCTAAAACCAGCTTGAACATCTGGAAGTTCACGGTTCACGTATTGCTGAAGCCTGGCTTGGAGAATTTTGAGCATTACTTTACTAGCGTGTGAGATGAGTGCAATTGTGTGGTCGTTTGAGCATTCTTTGGCATTGCCTTTCTTTGGGGTTGGAATGAAAACTGACCCTTTCCAGTCCTGTGGCCACTGCTGAGTTTTCCAAATTTGCTGGCATACTGAGTGCTGCACTTTGACAGCAAGCATCATCTCTTAGGATTTGGAACAGCTCAACTGGAATTCCATCACCTCCACTAGCTTTGTTCATAGTGAGACTTCCTCAGGCCCATTTGACTTCGGACTCCAGGATGTCTGGCTCTAGGTGAGTGATCACACCATCGTGATTATGTGGGTTATGAAGATCTTTTTTCTCATGTCACTACATGGTTCTTTATTGCATCCATACTGGTCTTAACTAAAGCAGATATTTTCAATGCCAGCATTGGATAAATGTCAGCCAAACAGAGCCAAAACAAACTTTGCCATTGTTCTGAGCTTTAGGGCAAGGGTCACAGTGCTCTGGGGCTCATCTTCCCCATGTAAGCTCATTCTTTAGAGTGTGTTCCTTCTTTAGGGTTGCAGGCTACCATATGGCATGCAGAGAAAGTGCCAAACGAGTGACAGTGAATCTTGTCTCCTTTTTTTTAAAGTCTGCTAATTAATAACTTTAGTTACATCTGCCAAGTCCTTCTTACCATGTAATATAGCGTATTCACTACCGTAACACCAGGGCATACATGTTTGACGTCTTTAATATCATATAAGAGCAGTGAAGCAGAATTAACTCTGACAGAGTTAATTTTTGAGTCATTCCAGTTTTTAAATTTCTTTTACCTTTACTTGTATGCCTACCTTCAAGGATTACCTTGATAGTGACGCCTGATAGATTAGCCATACTCCATAAGACAACCCGAAACTGTTTATCTTTAGTTTTAGTTATTTAACTAACTGAACATAAAAATGTGGAAATGCCTCTTGCATTTAAAGAGATTTTGTTCTAGATATCTTCCAGAGAAAGCTGTGGTTACTCATTGATAAAAAGTTGTGGGTCAAGAGAATTTATTGATACTGTCTAAGCTGTTTGAGATTTTTTGTTTTCACTTATTCTGATTATTTAAGAAATGTATTCACTCAATAAATGCTTATTGAGCAGCGCTAGGTGCTAGGATGATAATAACTGAACACGTAACTTCTTTTGGTAATTAATTAATTTATTTCAATTGGAAGCTAATTACTTTACAGTGTTGTAGTGTGTTTTGCAGCACATTGACATGAATCAGTCATGGGTGTACATGTGTCCCCCATCCTGAACCCCCCTCCCACCTCCCTCCCCATCCCATCCCTCTGGGTCATCCCAGTGCACCAGCCCTGAGCACCGTGCCTCATGCATCAAGCCTGTCCGGGTGATCTGTTTCACATATGATAATATACATATTTCAATGCTATTCTCTCAAATCATCCCACCCTCGCCTTCTCCCCCAGAGTCCAAAAGTCTGTTCTTCACGCATGTGTCTCTTTGGCTGTCTCGCATATAGATAGGGTCATCGTTACCGTCTTTCTAAATTCCATGTATATGCGTTAGTACACTGTATTGGTGTTTTTCTATCTTCACTCTGTATAAATAGGCTCCAGTTTCATCCACCTCATTAGAACTGATTCAAATGCATTCTTTTTAATGGCTGAGTAACATTCCACTGTATATATGTACCACAGCTTTCTTATCCGTTCGTCTGCCGATGGACAGCTAGGTTGCTTCCATGTCCTGGCTATTGTAAACAGTGCTGCGATGAACATTGGAGTACATATGTCTCCTTCAATTCTGGTTTCCTTGGTGTGTATGCCTAGCAGTGGGATTGCTCGGTCATATGGCAGTTCTATTTCCAGTTTTTTAAGGAATCTCCACACTGTTCTCCACGGTGGCTGTACTAGTTTGCATTCCCACCAACAGTGAAAAGACAGCCTTCAGAATGCGAGAAAATAATAGCAAACAAAGCAACTCGCAAAGAATTAATCTCAAAAACATACAAGCAACTCCTGCAGCTCAGTTCCAGAACAATAAAAGACCCAATCAATAAATGGGCCAAAGAACTAAACAGACATTTCTCCAAAGAAGACATACAGATGGCTAACAGACACATGAAAAGATGCTCAACATCACTCATTATCAGAGAAATGCAAATCAAAACCACAATGAGGTACCATGTCACGCTAGTCAGAATGGGTGCTATCCAAGAGTCTGCAGGCAATAAGTGCTGGAGAGAGTGTGGAGGAAAGGGAACCCTCTTACACTGTTGGTGGGAATGCAAACTGAACACGTAACTTTTTAGGAATCATGAGACTCTGAAGGAGAAACAAGCTGCTCTGGGAGATAACACAGTCATCGTTTAGTAACTGTGAGTGGTTGGTTCTGAGACCTTGGAGGATATCAAAACCCAGAGATGCTCAAGTCCCTTTTATTAATATAAAACAGTATAGTATTTACATATAGTCTACATATATCCCTCCCATTATACTTTAAGTCGTCTCTAGGTTTGTTATAATAACCTTGTAAGTGCTATGTAAGTAGTTGCCAGGCTGCTTGGCAAATGCAAGTTTTGTCTTTTGGAACTTTCCCCAGATCTTTTCTGTATAGTTTTGACCCGTGGCTGGTTGAATCCACAGTGGTTGAATGGAGAACCCAAGGATACAGAGCACCTACTGTACGTATATCTAGGTAGGTGGTCTAGCATGATCTGCTCATGAGGATTTGACCAACACTGGCTTGCCACTTCACTGTGGGTGGACCTGAATTAACCTTGAAATTTCTTTGAGCGTCAGTTTTCTATGTATGTGAATAGTAATCTTTAATTGGAGTTCCTGTGCCCTTTTGCAGTAGCACTAGCAATTTTGAATTAATTTGTATTAAGAAAGGCTCCCCCACAATTTATATATGTACCTGAATCTGCCTTTGGCTCCCTTACTTTTC
The DNA here is from genome assembly GCF_963930625.1 of Muntiacus reevesi. NCBI lineage: Eukaryota > Metazoa > Chordata > Mammalia > Artiodactyla > Cervidae > Muntiacus > Muntiacus reevesi. Next base: position 269,659,598 of record NC_089251.1, on the reverse strand, counting down.
TTCTCCTTCAAATGTGATGATTTCAAATTGTGTCCAAACTAGAGGTACTTAACTTTTGGAGGAAAAAATACAGAAATAATGTGTGTTAGTTGGTAGAAGTGTTATAAAATTTAGAAAAATCACGATTTTTATCATTTCTACACCCAGGGAAGACCCTTGACATTTTAGTGATCTTTCAGTCTTCTCTGTGCACATACATAGTTCATTTAAAAAAAGACAAGGCTAGTTGGCTAGATAGTATCATATTACAAATACAGTATGTATTTAACTTTAATTCATAATTATTATGATCACTGTCATTTAATAAATTTATATAATTATTAGATTATATAAATTATACAACTATCATAATTTATATAATTTAACAAAATATTTATAATATATGTTATCTAGTTATAGATATTTGTGTATTAATAATTTGATAATTCTGCATTTTCACTTAATGCCACATGAATTACATAATACAATTGTATCTAATTATCTTCTATGACATAATTTAATTTTGTTAAGGTTGGAATGATGCATTTCTCAAATGTTTGGTAGAAGGTGTTTATAAAGCCATTTGAATCTGGTATTTTTGTGTGTGTTGGACAGAGGAAAGGGGAAACATTTAAACTCCTCTAGCTTTCAGTAGTTGTAGAACTATTAAGATTATCTATTTCTTTCTTGAGTCAATTCCCCCCACCTTTAAACTGTGTTCACTTTATATATTTGGGATCTTGTCTGTCTCTAATATTCAATCTTTTAAAGAAACTAACCTTTTGCTCTGAGCTTCAAACTTTACAAAAACGTATACAATGAAAAGGAAGGCATCTTCTCAGCAGAGCTGAGACCTTTCCAGAGGCAGTCAGTGTACTTTTTCTCAATGACATTTTTATCTTTTTACAACCCTTTTATTTTTTACTAAAACAGGATGAACCGTATGAGACGTAGTGATCTGTACTCTCTTGTTTTCTCTCTTCTTTTTGTTTGTTTATACATCAACCTCATTTTTAATGCCAGTGTAATATTCCACTTCATGGATGTATCCTGTTTAATTAAAAGTAGTTATGCTTTTTTCCCAGTAAAAACCTGTCCCATTTGTTTGATATAACCTAAGAACTTGATTTATTAACCCTATTGTAGTAATAGACATAATCATTTCAGAGGTCCAACAAGCCTTCCATGTGCCTTACCCTTTCACAAATAAGTTGAAATTAAAATGTTCGTTGCTCTATAATAGCCTCCTTGGAAGAGGGTATGTTCCATTTAAGTATTTTTAATTACAAACACAACTCTCTTCTGTAATTTAAATGCCATGTGATGTTGTTAGCACTTGAACCCCTGTTTCTTCTATAACTTACCCTAATGTGCAGTTTGAGAGATAGGTGCCGTCTTATGCTTCCTCATGGCTGCCCTTGCCACTTATTTATTTATTTATTTTTCATTTATTTTTATTAGTTGGAGGCTAATTACTTTACAGTATTGTAGTGGGTTTTGTCATACATTGACATGAATCAGCCATGGATACACATGTGTTCCCCATCTCGATCCCCCCTCCCACCTCCCTCTCCACCCGATCCCTCTGGGTCTTCCCAGTGCACCAGCCCCGAGCACTTGTCTCATGCATGCAACCTGGGCTGGTGATCTCTTTCACCATAGATAATATACATGTGTAGATGCTGTTCTCTCGAAACATCCCACCCTCGCCTTCTCCCACAGAGTCCAAAAGTCTGTTCTGTACATCTGTGTCTCTTTTTCTGTTTTGCGTATAGGGTTATCATTACCATCTTTCTAAATTCCATATATATGTGTTAGTATGCTGTAATGTTCTTTATCTCTCTGTCTTACTTCATTCTGTATAATGGGCTCCAATTTCATCCATCTCAGTAGAACTGATTCAAATGAATTCCTTTTAATGGCTGAATAATATTCCATGGTGTATATGGACCACAGCTTCCTTATCCGTTCGTCTGCTGATGGGCATCTAGGTTGCTTCCATGTCCTGGCTATTATAAACAGTGCTGCGATGAACATTGGGGTGCACGTGTCTCTTTCAGATCTGGTTTCCTCGGTGTGTATGCCCAGAAGTGGGATTGCTGGGTCATATGCTTGCCGCTTATTTCAAGTTCATCTTCTTACATGTCTTTGAGATGCTACCTTTACTATGACTAACTTTTCATATACTTCTGGAATTTAAAAAAATGTGTTCCCTTGGTTGATCTGCCAGTATCATAGCTTTTTAAAGTCTTTTTATTTTTAAATGACTTTGTACTTATAAAAGAGAAAAATAAGAGAGTTCCTATGTACCCTTCAGTTAGTTTCTCCTAATGTTAACATCTTATATATCCATAGTATAATGATAAGAGCTAAGAAATTAGCTTACTGATACAGTACATTTGACTTCGTACTCTTTTACTTATAATGGCTTTGCAGCAATTATTTAATATGTCATAGGAATACTCTTGCTCTTCCCTTCATATTTTCCCTTTTTTTTGCTTGTTTTTTCTTTCCAGTTGTCTAGCTGTAGCAAACAAAATAAAAAAAAAATTTATATAGTATTTATTTGGGGACCATGTAAAATTAACTCAGGGAGAAAGAACATCATTATGCTACTGAATCTTTAGTACAGAAGCAAGATATGTCTTTCCATTTGTTGAAATCTACCTTTGTGTCTCTCAGAAGTGTTCCATAGTTTTTCTCATACATGTTTTGAACTCTTTATTCAGTTTATACCTGTTTTTTAAAAAATTATAGATAAGATCTTTTCTTTCATTTTATCGTTTATCTGGTTTCTCTTTGTACATATAAAGGAAAGATTTCTTTATGATTTGTACTTGACTAAACTACTAGATTATCTTGTTGTAGTAATATTTAGTTGGTTCTTTTGGATATTCTAGTTATTTAATTGTACCCCTACCAGTAGTATTCCTTTCTAATTTCATTCTCTGTGTTGACTGATAAAAATGAGTAACAGTGGTAAAAATGGGGCTTTCCCTGACTCTAGTAATATAGTATATCTAGTATTTCCTCATCGGGTGGTGTTGGCTTATTGTGGGTCTGAAATATATTGTGTTTAAAAAGTGTGCTTTTATATCCAGTATTTTCAGTAAGAATGGGCATTGAGTTTTTAAGGCGTCTTTTCATCACCTTCGGCATGATAATATTTTTCTTCTATGTAGCTCTATTAATGTGTTGGGTGATATCAGTTTTACAACAGTGACTTTTGTTGTAAATTTTTGTTGATCTAAGTCAAATCCCTTGTGACTATACAGTGGAAGTGAGAAATAGATTTAAGGAACTAGATCTGACAGACAGAGTGCCTCATGAACTATGGACGGAGGTTCATGACATTGTACAGAAGACAGGGATCAAGACCATCCCCAAGAAAAAGAAATGCAAAAAGGCAAAATAGCTGTCTGAGGAGGCTTTACAAATAGCTGAGGAAAGAAGAGAAGCCACAAGGAAACAAGAAAAGGAAAGATACACCAATTTGAATGCAGAGTTCCAAAGAATAGCAAAGAGAGATAAGGCAGTCTTCCTCAATGATCAGTGCACAGAAACAGAGGGAAACAATAGAATGGGAAAGACTAGAGATGACTTCAAGAAAATCAGAGATACCAAGGGAATATTTCTTGCAAAGATGGGCTCAATAAAGGACAGAAATGGTATTTACCTAACAGAAGCAGAAGATGTTAAGAAGAGGTGGCGAGAATACACAGAAGAATTGTACAAAAAAAGATCTTCACAACACAGATAACCACCTTGGTGTGCTCACTCACCTAGAGCCAGACATCCTGGAATGTGAAGTCAAGTGGGCCTTAGGAAGCATCACTATGAACAGAGCTAGTGGAGGTGATGGAATTCCAGCTGAGCTACTTCAAATCCTAAAAGATGATGCTGTCAAAGTGTTGCACTCAGTAGGCCAGCAAATTGAGTGGCCACAGGACTGAAGAAGGTCAGTTTTCATTCCAATCCTTAAGAAAGGCAATGCCAAAGAATGCTCAAAGTACTGCACAATTGCACTCATCTCACACACTAGTAAAGTACTGCTCAAAATTCTCCAAGCCAGGCTTCAACAATATGTGAACCATGAACTTCCAGATGTTCAAGCTGGTTTTAGAAACGGCAGAGGAACCAGAGATCAAATTGCCAACATCTGCTGGATCGTCACAAAAGCAAGAGGGTTCCAGAAAAACATCTATTTCTGCTCTACTGACTATGCCAAAGCCTCTGACAGTGTGGACCACAACAAACTGGAAAATTCTGAAAGAGACGGGAATGCCAGACCACTTGACTTGCCTGTTGAGAAACCTGTATGCAGGTCAGGAAGCAACAGTTAGAACTGGACATGGAACAACAGACTGGTTCCAAATAGGAATAGGAGTACGTCAAGGCTGTATCTTGTCACCCTCCTTATTTAACTTATATGCAGAGTACATCATGAGAAACCCTGGGCTGGATGAAGCATAAGCTGGAATCCAGATTCCTGGGAGAAATATCAATAACATCAGATATGCAGATGACACCCTCCTTGTGGCAGAAAGTGAAGAAGAACTAAAGAGCCTCTTGATGAAAGTGAAAGAGGAGAGTGAAAAAGGTGGCTTAATGCTCAACACTCAGAAAACAAAGTTCATGGCATCCGGTCCCATGATTTCATGTCAAATAGATGGGGAAACAGTGGAATCAGTGGTAGACTTTATCTTTCTGGGCTCCAAAATCACTGCAGATGGTGACTACAGCCAAGAAATTAAAAGATGCTTACTCCTTGGATGAAAATTATGACCAAGCTAGACAGCATATTAAAAAACAGAGACATTACATTCAACCAACAACAGATGGTAACCATGAGGAGAGCATCCCACAGAAACCAAAGACATTGCCTTGATTCCAGAATTTATTCCAAGAAGGAGTCCTACTACAGTGGGGATAGAAGATCGAAGAATCTTTTGAAGTATGTATTCCCACCTACTATTTGGTTTGCTTATGAACTAACTGGGTTTGATTGACAGGTGTATGCTATCATGAGTTAATGATATTAAAAAAACTGAATGCCTTCATATAAAGCCTGAATGGCCCTGGATACAGGATAGCAGCCCTATCCTTTCTCATCGTTTCCCCCAGCTATATTGTTTGGAGGGAAATGATGGTGTATGATTTTGATGAGCAAATGGGAGAAGTGATTGTTGTGATGAGGCTGTCACTCTTTGCCAGAGAACTGTCTTTGATGTCTAAAGTATCACTTGGGACCTAGATGAAAGAGTCATAAAATAACAAGCCTAACCAAGGGGATGCAGCTAGCATTTAGGAAATGCACCCATTTTTCTGTATCTCCTCTTTTCCTTTGATCAAATGTGTACACATTATTAATAAAAAGAAATACAAATTTTAAAAAGACATGAAGAGGGAATGGTCAAATGAACCCTGCCAGAGTCCAAAAGAAAAAAAAAAATGACAGCAATTTCACATCAGGCCGTTTGCTGAGATCCTATACAAGAACAGCAGTATGATTGGGATTCTTAAATGGCAGTGGCTGAAATGGCTAATAAAAGCCTGCTAATGACACAGAATCAAATCACCAAACAAACCCATCTCAAAATCCAGTTTCTCTCGAAGGGAAGGGCATGAACTTTATGGTTGGCACTGTCTCTTAATGTAGGACCTTAGGCAAGTTACTTAATCTCTCTCAAGTTTGCTATGTATAAAACTAAGGATAACTACCTAGCAAGGCTGTAGTGACCATTAAGCCAAACGCAGGACACATGTAACAGGTGCTTCACTAAATCGAAGCCTTCCACCTCCCAGCCCTTCAAATATATGCAAAATACAATCTTTGCCCACTACCCCTCACCTACTCTTCATCTCATTCTCTTCCTCTCTCTCTCTCTCTGCCAAAGTTCTTATTTATAATCTAGCAGAGGGTATATAAACAAGAAATGATTTGCATTTATTTTTAAAAACCAGTGTAAAACAATGGAGTATACCCCTGGCTACTTAAGTGCTGACAAACTCGACATTCCTAAAAACAGCAAACACATATTGAGTGATCATTCATGCCAGGCATGGTGCTAGGCATGGAGTATTCACTAGTAAGTGAAACATCTTCCCTCCCTGATGGAGTTCAGTTTAGTGAACTGAATGGTGAAGAAGCAATGAATATATAATTGAAAAATATGTTCAGTGCCCATAAAGAAATGATCAGGTGCAATGATGGAGACTAATGAAAGGGCAGGTGGGATACTTAGTTTAGGAAGGATGGCCTTTCTGAGGTGACATTTAAACTGAAACCTGAAAGATGAGAAGCTAGATGTGTAAAGAACAAGAGCAAGTGTCTTCAAGACAGTGGAATCAGCATGTCCAGCGAGGCAGTCAGGAGCTAGAAGTGTTTGAGGAGGAGTTCTGGCAGTGTCAGCAAGATGGAGGGGCTGCCATGAGGTAAAAATCCAGTTTCTTACCATGGCCTCAATGTCCCCCCTAAACTGCTCCTGTCCCACCCTGCACCCCCCCCACATATCCTCCCCAGGTGTCCACATCACCTAGTCTTTCTGTCCTTTATGTGCTGGTCTCACTCCCACCTCAAGAATGAGAGGTTTGCTGCATTTGCTGTTCTTCTGTCTAGAACGCTCTGCCTGGATGATTCTCATAGCTTCTGGCCCCAGTGGTCAGTAAGGCCTCAGATCAAGTGTCATCTCTGGAGAGAGATCGCTAATTACCATCCCTCACCCAACATAACTTTTGGTGGTTTTTTCCTCTTCCCATCCCTCACCACTATGAAACTTATTTCGTTGATTGTTTGAAGTTTGTTTTTTTTGTTTGTTTGTTTTATACTCTCCCCTAAAATAGAAGTCCCATGAGTTTATATTTCTTATTGCTATAACCTAGACACATATCTAGAATATAAATGAAACTCAAATAGTACTTGTTGAATTTACAATGAATGAAATAAAGCTTAAAGAGGTAAGGCGAGGTATTAGAAAAGAACTAACCAAATTGTGTGAGAGTAAGGACTTCCTGGAAGAGGTATGTTTTCAGTTATAAAAATCAAAGGGGCAAGAGAGCGAAGGTGGCGTGCAGGTAACAAACAAGAATTGTGGAAATCACTCGTTCATCCCCGTCCTTTTTCACTAGATTAGGAACACCTTTAGCACTGGACAGAGAAGGTGATGGCACCCCACTCCAATACTCTCATCTGGAAAATCCCATGGACGGAGGAACCTGGTGGGCTGCAGTCCATGGGGTAGCAAAGATTCGGACATGACTGAGCAACTGAATTGAACTGAACTGAGTGCTTCCTGGGTGGCTCAGATGGTAAAGAATCCGCCTGTAATGCAAGAGACCTGGGTTTGATCCCTGGGTTGAAAGATCCCTTGGAGGAGGTCATTGCAACCCACTCCAGTAATGCATCACTAGCTGCATATCAGCGCCACAGGCTTAAATGATATTTTGCATGCATGTGTGCCTGCTAAATCATCATTTAGCAGACATCTCAGACTCTTTGGTACCCCCATGGGCTATTGCCCATCACGTTCCCTTGCCCATGGGGTTTTGCCAGAAAGAATACAGGAGTGGGCAGCCCATCCCCATCTCTTTCCTCTTCTTCAAGCCCTGACAGTCTCTTTTCTTTACTTCACGTCCTCACACACACACACACACACACACACACACACACACACACACACACACACACACACACACACACAAGGAGAGAGTGGGGTGTATTAGATTTTAAGGCCGCTGTAACAAATTGCCATGAACTGGGTAGCTTAAAACAATGGGTATTTATTGTCTCACAGTTTTGGAGCCTCTACATCTGATATCAAGTCTTTGACACGACTGTGTTTCCCCTGAAATCTGTAGAGCAATCCTCACTTGCCTCTTCCTCAATTTTGGTGGCTGGCCAGCAGTCTTTGGTGTTCCTTGGCTGCAGGTGAACGACACCAATCTTTGCCTTTGCCATCAAACAGCCTTCTCCCCGTGTGTCTCTTCCTCCATTTGGCTGACTTCTTAGAAGGACACTAGTTATTTGATTAGGGGTCCACCTACTCCAGTATGGCCTCATTTGAACTTAATTACATCGGCAATGATCCTATTCTGAAAAAGTTCATATTGTTGAGTACTTTTTGTTAGGAATTCAACATATCTTTTGAGGAGTGCGAGAATATTCAACCAACAACAGATGGTAACCATGAGGAGAGCATCCCACAGAAACCAAAGACATTGCCTTGATTCCAGAATTTATTTCAAGAAGGAGTCCTACTACAGTGGGGGTAGAAGATCGAAGAATCTTGTTAAGTATGTATTCCCACCTACTATTTGGTTTGCTTATGGACTAACTGGGTTTGATTGACAGGTGTATGCTATCATGAGTTAATGATATTAAAAAAACTGAATGCCTTCATATAAAGCCTGAATGGCCCTGGATACAGGATAGCGGCCCTATCCTTTCTCGTAGTTTCCCCCTGCTATCCCGTTTGGAGAGAAATGTTGGTGTATAATTTTGATGAGCAAATGGGATAAGTGATTGTTGTGATGAGGCTGTCACTCTTTGCCAGAGAACTGTCTTTGATGTCTAAAGGATTACTTGGGACCTAGATGAAAGAGTCATAAAATAACAAGCCTAACCAAGGGGATGCAGCTAGCATTTAGGAAATGCACACATTTTTCTGTATCTCCTCTTTTCCTTTGATCAAATGTGTACACATTATTAATAAAAAGAAATACAAATTTTAAAAAGACATGAAGAGGGAATGGTCAAATGAACCCTGCCATAGTGCATAAGAGAAAAAAAAATCTCAGCAATTTCACATCAGGCCCTTTGTTGAGATCCTATACAAGAACAGCAGGATGATTGGGATTCTTAAATGACAGTGGCTGAAATGGCTAATAAAAGCCTGCTAATGACACAGAATCAAATCACCAAACAAACCCATCTCAAAATCCAGTTTCTCTCGAAGGGAAGGGCATGAACTTTATGGTTGGCACTGTCTCTTAATGTAGGACCTTAGGCAAGTTACTTAATCTCTCTCAAGTTTGCTATGTATAAAACTAAGGATAACTACCTAGCAAGGCTGTAGTGACCATTAAGCCAAACGCAGGACACATGTAACAGGTGCTTCACTAAATCGAAGCCTTCCACCTCCCAGCCCTGCAAATATATGCAAAATACAATCTTTGCACACTACCCCTCACCTACTCTTCATCTCATTCTCTTCCTCTCTCTCTCTGCCAAAGTTCTTATTTATAGTCTAGCAGAGGGTATATAAACAGGAAATGACTTGCATTTATTTTTAAAAACCAGTGTAAAACAATGGAGTATACCCCTGGCTACTTAAGTGCTGACAAACTCGACATTCCTAAAAACAGCAAACACATATTGAGTGATCATTCATGCCAGGCATGGTGCTAGGCATGGAGTATTCACTAGTAAGTGAAACATCTTCCCTCCCTGATGGAGTTCAGTTTAGTGAACTGAATGGTGAAGAAGCAATGAATATATAATTGAAAAATATGTTCAGTGCCCATAAAGAAATGATCAGGTGCAATGATGGAGACTAATGAAAGGGCAGGTGGGATACTTAGTTTAGGAAGGATGGCCTTTCTGAGATGACATTTAAACTGAAACCTGAAAGATGAGAAGCTAGATGTGTAAAGAACAAGAGCAAGTGTCTTCAAGACAGTGGAATCAGCATGTCCAGCGAGGCAGTCAGGAGCTAGAAGTGTTTGAGGAGGAGTTCTGGCAGTGTCAGCAAGATGGAGGGGCTGCCATCGGGTAAAAATCCAGTTTCTTACCATGGCCTCAATGTCCCACCTAAACTGCCCCGGTCCCCCGCCCCGCCCCCCCCACATATCCTCCCCAGGTGTCCACATCACCTAGTCTTTCTGTCCTTTATGTGCTGGTCTCACTCCCACCTCAAGAATGAGAGGTGTGCTGCATTTGCTGTTCTTCTGTCTAGAACGCTCTGCCTGGATGATTCTCATAGCTTCTGGCCCCCGTGGTCAGTCAGGCCTCAGATCAAGTGTCATCTCTGGAGAGAGATTGCTAATTACCACCCCTCACCCAACATTAACTTTGGTGGTATTTTCCTCTTCCCATCCCTCACCACTATGAAATGTTATTTCGTTGATTTTTTGAAGTTTGTTTTTTTTGTTTGTTTGTTTTATACTCTCCCCTAAAATAGAAGTCCCATGAGTTTATATTTCTTATTGCTATAACCTAGAACCATATCTAGACTATAAATGAAACTCAAATAGTACTTGTTGAATTTACAATGAATGAAATAAAGCTTAAAGAGGTAAGGCGAGGTATTAGAAAAGAACTAACCAAATTGTGTGAGAGTAAGGACTTCCTGGAAGAGATATGTTTTCAGTTATTAAAATCAAAGGGGCAAGAGAGCGAAGGTGGCGTGCAGGTAACAAACAAGAATTGTGGAAATCACTCGTTCATCCCCGTCCTTTTTCACTAGATTAGGAACACCTTTAGCACTGGACGGAGAAGGTGATGGCACCCCACTCCAATACTCTCATCTGGAAAATCCCATGGACGGAGGAACCTGGTGGGCTGCATTGCCTGGGGTTGCTAAGAGTCGGACAGGGCTGAGCGAGTTCACTTTCAGTTTCATGCATTGGAGAAGGAAATGGCAACCCACTCCAGTGTTCTTGCCTGGAGAATCCCAGGGACCGGGGAGCCTGGTGACCTGCCATCTATGGGGTGGCACGGAGTCGGACACAACTGAAGCGATTTAGTAGCAGTGGCAGTTAGCGCTGAAGCCGCGTTTTACTAATCTTTCACCAGCGCCTGTCCCGGGACCTGGCACACAGATAGGGTTTTACACAATGACTGACTGTGAGGTGCGCAGAAGGGTCTATTAACTCGGCTGCGGTGCAGTTTGTGGCTGGCCACTAAGCTTGGCAGCACCCGTGCGAGGGAGCAGACGGCTTTGCGGAAGACGGCCTCGGCGGGTGGGGGTGGGGGGTGGGGTGGGAAGCGCCCCCCGCGCCTGCGCGTTATGGCGGGGAGCCGGCAGCGTCGGCGCGCGCCTGCGCAGTGCGGTCTTTCCCGCCTCCGACAAGATGGCGGCGGCCGAGTAGCGCGGGGGCGGGTTGTGGCCGCAGGAAGCCCGGCCGCTGCAGCGGGCCGAGGCGGGATGCTGTTCCCAGGGAGCGCCGTTGGCCACCGGTGAGGAAGGTCAAGCACAGAGCTGCCTTCCCGAGCCCCCCGGCGCCCCCTACGTACACCCCCGTCTGCTCGAGTGCGGTCGCCGCTTTGCCTACTTCGCTACCGCCCTGTGCTGTCGGGTCCGGAGCTCCGGCGGCGGCAGGGGCTGTGTCCGGCAGGAGAGGAAGCGCCCGTGCTTCTGTCCGCGGGGCGAGCGTCTGGCAGGTGGGTGAAGCTGCAAGCTTCGGTGTCTCCTCTTGGGGCAAAGCTTTCTTGGCTTTGCCCCGCCGTGGCTCAGACCCTGGTGGTGTTCAGCCAGAGTCCACCGCTGCTTTGTCTCCACGTCCCGCCCCCTCTCCGCGCCCCACTCCAGGCCTCCGGCTGGCCCCTGACTTTGCGTGCCCTCCATTCCCACGCAGGGGCCGGGGGTCGCAGCGCCGGCCGCCCTCCGCAACCTTTCCTGCCTCCTGCTGAAGCGTCAGCCCTTGCAAGCGGTCCCTCCTTCGCGTTAGGTGGGTGGGTCGTCTGCCTGTTTTAGTCACCTCCCCATCTTCCTGGTCTCGACCTTTTGCTTCCTTGAGAAGTCTTTTTAACTGTCTGGAAAGCTTTCCCAGGCTTATAGACTTACAGAGAAAAGCTTGCTATCCAGACGCCAGTGGATTTTGTTCATCTTGTCGGGGGGATCCAGCCCCCAGGAGACTTTGATGGTTTTGAGGAATGGTGCCAGTGACGGCAAGTGATTCTTCATCTAAATTAATCCTTTTCTGACTACAGCGAGTCTTCGGTCTCTAACCTTTTTTTGGAGGGGGGGGGGGCAGACGGAGGGACATATGTATACTAGATCCAGGGAAAGAATTGAGAAGTGGTCCTGGTTTTAAAAGAAGGCTTTGTGAGGGTAAGAAATGTAATAGCCCAAGAAAGGATAAGCGATTTTAGTGATTCTTTTATTCACTGTTAGCTAAATCGTCCGTTGAAGCTTCACAATCTTGTGTTGTCCAAGCCCTTTGTTTTATTTGGAAAGGACTGAAATGGAGAAAACGCTTTTTAAACTTGAAACTTCTCAAATTTCTTGGGTTCTCAATTGTTACTAGTACTACTTGGCAATCTTTCTTGTACTTGATATTTTCTGCAAAATTTAGATTGTGCCAGTGTCATTTCTTCTTCATTTATTACTAGGGCAAGAGTAGTCAGAATTAATGGTGTAAAAAGTGCAAACTGAAGGAGGGATGTGGTAGTGGAGGTTGCCATGTCTGATTTTTCCCAATTTTTTCCTGTAATTGGATAATGTGTCAAGAGCAGCAGAATGGTGAAAAATGAAGCTATGAGTATAAATGGTAGTGTATCCACTGAGATTGCAATGGGTGGAGCTTTTAAAATTAAATTGAGTGATATCCTTTTTTTGAAGCCATGCTAGGTGCTCTCCAGAGTTTCTAAAGCACAGACTGTTGTTGCCTTATTGGAAATTTATGCTAAAAGTCTTTTAACAGGTGGGTTACAATTGGCCTGACAGATTTAACTTTTTGTTCTACCTCCTGACACACATCTGCCTTAACCTTTATTGTAGACTTTTAGCCTCTTGATGAATTTCTTAAATTTGGAGATAGAATTGTTCATTTTAAAAGGAGAGGAGATATTTTAAGTGTTTGATTCCTGTACGGGCAGATTCATTCACTTGTTTGTTGCTGTGTTATGCTAAGTCGCTTCAGTCACGTCCATCTCCTTGCAGTCTCCACAGGACAGCCAGACTCCTCTGTCCATGGGACTTCTCCAGGCACGAATATTGGAGCAGGTTGCCATTTCCTCCTCCACAGGACTTTCCCGACCTAGGGATCAGAGCCACATCTCTTCTGTCTCCTGCGTTGGCAGGTGGGTTCTTTACCACTAGCGCCACCAGGTAAGCCTGTTTGTTTCCTGCACCCGAGGACTGCGTGTTTTTACAGGCACTTGTCTCTCAATTCTGTGCTTTTAGCTGACGGGGTAGTGCTCAGCCCTAGGCAGTAGCTCATTGCCTGAGGCATTGTGTCAAGACCTGTCTGACCACAAACAAGCACTCTTCCACACTTATGGAACCCGTTTTCTCTCTCTCTTTCTTCCCCTCTTCCTGTCTTTAGGAACCCTCCCGTCTTTGTGTCTATTCATTCAATTCTTTAGCCTACTGCTCTTTTCATTTGCCTCCCCTAGTCACCAGGATCCCATGGTCATCAGTTTTTACCAGCCCATCATTGATACCTTAGAATACTTAACTTTATGTCAATTTATCTTTCTAGTGCCCAGTTCTGAACAGGCCTAATCACTATCTTGATCCCTGAAGGATACAAGAGACAGTTGTGTGAGGATTTTGGATTGTTTTCATACCAGTTAGTGTTCTGTTATCCTCCAGATCTATAATGTCGATTGTGAGGGGTTTTTTTGTCTTACTTCATGAAAGTGTTTATAGCAAATAACTTGATCTTTTCCTTTCCTGAGAAAAATCTCAAGCATCTGAGGTATAATCTTTTCTATCCTGATATCATTTCTTTATTTACTCTTCTCTGAAAAGAAGGAATTGTCCTTCCTTTTCTTCAAGAGCAACCTTCTCCAGATGTGTCCATGATCATCCCTCTTTATCTTTCTTTCTCAGTAATTATCCATGATCACTCCTTTTTAAGTTTTGCCCTCTCTAGCCTCCATGCATGCTTAAATATACCTTTGCCAGGGCTGCCAAACACCGTGCTGTGTGCCGTGCAGCTCACAGAAGCCAGTCTGAATTTTGAGCCTGCTGTGCCACTGTATTTTTATTCTTTAATCCTAGGAGCCTGGTGTAGTTGTTGTTCAGTCGCTCAGTTGTGTCCAACTCTTTGCAACACCAAGAACTGCAGCATGGCAGGCTCCTCTGTCCTCCATTACCTCCTGGGGTTTGCTCAAATTTATGTTCATTGAGTCGGTGACACTACCTAGCCATCTCATCCTCTACCACCTCCTTCTCCTTTTGCCTTCAGTCTTTCCTAGCATCAGGGTCTTTTCCAGTGAGTTGGCTTTTCGCATCAGGTGGCCAAAGTATTGGCGCTTCAGCTTCAGCATCAGTGCTTCCAGTGAATATTCAGGGTTGATTTCCTTTAGGATTGGTTGATCTTCTTGCAGTCCCAGGACGCTTAAGAGCCTTCCCCAGCACCACAATTCTCAATTCTTTGACACTCAGTCTTTATGGTCCAACTCTCACATCCATACATGACCACTGGAAAAACCATAGCCTCGACTCGACGGACCTTTGTCGGCAAAGTGATGTCTCTGCTTTTTAGTATGTTGTTGAGGTTTGTCATAGCATTTCTTCCAAGGAGCAAGCATCTTTTAATTCCATGGCTGCAGTCACCATCCACAGTGATTTTGGAGCCCCAAAAAATAAAGGTCTGACACTGTTTCCACTGTTTCCCCATCTATTTCCCATGAAGTGATGGGACCAGATGCCATGATCTTAGTTTTCTGAATGCTGAGTTTCAAGCCAACTTTGTCATGCTCTTCTTTAACCCTTATCAAAAGGCTCGTTAGTTTCTCTTCACTTTCTGCCCTTAGAGTGATATCATCTTCATATCTGAGGTTATTGATATTTCTCCCAGCAGTCTTGATTCCAGCTTGTGCTTCATCCAACCCAGTGTTTCTCATGATGTACTCTGCGTAGAAGTTAAATAAGCAGGGTGACAAGATACAGCTTTATTATAACTCTTTCCCAGTCAGTTGTTCAATGTCCGATTCTAACTTGCTTCTTGACCTGCATACAGGTTTCTCAGGAGGCAGGTAAGGTGGTCTGGTACTGGTGTTTCTTTAAGAATTTTCCACAGTTTGTTACGATCCACACATTCAAAGGCTTTAGCGCAGTCAATGAAGCAGAAGCAGACGTTTTTCTGGAATTCTGTTGCTTTCTCTATAATCGAACAAATGTTGGCAGTTTGCTCCCTGGTTCCTCTGCATTTTCAAAACCTAGCTTGTACATCTGAAAGTTCTAGGTTCACATTCTTTTGAAGCCTAGCTTGAAGGATTTTGAGCGTAACCTTTTTAGCATGTGAAATGAGTGCCATTGTATGGTAGTTTGAACATTCTTTGACATTACCTTTCTTTGGGATTGAAATGAAAACTGTGACCTTTTTCAGTCTTGTAGCCACTACTGAGTTTTCCAAATTTGTTGACATATTGAGTGCAACACTTTAACAGCATCATCCTTTAGAATTTCAAATAGCTCAACTGGGATTCCGTCACCTCCACTAGCTTTGTTGGTAGTAATGTTCCCTAAGGCCCCCTTGACTTCACGCTCCAGGATGTCTGGCTCTGGGTGAGTGACCACAGTGACTGGTGTACTGTTCTCTGTGTATTCGTGCCACCTCTTCTTGATATCTTCTCCTTCTATTAGGTGTGTACCATTTCTGTCCTTTATGGTGTCCATCCTTGCATGAAATGTTCCCTTGATGCCTCCAGTTTTCTTGAAGAGATCTCTAGTCTTTCCCATTGTGTTGTTTTCTTTGCATTGTTCACTTAAGAAGGGTTTCTTATCTCTTCTTGGTATTCTCTGGATCTCTGCACTCAGTTGAGTATATCTTTCCCTTTCTCCCTTGCCTTTCACTTCTCTCCTTTCCTCAGCTCTTTCTAATGTCTCCTCAGACAATCACTTAAGCTTCTTGCATTTCTTTTTCTTGGACTAGTTTGGTCACTGCCTCCTATACAATGTTACGAACCTCTTTCCAGTGATGAACCTCGTATATAAACTCATATAAAACATATGAATCTCTTTCAATAAACTCATATATGAACCTCTTTCAGTTTTACGAATCTGGTAGACACTTTCTCTACCAGATCTCATCTCGAATCCATTTGTCACCTCCACTGTATAATCATACGGGATTTAATTTAGGTCGTATCTAAATGACCTAGTCGTTTTCCCTACGTTCTTCACTTTAAACCTGAATTTTGCTATTAGGAGCTCACGACCTGAGCCACAGACAGCTCCAGGTCTTCTTTTTGCTGTCTGTGTAGAGCTTTTCCATCTTCAGCTGCAAAGAACATAATCTGATTTTGGTATTGACCATCTGGTGATGTCCGTGTGTATAGCTGTCTCTTGGTTGTTGGAAAAGGGTGTTTGCTATGACCAGCGTGTTCTTTTGACAAAACTCTGTTAGCCTTTGCCCTGCTTTTGCCCTCCAAGGCAAAACTTGCCTATTATTCTGGGTGTCTCTTGGCTTCCTATTTTGTATTCCAATCCCCTGTGATGAAAAGGACATCCTTTTTTTTTTTTTTTTTGGTGTTTGTTCTAGAAGGTGTAGTTCGAGAACTACAGCAGTTCTACTTCATAGAACTGTTCAGCTTCAGCTTCTTTGGCATTAGTGGTTGGGGCAGAGACTTAAGATAACACTGATATTGAACAGTTTGCCTTGGAAATGAACTTAGATTATTTTTTTTTTTCCTGAGATTGCACCCAAGTACTGCATTTAGAACTCTTGTTGACTTTTAAGGGCTACTTCCTTTCTCCTAAGGGATTCTAGGCCACAGTAGTAGACATAACAGTCATCTGAATTAAATTCACCCATTCTCATCCATATTAGTTCAGTGATTCCTAAGATGTTCATTCTTGCCATCTGCTTCACCACATCCGATTTGCCTTGATTCACGGACCTGCCGTTCCAGGTTCCCATGCAAAAAAAGAGCAATAGCTCTTTACAGCGTCGGACTTGACTTTAACCATCAGACACATCCACACAACTGAGCGTCATATCCGCTTTGGTCCAGCCACTTCATTCTTTCTGGAACTAACGACTGCCCTCCACTCTTCCCCAGGAGCATATTGGACACCTTTTGATTGTGGTGCTCATCTTCGGTGTCTTATTTTTCTGCCTCATGCTGTTCGTGGGGTTCTCGCAGCAGGACTGCTGGAGTGGTTTGCCGTTCCCTCCTCCAGTGGGCCACGTTTTGTCGGAACTCTTCACCAGGACCCGTCTGTCTTGGCTGGCCCTGCACGGCATGGCCCATGGCTTCACTGAGTTACACAAGCCCCTTCACCACAACGAGTCTGTGATCCATGAAGGGGTATAGTAGGAAGGACATTTACTTTTAAGCTTCAAAGATCTGATTTTGAAGTCTACTGAAACCAGTTACTGTCTGTGTGGCTGTGGGCAACTTACTACTCAGGCTGTGTTCTTTGTCTGTAAAGTAGAATGTTATACGAGGAAGACATGGCAACCCAATGCAGTATTCTTGTTGGAGAGTCAGCATAGACAGAGGAGCTTGGTGGGCTGTAGTCCATGGGGTCACAAAGAGTCGGACAAGACTGAGCGACTAAGGACACCACAGAATGTTATACTTACCTCACAGAGTTGTAATCGACGGAGTTTAACACACGTTACATGTCTTTCCAAGGGTTTGGTGCATTATGGAGTTCTTAAAAGTGTAAATTATTCTTTCCTTTGCACTCTGACTTCCCTTACCATCGCAGCACCGAAATTGGTTTTTAAAAAGTCATCTTGATGATCTAATTACCAAAGCTAACGGCCTTATCTCAATCATCCAGGTTTTCTTAGACCACTTCTGAAATATACTCCATAGGAATGAAATGATCTGATTTCTTGTTTCTTGGCTTTATAGTTCCTGATTCTCTTACGTCTGAAAGTTTCTTTACATTCCCTGCAGTGTCTCGATTTTGCTCTTTCCCCTAAACATAGCTGTTTCCTGTATCAGTTAGGATGCAAATAGGATTTAAAAACAGAAGAAGTGTATTAGCTCAGGTAATTGGCAAAGGCATAGGTAGGATTAGTTTAAAGGGCAATTTGTGCATAAGCTTGGCTTTGCTCAGTCCTCAGTCCTCAGTCAGCACAGAGGTTCTGTGTTTCCGTTTCCTCTAAACTGCCCTCCCATTTGGGTTCCTGCTCAGACTGGCTTCCCCTCTAGATTGAATCCAAGTGCTTTCCATCTTTATCTGTAGTGTGGCGACCTTTGTGCTCAGGTTTATCCTTTCATAGTTGCATGTTTCTCTTTCTGCTCCAGGCATCACATTCTGACACAACCACCAAAGACGGGAGGAAGTTTGCCCTCTCATCTCTTGATGAAGCAAGTAAACCTTTTACAGAAAGCCTGTATCAGATTTCATTTTGGCCTTATTACTTATGCCCTAGTTGCAAGGGGACTAGAAAAACCAATATCTAGCATTTCAGTCTAGGAAGAAATTAAATGAATGGCTACAGGGAAGATAACCAACATTGTCAGTGACATATATTGATAATATTGTATGGAGAAGTAAGCTTAAATGAATGAGAATTTTCAGATAGTAGTGGCATTCTTAAAGCACTGCTTATCTCAAGAGCAGGTATAAGCTGTGCTTAGGACTGAATCAGTCATTTAGATAGTCATGAATGACTAATTAAAATGGATTACTATATAAAATTAGTATATTTGAGTGGTATATCCCAGTTCTTTTAAGGTTGTTGTTAAGAACATTTACGCGTGCACTGTGAGGAATGGATACAGGTAGCAACTAACAGGGAATAGACCTGTGGTTCTTCTTGAAGATGAGTGGTGTTTGGAAATCTGTGGGTCTGGTAGAGACGAGATATACCAAGTGTCCTGTGATGTTTGCCCGCAAAACAAGAATTGTCCCTTCCAGAATACCAATAGTGCCCCTGTACACTGAAAAAACAAATGCTTTGGTTTTTTCCAAAGAATTCGCTGAGATTCCTCTGTATACTTATATTGCAAGTGACAGAAAACCAAATTCAGACTGGCTACACAGTAAAGGGCATGATTAGGTCTTGTCCTTGAACTTCATCTGGGGCTTCATCCAGTCTGAAATCATCAAGGACTTGGCTTAGTTTCTCTGGTCCTGCTCTGGCATTCCTCTTGTTTTGGTTTCGCTCTCAAGCGAGCTTATCTCATGGTAGCAAATTACTGTAGCACTTTCAGACTTAATACTCTCATTTCATATGTAAAGTAAAATGAAGCATATCTTTTGTTATTTGGTTTTGCAAGTGTTTGTTGAATGTCATCACTGTTGAAACTTCCCTGAACACCTGCCCCTAAAAGTGGATTACTTCCTCTGTTATGTTACAACTTCACAGAACTCTGTTGCATGCCATGTTCTATGGTTATTATGCTCATATGTCTCATGCATTAACTTGCCTTAATTGTCTGTGTGTTCTTAATGTGTAGAATACTCTCTGACTTAGTGGTACACAGTAACCATTTATGGATGAATGAGAGGAAGGAAGGATATGGAAAGGGGCAGAGAAACATAAGAAGTCCCCATTCCTTCCTGTTACTGAACCCTGAATTGTGAACGTTGTACTCCTACCACCAAAGTATGTGTGTCATGCTCTTGTGATTGAGAATGAATTCATTTGAAAGCTTTACTGAATTCTAGTAGTGTTCCATCATTATTTTCTCAGCAAAACTAAAACCAGTTACCATCTTTTGTTCTTTCAACAAGTATTTTTGAAAGCCTGCTATTGGCAGTCATGTGACACAATGGTAAACAAAGTAGAGCTGTGCTTCCTGAGCTTAAATATCAGCGAGGGGCATAGACATTATTCATGTGTGCACACTCAGTCGCACACACACGTCAGGGAGCTCACAGGTTTTGAAGCAGAATAAGATAGATTCAGGGGATTAAAAAGTAACAGGATACTGTAATACTTCAGGTAGTTTGGTGAGAAAAGGCTTTTTGAGAAGCCCTTTTCTGAGTGAAGTGGATTAAGCCATGGAACTATCTGGAAGGAAATGTTCGGGTAGAGCAAGCAGCAGCTTCTAACGTGGAAATGTCCTTGGCATGTTGGAAGAGCAGCATGTGGGAGGCCGTGGCTGAAGCGGGGGTGGGGGGTGTGTGGCAGGGCAGGTCAGAGGGTAGGTGTGGGCAGGGTAGACCAAGGGGAGTTCTGAAGGTCATTTAAGGACTTGATTTTATTAGCTAGAAAGTCTGGAGAAGGCAATGGCACCCCACTCCATTACTCTTGCCTGGAAGATCCCATGGATGGAGGAGCCTGGTGGGCTGCAGTCCCTGGGGTCGTGAAGAGTCAGACACGACTGAGCGACTGCTCTTTCACTTTTCACTTTTGTGCTTTGGAGAAGGAAATGGTAACCCACTCCAGTGTTCTTGCCTGGAGAATCCCAGGGATGGGGGAGCCTGGTGGGCTGCCGTCTATGGGGTTGCACAGAGTTGGACACGACTGAAGCGACTTAGCAGCAGCAGCAGCTAGCTAGAAAGTCACTCAGTCGTGTCTGACCTTTGTGACCCCATGGACTGTACCAGGTCTCCCACATTGCAGGCGGATTCTTTATCAGCTGAGCCACAGGGAAGCCTCAAGGGAACTTCCCTGGTGGCTCAGATGGTAAAAGCATCTTCTTGCAATGCAGGAGACCCGGCTTTGATCCCTGGGTGGGGAAGATCCTCTGGAGAAAGAAACAGCAACTCTCTCCAGTACTCGTGCCTGGAAAATTCCGTGGATGGAGGAGCCTCGTAGGCTACAGTCCATGGGGTCGCAAAGAGCTGGACACAGCTGAGTGGCTTCACTTTCACTTTTCACTTTCTAGCCAGAAAATTGGAGATGATATATCTTTGGAAATCTAATTATTATTTTTAAGTTATATTATTTTAAGTACTAATTATGATTAAAGTTCTCTCTGTGCTAAGTAACTAGCATATGATAGACTTAACACAATTTAAATGTTAAATAATTTATCTGAATAAAATGGTACTGAGATAAAAGTTGAAATTTTAAAGTTACCCTTTGAAGGAACTTCTTAAAATATTTAGGATACTTTACTTAGGTTTGTGATTATTTTCTTCAGCTCTTATGTACCCCATTACTAAAGTTTTCTGTAGTCATTAAAGAAAATTCAGGAAATGCAGAAGTACAGATGACATTCATAAGCTCAACATATGAAGAAAACCAGTTGAGTTTTCGTCTCTCCCAACCCTTCCCTCCCGCTTTCAGTACCCTCTGTCCCTCTCTTCTTCCCTCTGTCTTTCACTTTCTTCTTTGTGCCTATGACTTTTTCCCCCTGTTACAGTGTAAACATGTGTATATGTCTAATTTTTAAAAAATTAGGTTATATTCATTTCTTGGAATATTTGATAAATCTTATTTTTATTGACTGTATAATCCCATTGTAAAAATTATTTTTCTTAATTGTTTCCTGGAGTTGGTTATTTAGTTTAGGTTTTCTATTTTATCATCATGTGGGCAGTGAATGTCTTAACACATGGATTTTTTTCTCTTTGTCTTTTTCCTTAGAATGGAATGATTGGCACTGGAGTAATGTAATGGAATAAGGTTTCATCTTAGACATTGTTAAGGTTCATGATACATGTTGCCACATTGTACCATGTCTTGTAAGCCCAATAAATGTTAACTGGTTTGAAAGTAACGGTAGCTGGGTGGTGGTGGGGAGGTGAGGACCTACGGAGTTGCCAAGCTTGAGTGATAGGCTAGGTTAGCCTTTTATTTCCAAATATTTCTTTCTTTTTTATCTTTAATATATATTTCAAGGTGTATATAAAAGCACCATGGAGAACTTTACATGTTACTGCAAACACACAAACACACATGAACTTATTGCTCAGGTCAAGACGCACAGCGCTGCCGCCACCCCAGAGCTCCTGCCCTTCTGGTTCCCGGTCTCCAAGAGGAAGCTTTCAGCATTTCCCTCCAGGCCTGTTTGCTCAAGTTCGTTTTGTTTTGTTTCTGTGAAACCCTTCATCATGTTTAAAGAAGTTCCCTTCTGTACCGGTTTACTAAGAATTTTGTGTTTTGTTCTGTTTGTTTGAATTTAATGCTTTTTTTGTTGTTGTTGCAGCTTTTCATTACTGTATGACTTTTCTCCTTCACTATGTTAATATATTGAATTACATATTATTTAAAATCTTAAACCTAACCTGATTTCTGAGGTAAACCTAATTTGGTTTTACAGTATTACTCTTTTTATGTATTTCTGGATTCAGTTTGATATTCTGTTAATAGTTTTGTATCAGTGAAGTGGCCTATATTGTCCTTGTCAGGATTTGAAATCAGCGGTTATCTCATACTAGCCTTATAAAATGAGCTGACCCTCATTTTCTATTCTGAAAAAG
Source organism: Muntiacus reevesi (assembly GCF_963930625.1). Classification (NCBI taxonomy): domain Eukaryota; kingdom Metazoa; phylum Chordata; class Mammalia; order Artiodactyla; family Cervidae; genus Muntiacus; species Muntiacus reevesi. The sequence continues at coordinate 269,637,387 of NC_089251.1, read as the reverse complement.
TTTAAGTAGGACTGAATTGTTCCATTAAATTTCTGTGAGAATCTGGCCGAGAAGCCATCTGGGCTGGTAATTTTCTTTGTGGAAAGATTTTTAATTACTCCTTTGATTTTTAATTTTTAACCTTCTCAGATTTTCTGTTGATTATTTTGGTAGTTTTCCCCCTAAGAAGTTGTCCTTTTCATCTAAACTTTTTAAATTTACTAGCATAAAATTATTTATAATAAATATTAGTATCCGTTTAATGGTTGCAGTAAAGAATTATCTTACTGTATCTGTTATAGGCTAAAACTACCTTCTGTTTTTCCTCATTCAGTCTCCCTGGGAATTTAGTAGTCATTCAAAGGAACCAAATTTTGAATCTTGCTGATTCCTTTTCTTTTTATTATATATTTGTTCTCTATTGCATTGATTTCCACTCTTTATTTCCTTCCTTCTACTTTTTGGGATTTACTTTTTTGTTCTTTTGCTAACTTCTTGTAGATCACTACTTTTCAGCATTTCTCCCTTTTAAATATATGCATTTAAGGCTGAGCATTTCCCTCTAAGTACTGTTTCAGCTAGCAATATTACTCAAATTTTAATATATAGTACTTTTATAATTCACTTTAAAATGGTTTCTAATTTTCACTGGTATCTACTTTAACACTTGGATAATTTGAATGTATTATATTTCTCGATTTCTGAACACATGGAGATTTTCTAGTTGTTTTCAAATGTCTTTTATTTCTAACAACATAAGGTATGTCATCAGAGAACGCTTAACAACATAGCAATGTCATCAGAGAACAATCTCAGTGTTTCAAAGGTCTGTGATTTCAGACCTTTAACATTTGAGATCTGCACTGTGGCCCCAGTATATTATTTTTTCCCTATAGCTATTGAATGTGGTGTTCTAATATATTTACATTGGATCTTGCTGGTTAATTCCGTATTTCAAATCTTCAGGGTCATAAGTGACCTTTTGTTTGCTTGTATCAATTACACAGACAAGAGTGTATTAAAATATCCCATTTACCACTGTAGATATTTCCCCTTGTATTCTCTCAGCTTTTGCTTTATTTATTTGAGACATTGCTAGTAGATGAACATATATATATACACTGTGCTTGGTTGCTCAGTCATGTCTGACGCTTTGCAACCCTTTAGACTGTAGCCCTCCGAACTCCCCTGTCCTTGTGATTTTTTAGGCAAGAATACTGGAGTGGGTTGCCATTTCCTTCTCCAGGGGATCTTCTCGACCCAGGGATTGAACCCACATCTCCTGTGTCTCATGCGTTGCCAGCAGATTCTTCCCCTGCTGAGCCATCAGGGAAGCCTAGTATTTGGATAGAAATGTGTAATAGTTATATCTGCTTAGTGACTTACTGTTACGAAGTATTCCACTTTTATTCTGAAAGTGCTTTTTGCATGAAGGTCTAGTTTGTCTGGGATTGATATAACAACACCAGTTTTCTTTTTATTGTTTTCTAAGGCTGATCTACATACGTGGTTTTAAAAAATCATATTCTGTGCTCGCTTCGGCAGCACATATACTAAAATTGGAACGATACAGAGAAGATTAGCATGGCCCCTGCGCAAGGATGACACGCAAATTCGTGAAGCGTTCCATATTTTTAACGGACCACCAGCCCAGGTGGGATGCATGAATCAGGTGCTCTTGCCTGGTGCACTGGGAGGACCCTGAGGAGTCGGGTGGGGAGGGAGGTGGGAGGGGGGATCGGGATGGGGAATACGTGTAACTATATGGTTGATTCATGTCAATGTATGACAAAACCCACTGAAATGTTGTAAAGTGATTGGCCTCCAACTAATAAAATAATATTTAAAAAAAAAATAAAAAAAAAAATAAAAAATCATATTCTGCTTTTATGTTATCAAAGCCTGATTGTTTCTTGTCGTATCATCTTGGGTGTTTCTAGCATTGTAACATGTAACTTGCTTCAAATGTAGACACTAATAAGATACTGAGATAATGTCTTACTTGGTTGAATTTAAAAAGTAATGAGCATGATTTTGAATAAGTACTGAAGTTGTTTTAGGTTTCTCTTATTTTAAACATTAAAAAATGTAGTTTTGTCAGGAAGAGACTTAAAGATTTATATTCTTGAGCAGATATTACCGGCGTGCAGTATACATATCAAAACCTGCAAGAGAAAACGAAATGAAAATAAATATGCTGTCCCTGTCTCTTCCCTGGTGGCTTAGACGGAAAAGAACCTGCCTGCAATGCAGGAGACCCTGCTTCAGTTCCTGGGTTGGGAAGACACACTGGAAAAGGAATGGCAACCCACTCCAGTATTCTTGTCTGGAGAATTTCCTGCACAGAGGAGTCTGGTGGGCTATAGTCCATGGGGGTCACAGAATCAGACACAACTGAACGACTCACACTTTGACTTTTCATCCCTGTCTCTCTTAGTTACACATGTCCCCTTCACAGAAGCAATCACTGTGTGATTAACACAGGTAACAGTGTAATCACTGTGACCAGTTTCTTGATTAGCTTTTCACACTGTAGTCCACAGAAACCCAAATTTTGCAAATTCAGCTTGTTAGGTGGGCAAATATATACACTACTGTGGTAAACTCTAATTTGTGTCTTCATCACAAGGTAGCATTCTAGAACATGCATTTTAAATCATAATGATAACTCTCATTCAAGCTCCAGAACAGTTTTTTTTTTACTTCAAAAGTTACAAAGCAGATACTGGAAGAGGATAAACAGCTTTCTGCTTCAGTCTGATTAGCCAGTCCTTCAGTTTCGAAATCCTACTGGTTTGGGCTTTAACAGAAGTGGTCCCGTGGTTAAGATAATTGGGGAAATTCTGACAAGGATGGCTCATTTGCTAGTTATTCAAGGGGGTGGTTAGGAGGAATTTCTGTTATGGATTACAGTAAGGTGAAAGAATCTGTGTATTTTGCTTATTCTCTGTCTACATGAGCAACAAGTGCTGAGTAGGGCTAGAGGATCGGCTTCCGGGGTCATTCACTCACTCATCTGGCTGGCAAGTTGGTAGTCATTGTAAGGACACTCAGGTAACCTTATGGAAAGGCCATCCTGGGACCCAAATGTTGACCTTTCCATAAGGTTACCTGAGTGGCCTGAGTGTCCTGATAACCCAGAGGCTGGCTCCACAGTAAGCAATCCAAGGGACCAGGGTAGAAGCCACAGTGTCTTACAGTGACGTAGCCTCAGAAGTCACACGCTTCTGCAATGTTTTATTGGTCACTCATGTGTGCTTAGTCATGTTCAATTCTTTGTGACCCTGTGAACAGTAGCCCAGCAGGCTCCTTTGCTCTTGGGATTCTCCAGGCAAGAATACTGGAGTGGGTTGCCATGTCCTCTTCCAGGGGATCTTCTGACCCAGGGACCGAATTCGAGTCTCCTGCGTCTCCTGCATTGGCAGGTGGATTCTTCACCGCTGAGCCACTGGGAAGCCACTGGTCACTCAGGTCAGCTCTGTTCAGCATAGGTGAACACTGTGCTAAAGCTTGCATATCAGAATTTAAAGATTTTTAAGGATAGTCTTTGAAAGTGGCTCTGGTGCCACTCCCCATTTAAATAAGCATTGGATCAGCGATCTTACAACTGCTGTTTTTGGTAATCTCAAGGTGAATTTATTCAAAAAAGTAATGCTTTTAGGGTGCTGCATACTTTTCTATTATGCATTGCTCAGGAAAATGCCTGTTTGATTGCCAACGTTTTCACAGTGATTTATTTTTTGTTGTATTTGATGCCTGATAAGAACAACATTCACGTAATCTGGGAATATCTAAAGAATTAGCATTCTGGCTTCCTCTTAGAAATTGTAGAATACATCCTCGAGCTTTAATGTGGTGCTGAGATCTTGCCTGCCTTATCTATTGATGTTACTGCTTTAATCTAGCCATTGGATCCAGGTGTCATTCAGAACCCTCACTGTATATAGGGCGTTTTTATTCAGAAAATAATGAATTCTGACTATACTCTTCACAAAATAAGGTGGTGTGAGTGGTAAAGAACCCACCTGCCAGGGCAGGATATGTAAGATACGTAGGTTCAATCCCTGGGTTGGGAAGATCCCCTGGAGGAGGACATGGCAACCCACTCCAGCATTCTTGCCTGGAGAATCCAATGGACAGAGGAGCCTGGTGGGTTACTGTCCATAGGGTCGAAAGAGTCAGACACGACTGAAGTGACTTAGCACATACATACTCAGGCTGCTGTAATAGTGTGGAAGAGCAAGGCTGCCCCTGTAAGAGAAGAAAAAAAAAATTGTCCCTGTATTCTTTGTGACAGAAATCTTCAGAGGAGTAGGTATTTGAAGATTTAAATCTCATAGGGAGAGGGCCAGGAAATTTGTGAATCAGGTATCTGTTTATTTTAAATGTATCCAAGTGAAATATCAGATAGATAGTTGGATATTCACAGAAGAGGGTTAGGATTTAAATTTGAGATTTAACATCATTCAGTTCAGTTCAGTCACTCAGTCGTGTCCGACTCTTTGCGACCCCATGAACTGCAGCACGCCAGGCCTCCCTGTCCATCGCCAACTCCTGGAGTCCACCCAAACCCATGTCCATCGAGTCAGTGATGCCATCCAACCATCCCATCCTCTGTCTTCCCCTTCTCCCCCTGCCCCCAATCCCTCCCAGCATCAGGGTCTTTTCCAATGAGTCAACTCTTTGCATGAGGTGGCCAAAGTACTGGAGTTTCAGCTTCAGCATCAGTCCTGCCAATGAACAGCCAGGGCTGATCTCCTTTAGGATGACCTGGTTGGATCTCCTTGCAGTCCAAGGGGCTCTTCAGGAGTCTTCTCCAACACCACAGTTCAAAAGCATCAATTTTTCGGCGCTCAGCTTGCTTTATAGTCCGACTCTCACATCCATACATGACCACTGGAAAAACCATAGCCTTGACTACGCGGACCTTTGTTGGCAAAATAATGTCTTCTTTTTAATAGGCTGTCTAGGTTGGCCATAACTTTCCTTCCAAGGCGCAAGCGTCTTTTAATTTCATGGCTGCAATCACCATCTGCAGTGATTTTGGAGCCCCCCAAAATAAAGTCAGCCACTGTTTCCACTGCTCCCCCATCTATTTGCCATGAAGTGATGGGACCAGATGCCATGATCTTAGTTTTCTGAATGTTGAGCTTTAAGCCAACTTTTTCACTTTCATCAAGAGGCTCTTTAGTTCTTCCTCACTTTCTGCCATAAAGGTGGTGTCATCTGCATGTCTGAGGTTATTGACGTTAAAGCCTTGGGAGTAGGTGAGAAAACGAGAGAAAGCAGTCCTGGTACAAGTCCTCAGGCACTCATGTTTTAGAAGACGCCTGAAGAGACAAAACAAACCAATAGAGGAAATCAGAGGGAGGAGGAAAGCCAGAAGAACAAGTAGAGGACAAGAGAAGACATCTACTTCAAGTAGAAGAGAGTGGTCTGCTTGGTCTAATGTTCCTGAAGAGGTTACTGTACTAAGATGAGGCAATGGAATTAGGCCACTGGGTAGTCATTAGTGACCTTGACAATTGAGTTTCAGGAGATTGTTTAGGATTAGGGTGGGTTAAAGAGTAAATTAAAGGTGAGAAAATAGAGATAGGAAATGAAGGCCACTAGATGAAGAAGTTTTGCTGTGAGTAGAACAAAGAAATGGTCATATGTACTTGGTGGGGTGGGGGAGGTGAAGGGGAGCTGAGGTCAGGAGAGGAATTTCCTGGCCCAGAGATCGAAACCAGGTCTCCTGCATTGCAGTCAGATTCTTTACCATCTGAGCTATCGGGAAGTCCTGAGGAATTTCTTAAGATGTGTAATAATAGAGCACATTTGTTCATGATAGTGGTTCAGTAGAAGAGGAGAAACTGACTATACGGGAGAGAGAGAGGTTAGTCAGTGGTTTTCTTGCAAAGACAGGAGTAGTTGGACTCCATGCCCACGTTAGGGTATTGATCTTTGATAGAAGCAGTGCTGCTTTTTCTATTTTAATAGAAGAGAAGCAGTGTAGAAGCACTACAATTCTACCGATCTTACGGGACTTGGCAAAGAAAGTTTTTTTAAAGATTTATGAAGTAAATATAAGTTTCAGTTTTAAAAATATTTATCTATATTGAAAGAAGGAATTAAATTTGTTAGTTTGCCTTGATTTTCCTTTCTCTCTTTCACTTTCATAGTGTGAAGTGTTCATGTTGAACTCTTACTGTGATTCATTCTCTCAATCCCTAAAATGAATCTGTGTATTAGATCTACTCTGAGTAGTGCAAGTGACCCAGAGGTTTCTGATTTGATTGACACAATCCAGTAATGCCAGGTAGATTTGGTTTTGTCATTTTACTTAAGAATAAATTTGGATTGTTTACCCTGTAATAGAAAACATTTATCTTCAGATACTCAGAAATGAAATAATTTCATAGGCTATACATTGCCTTACATGCTAAAATTCAGCATAAAGCAGGAGGGAGGGACGACATTAAAAAAAGCAGGAAATGGTAGTATTAGGCAATGCTATCTTCAGTATATCGGGTATTGAAAAGGTCATTGTTTTCTCATCCAAGGTAAGAACTTGAGGATACCGTGTAAGAATAAAAGTCTTGACCCAAGTATTTGGTTTGAGGTTCTAATAAATAAACATCATTGTTACGCCATAAATTTATTCTTGCATATACAGTAGATTTTGTCTTTAATGTCAATTTAAAAATTGGACTTTTTCTTATCAAATCAAATGTATTTCCAGGGCTCTTTTGTGTGCTATAAACTGATAAAATGATTGGCCAAGTGATCTAAGTATTTTAAATGTTAAGGTGATGGTAGTTTTAATTGTGTTTTGGAAAAAAGGCTATTTTTTAAAAACTCATTCTGTGTGCTCCTTTTTCTTGAATTCACAGTGATACCGTAAACATTTGGTGCTGTTTTGGTAATTTAAGTCCCTGAACTCTTTAGTGTTGACATCTCATCTTTATGGAGGAGGGTTTCTAAGTTTGTATTGTAAATTGTACCTTTGGGAGCAGTGTTATAGCTGTTTTAGGTTTTTAGTAAAGATCAAAGCTGAAAACATTAAACAAGACAACAAGACATGATTTTAAAAAGACACATGGGGAGACATAAAATTCTGCTTTAAACATTTATTAAAAAAAAATTAATCAGAATTTGATTTTTTTTTCCCCAGACGAAAGATTGCTTAAAACATTGGATGACCAGAAAGTGGAATTTTATCAGATTAGAGCACATTAAGAATTTAGAAAAAACGTTTCCTTTACTAACGAGGAGATGTTTGAATATTTTTTAATTTGGTAAAATGATTGTCAGAGGTGATTTTTTAGTTCTTTGTCTTATTAAAAACATAAATTAGTAAGTATGCTGTCAAAATTGTCAAAATAAGACTAATTAAAACAATTAAGTTTATTATAGAGTGTAAAATTTTGTGTTTTTTTTTTTCCTGTTGTCATGTTTTTCAATTGAAAAAGTCTTTGGTCATTAGTTTTAACTATAAATTAGTAGTATATGCATATAATGCTTGGTTATTTCTTCTCTAAAGTAAGAAATATCAACTGGTTCTATTAACTTTTGTAAATCTTGCCATAATCATGTATCCTTCCTTATTTGAAATGTCTGTATTTTTCATTGCCTATAAGAAGATGTCTAAAGTTTTTAGCCTACCAGACAAAATGTAAAACTGCCCTAAAATTCCTAAATATCTTTAAAGGCTACTTCTCTTGCTACTTTCTCTCTGAACTCATTCTTGATTGCCTAGCCAGAAATTATCAAATCTCTCATCCTTTGGTACAGATGTTACCTCGTATTAAAACTTTTCCTGTGCACATTTGTAAGTTGATATCTTACTCCTCTTTGTATCATCTACATTCATACATTCAGCAGTGTTATTGGATGTCTGCTGTGCCCCAAACACTGTTGTAGGTGTGAAGGCAACAGCAGTGCATGAGAATCCAGGTCCCTATCCTCATGAAATTTATGTTCTAGTTTGGGAATGATAATGAGGGAGACAAAATTAAATAAACAGATAGATGCCTAGAGCCTTTTAGATGTTAAATGTTTTGAGGAGAAAACAGTGTATATGATAGAAGGTTTAAGGACAGTACCAGTGTTGATTTGATGGCGATGGAAGATCTCTTTGAAGATGTGACATTTATGCCAAAGCTGAACGATAACAGTGAAGATTTGGGAGCAGAGTTCTCGAACTGAAAGACACACAGTGCAAAGGCATTAGAGAGAGGAAAGAACGGGGGAGGTGGGGGAAGAGGGTGGGAATGGAAGCAGGAGGTAGGTTATACAGTCTTGTAAGCAGAGGTAAGGGATTTGAAATTTATTCTAATTTAATTTCGAAGCCTGAGAATTGTTGTTTAGTTGATAAGTTGTGTTTGACTTTGCAACCCCATAGACTGTAGCCCATCAGGCTCCTCTGTCTGTGGGATTTCCCAGGCAAGGCTACTGAAGTGGCTTGCCATTTCCTTCTCCAGGGCATCTTCCCCACACAGGGATCAAACCTGCATCTCCTACATTGGCAGGCGAGTTCTTTACTACTGAGCCACCAGGGAAGCCCCGCATTTACGGGTTCATGTGATTACATTGGGCCCACTCAGGGCCACGCTCCCCCTCCTTTATTGAGAGTGTACTATACAACCAGCACAGTACTAGGCACTGATGTGTATTGCTGAGCAAGCAAAGATTTTAATCCAAAAGCCACATAAAAACAAGACGGAAGTGACCTCCATTCTCAAGGAAAGTCCATGTCAAAATGTCCAGGACCATAGTGCTCTGGAATTGGCCTACTTGAATCATAGGAGTTTGACTGTGGTTGTAAGAGTTATTCCTTACAAGTTACAAGGTAACTTTCTCATGTCTCTCAGTTCAGCTCAGTTCAGTCACTCGGTCGTGTCTGACTCTGTGCGACCCCATGAACTGCAGCACACCAGGCCTTCCTGTCCATCCCCAAATCCCAGAGTCCATCCAAACCCATGTCCATCGAGTTGGTGATGCCATCCAACCATCTCATCCTCCATCGTCCCCTTCTCCTCCTGCCCTCAGTCTTTCCCAACATCAGGGTCTTTTCAAATGAGTCAGCTCTTCACATCAGGTGGCCAAAGTATTGGAGTTTCAGCTTCAGCATCAGTCCTTCCAATGAACACCCAGGACTGATCTCCTTTAGGATGGACTGGTTGGATCTCCTTGCAGTCCAAGGGACTCTCGAGTCTCCTCCAGTACCACAGTTCAAAAGCATCAATTCTTCGGTGCCCAGCTTGCTTTATAGTCCAACTCTCACATCCGTACATGACGACTGGAAAAACCATAGCCTTGACTAGACGGACCTTTGTTGACAAAGTAATGTCTCTGCTTTTTAATATGCTGTATAGGTTGGTCATAACTTTCCTCCCAAGGAGTGAGCGTCTTTCAATTTCATGGCTGCCATCACCATCTGCAGTGACTTTGGAGCCCAGAAAAATAAAGTCAGCCACTGTTTCCTCATCTGTTTGTCATGATGTGATGGGACCGGATGCCATGATCTTCGTTTTCTGAATGTTGAGCTTTAAGCCAGCTTTCTCACTCTCCTCTATTTCACTTTCATCAAGAGACTCTTTAGTTCTTCTTCACTTTCTGTCATAAGGGTGGTATCATCTGCATATCTGAGGTTATTGATATTTCTCCCGGCAGTCTTGATTCCAGCTTGTGCTTCCTCCAGCCCAGCATTTCTCATGATGTACTCTGCACATAAGTTAAATAAGCAGGGTGACAATGTACAGCTTTGACATACTCCTTTTCCTATTTGGAACCAGTCTGTTGTTCCATGTCCAGTTCATTTTTTGTTTGTTTGTTGTTTTTTGGTTTTTTCCATGTCCAGTTCTAACTGTTGCTTCCTGACCTGCATACAGGTTTCTCAACAGGCAGGTCAGGTGGTCTGGTATTCCCGTCTCTTTCAGAATTTTCCTGTTTGTTGTGATCCACACAGTCAAAGGCTTTGGCAAGTCAACAAAGCAGAAATAGATGTTTTTCTGGGACTCTCTTGCTTTTTCGGTGATCCAGCAGATGTTGGCAATTTGATCTCTGGTTCCTCTGCCTTTTCTAAAACCAGCTTGAACATCTGGAAGTTCACGGTTCACGTATTGCTGAAGCCTGGCTTGGAGAATTTTGAGCATTACTTTACTAGCGTGTGAGATGAGTGCAATTGTGTGGTCGTTTGAGCATTCTTTGGCATTGCCTTTCTTTGGGGTTGGAATGAAAACTGACCCTTTCCAGTCCTGTGGCCACTGCTGAGTTTTCCAAATTTGCTGGCATACTGAGTGCTGCACTTTGACAGCAAGCATCATCTCTTAGGATTTGGAACAGCTCAACTGGAATTCCATCACCTCCACTAGCTTTGTTCATAGTGAGACTTCCTCAGGCCCATTTGACTTCGGACTCCAGGATGTCTGGCTCTAGGTGAGTGATCACACCATCGTGATTATGTGGGTTATGAAGATCTTTTTTCTCATGTCACTACATGGTTCTTTATTGCATCCATACTGGTCTTAACTAAAGCAGATATTTTCAATGCCAGCATTGGATAAATGTCAGCCAAACAGAGCCAAAACAAACTTTGCCATTGTTCTGAGCTTTAGGGCAAGGGTCACAGTGCTCTGGGGCTCATCTTCCCCATGTAAGCTCATTCTTTAGAGTGTGTTCCTTCTTTAGGGTTGCAGGCTACCATATGGCATGCAGAGAAAGTGCCAAACGAGTGACAGTGAATCTTGTCTCCTTTTTTTTAAAGTCTGCTAATTAATAACTTTAGTTACATCTGCCAAGTCCTTCTTACCATGTAATATAGCGTATTCACTACCGTAACACCAGGGCATACATGTTTGACGTCTTTAATATCATATAAGAGCAGTGAAGCAGAATTAACTCTGACAGAGTTAATTTTTGAGTCATTCCAGTTTTTAAATTTCTTTTACCTTTACTTGTATGCCTACCTTCAAGGATTACCTTGATAGTGACGCCTGATAGATTAGCCATACTCCATAAGACAACCCGAAACTGTTTATCTTTAGTTTTAGTTATTTAACTAACTGAACATAAAAATGTGGAAATGCCTCTTGCATTTAAAGAGATTTTGTTCTAGATATCTTCCAGAGAAAGCTGTGGTTACTCATTGATAAAAAGTTGTGGGTCAAGAGAATTTATTGATACTGTCTAAGCTGTTTGAGATTTTTTGTTTTCACTTATTCTGATTATTTAAGAAATGTATTCACTCAATAAATGCTTATTGAGCAGCGCTAGGTGCTAGGATGATAATAACTGAACACGTAACTTCTTTTGGTAATTAATTAATTTATTTCAATTGGAAGCTAATTACTTTACAGTGTTGTAGTGTGTTTTGCAGCACATTGACATGAATCAGTCATGGGTGTACATGTGTCCCCCATCCTGAACCCCCCTCCCACCTCCCTCCCTATCCCATCCCTCTGGGTCATCCCAGTGCACCAGCCCTGAGCACCGTGCCTCATGCATCAAGCCTGTCCGGGTGATCTGTTTCACATATGATAATATACATATTTCAATGCTATTCTCTCAAATCATCCCACCCTCGCCTTCTCCCCCAGAGTCCAAAAGTCTGTTCTTCACGCATGTGTCTCTTTGGCTGTCTCGCATATAGATAGGGTCATCGTTACCGTCTTTCTAAATTCCATGTATATGCGTTAGTACACTGTATTGGTGTTTTTCTATCTTCACTCTGTATAAATAGGCTCCAGTTTCATCCACCTCATTAGAACTGATTCAAATGCATTCTTTTTAATGGCTGAGTAACATTCCACTGTATATATGTACCACAGCTTTCTTATCCGTTCGTCTGCCGATGGACAGCTAGGTTGCTTCCATGTCCTGGCTATTGTAAACAGTGCTGCGATGAACATTGGAGTACATATGTCTCCTTCAATTCTGGTTTCCTTGGTGTGTATGCCTAGCAGTGGGATTGCTCGGTCGTATGGCAGTTCTATTTCCAGTTTTTTAAGGAATCTCCACACTGTTCTCCACGGTGGCTGTACTAGTTTGCATTCCCACCAACAGTGAAAAGACAGCCTTCAGAATGCGAGAAAATAATAGCAAACAAAGCAACTCGCAAAGAATTAATCTCAAAAACATACAAGCAACTCCTGCAGCTCAGTTCCAGAACAATAAAAGACCCAATCAATAAATGGGCCAAAGAACTAAACAGACATTTCTCCAAAGAAGACATACAGATGGCTAACAGACACATGAAAAGATGCTCAACATCACTCATTATCAGAGAAATGCAAATCAAAACCACAATGAGGTACCATGTCACGCTAGTCAGAATGGGTGCTATCCAAGAGTCTGCAGGCAATAAGTGCTGGAGAGAGTGTGGAGGAAAGGGAACCCTCTTACACTGTTGGTGGGAATGCAAACTGAACACGTAACTTTTTAGGAATCATGAGACTCTGAAGGAGAAACAAGCTGCTCTGGGAGATAACACAGTCATCGTTTAGTAACTGTGAGTGGTTGGTTCTGAGACCTTGGAGGATATCAAAACCCAGAGATGCTCAAGTCCCTTTCATTAATATAAAACAGTATAGTATTTACATATAGTCTACATATATCCCTCCCATTATACTTTAAGTCGTCTCTAGGTTTGTTATAATAACCTTGTAAGTGCTATGTAAGTAGTTGCCAGGCTGCTTGGCAAATGCAAGTTTTGTCTTTTGGAACTTTCCCCAGATCTTTTCTGTATAGTTTTGACCCGTGGCTGGTTGAATCCACAGTGGTTGAATGGAGAACCCAAGGATACAGAGCACCTACTGTACGTATATCTAGGTAGGTGGTCTAGCATGATCTGCTCATGAGGATTTGACCAACACTGGCTTGCCACTTCACTGTGGGTGGACCTGAATTAACCTTGAAATTTCTTTGAGCGTCAGTTTTCTATGTATGTGAATAGTAATCTTTAATTGGAGTTCCTGTGCCCTTTTGCAGTAGCACTAGCAATTTTGAATTAATTTGTATTAAGAAAGGCTCCCCCACAATTTATATATGTACCTGAATCTGCCTTTGGCTCCCTTACTTTTCTTCTCCTTCAAATGTGATGATTTCAAATTGTGTCCAAACTAGAGGTACTTAACTTTTGGAGGAAAAAATACAGAAATAATGTGTGTTAGTTGGTAGAAGTGTTATAAAATTTAGAAAAATCACGATTTTTATCATTTCTACACCCAGGGAAGACCCTTGACATTTTAGTGATCTTTCAGTCTTCTCTGTGCACATACATAGTTCATTTAAAAAAAGACAAGGCTAGTTGGCTAGATAGTATCATATTACAAATACAGTATGTATTTAACTTTAATTCATAATTATTATGATCACTGTCATTTAATAAATTTATATAATTATTAGATTATATAAGTTATACAACTATCATAATTTATATAATTTAACAAAATATTTATAATATATGTTATCTAGTTATAAATATTTGTGTATTAATAATTTGATAATTCTGCATTTTCACTTAATGCCACATGAATTACATAATACAATTGTATCTAATTATCTTCTATGACATAATTTAATTTTGTTAAGGTTGGAATGATGCATTTCTCAAATGTTTGGTAGAAGGTGTTTATAAAGCCATTTGAATCTGGTATTTTTGTGTGTGTTGGACAGAGGAAAGGGGAAACATTTAAACTCCTCTAGCTTTCAGTAGTTGTAGAACTATTAAGATTATCTATTTCTTTCTTGAGTCAATTCCCCCCACCTTTAAACTGTGTTCACTTTATATATTTGGGATCTTGTCTGTCTCTAATATTCAATCTTTTAAAGAAACTAACCTTTTGCTCTGAGCTTCAAACTTTACAAAAACGTATACAATGAAAAGGAAGGCATCTTCTCAGCAGAGCTGAGACCTTTCCAGAGGCAGTCAGTGTACTTTTTCTCAATGACATTTTTATCTTTTTACAACCCTTTTATTTTTTACTAAAACAGGATGAACCGTATGAGACGTAGTGATCTGTACTCTCTTGTTTTCTCTCTTCTTTTTGTTTGTTTATACATCAACCTCATTTTTAATGCCAGTGTAATATTCCACTTCATGGATGTATCCTGTTTAATTAAAAGTAGTTATGCTTTTTTCCCAGTAAAAACCTGTCCCATTTGTTTGATATAACCTAAGAACTTGATTTATTAACCCTATTGTAGTAATAGACATAATCATTTCAGAGGTCCAACAAGCCTTCCATGTGCCTTACCCTTTCACAAATAAGTTGAAATTAAAATGTTCGTTGCTCTATAATAGCCTCCTTGGAAGAGGGTATGTTCCATTTAAGTATTTTTAATTACAAACACAACTCTCTTCTGTAATTTAAATGCCATGTGATGTTGTTAGCACTTGAACCCCTGTTTCTTCTATAACTTACCCTAATGTGCAGTTTGAGAGATAGGTGCCGTCTTATGCTTCCTCATGGCTGCCCTTGCCACTTATTTATTTATTTATTTTTCATTTATTTTTATTAGTTGGAGGCTAATTACTTTACAGTATTGTAGTGGGTTTTGTCATACATTGACATGAATCAGCCATGGATACACATGTGTTCCCCATCTCGATCCCCCCTCCCACCTCCCTCTCCACCCGATCCCTCTGGGTCTTCCCAGTGCACCAGCCCCGAGCACTTGTCTCATGCATGCAACCTGGGCTGGTGATCTCTTTCACCATAGATAATATACATGTGTAGATGCTGTTCTCTCGAAACATCCCACCCTCGCCTTCTCCCACAGAGTCCAAAAGTCTGTTCTGTACATCTGTGTCTCTTTTTCTGTTTTGCGTATAGGGTTATCATTACCATCTTTCTAAATTCCATATATATGTGTTAGTATGCTGTAATGTTCTTTATCTCTCTGTCTTACTTCATTCTGTATAATGGGCTCCAATTTCATCCATCTCAGTAGAACTGATTCAAATGAATTCCTTTTAATGGCTGAGTAATATTCCATGGTGTATATGGACCACAGCTTCCTTATCCGTTCGTCTGCTGATGGGCATCTAGGTTGCTTCCATGTCCTGGCTATTATAAACAGTGCTGCGATGAACATTGGGGTGCACGTGTCTCTTTCAGATCTGGTTTCCTCGGTGTGTATGCCCAGAAGTGGGATTGCTGGGTCATATGCTTGCCGCTTATTTCAAGTTCATCTTCTTACATGTCTTTGAGATGCTACCTTTACTATGACTAACTTTTCATATACTTCTGGAATTTAAAAAAATGTGTTCCCTTGGTTGATCTGCCAGTATCATAGCTTTTTAAAGTCTTTTTATTTTTAAATGACTTTGTACTTATAAAAGAGAAAAATAAGAGAGTTCCTATGTACCCTTCAGTTAGTTTCTCCTAATGTTAACATCTTATATATCCATAGTATAATGATAAGAGCTAAGAAATTAGCTTACTGATACAGTACATTTGACTTCGTACTCTTTTACTTATAATGGCTTTGCAGCAATTATTTAATATGTCATAGGAATACTCTTGCTCTTCCCTTCATATTTTCCCTTTTTTTTGCTTGTTTTTTCTTTCCAGTTGTCTAGCTGTAGCAAACAAAATAAAAAAAAAATTTATATAGTATTTATTTGGGGACCATGTAAAATTAACTCAGGGAGAAAGAACATCATTATGCTACTGAATCTTTAGTACAGAAGCAAGATATGTCTTTCCATTTGTTGAAATCTACCTTTGTGTCTCTCAGAAGTGTTCCATAGTTTTTCTCATACATGTTTTGAACTCTTTATTCAGTTTATACCTGTTTTTTAAAAAATTATAGATAAGATCTTTTCTTTCATTTTATCGTTTATCTGGTTTCTCTTTGTACATATAAAGGAAAGATTTCTTTATGATTTGTACTTGACTAAACTGCTAGATTATCTTGTTGTAGTAATATTTAGTTGGTTCTTTTGGATATTCTAGTTATTTAATTGTACCCCTACCAGTAGTATTCCTTTCTAATTTCATTCTCTGTGTTGACTGATAAAAATGAGTAACAGTGGTAAAAATGGGGCTTTCCCTGACTCTAGTAATATAGTATATCTAGTATTTCCTCATCGGGTGGTGTTGGCTTATTGTGGGTCTGAAATATATTGTGTTTAAAAAGTGTGCTTTTATATCCAGTATTTTCAGTAAGAATGGGCATTGAGTTTTTAAGGCGTCTTTTCATCACCTTCGGCATGATAATATTTTTCTTCTATGTAGCTCTATTAATGTGTTGGGTGATATCAGTTTTACAACAGTGACTTTTGTTGTAAATTTTTGTTGATCTAAGTCAAATCCCTTGTGACTATACAGTGGAAGTGAGAAATAGATTTAAGGAACTAGATCTGACAGACAGAGTGCCTCATGAACTATGGACGGAGGTTCATGACATTGTACAGAAGACAGGGATCAAGACCATCCCCAAGAAAAAGAAATGCAAAAAGGCAAAATAGCTGTCTGAGGAGGCTTTACAAATAGCTGAGAAAAGAAGAGAAGCCACAAGCAAACAAGAAAAGGAAAGATACACCAATTTGAATGCAGAGTTCCAAAGAATAGCAAAGAGAGATAAGGCAGTCTTCCTCAATGATCAGTGCACAGAAACAGAGGGAAACAATAGAATGGGAAAGACTAGAGATGACTTCAAGAAAATCAGAGATACCAAGGGAATATTTCTTGCAAAGATGGGCTCAATAAAGGACAGAAATGGTATTTACCTAACAGAAGCAGAAGTTGTTAAGAAGAGGTGGCGAGAATACACAGAAGAATTGTACAAAAAAAGATCTTCACAACACAGATAACCACCTTGGTGTGCTCACTCACCTAGAGCCAGACATCCTGGAATGTGAAGTCAAGTGGGCCTTAGAAAGCATCACTATGAACAGAGCTAGTGGAGGTGATGGAATTCCAGCTGAGCTACTTCAAATCCTAAAAGATGATGCTGTCAAAGTGTTGCACTCAGTAGGCCAGCAAATTGAGTGGCCACAGGACTGAAGAAGGTCAGTTTTCATTCCAATCCTTAAGAAAGGCAATGCCAAAGAATGCTCAAAGTACTGCACAATTGCACTCATCTCACACACTAGTAAAGTAATGCTCAAAATTCTCCAAGCCAGGCTTCAACAATATGTGAACCATGAACTTCCAGATGTTCAAGCTGGTTTTAGAAACGGCAGAGGAACCAGAGATCAAATTGCCAACATCTGCTGGATCGTCACAAAAGCAAGAGGGTTCCAGAAAAACATCTATTTCTACTCTACTGACTATGCCAAAGCCTCTGACAGTGTGGACCACAACAAACTGGAAAATTCTGAAAGAGACGGGAATGCCAGACCACTTGACTTGCCTGTTGAGAAACCTGTATGCAGGTCAGGAAGCAACAGTTAGAACTGGACATGGAACAACAGACTGGTTCCAAATAGGAATAGGAGTACGTCAAGGCTGTATCTTGTCACCCTCCTTATTTAACTTATATGCAGAGTACATCATGAGAAACCCTGGGCTGGATGAAGCATAAGCTGGAATCCAGATTCCTGGGAGAAATATCAATAACATCAGATATGCAGATGACACCCTCCTTGTGGCAGAAAGTGAAGAAGAACTAAAGAGCCTCTTGATGAAAGTGAAAGAGGAGAGTGAAAAATGTGGCTTAATGCTCAACACTCAGAAAACAAAGTTCATGGCATCCGGTCCCATGATTTCATGTCAAATAGATGGGGAAACAGTGGAATCAGTGGTAGACTTTATCTTTCTGGGCTCCAAAATCACTGCAGATGGTGACTACAGCCAAGAAATTAAAAGATGCTAACTCCTTGGATGAAAATTATGACCAAGCTAGACAGCATATTAAAAAACAGAGACATTACTTTGCCAGCAAAGGTCTGTCTAGTCAAGGCTATGGTTTTCCCAGTAGTCATGTATGGATGTGAGAGTTGGACTATAAAGAAAGTTTAGCACCAAAGAATTGATGCTTTGGAACTGTGATGTTGGAGAAGACTCTTGAGAGTCACTTGGACTGCAAGGAGATCCAACCAGTCCATCCTAAAGGAAATCAGTCCTGAATATTCATTGGAAGAGCTGATTTTGAAGCTCAAACTCCAATACTTTGGCCACCTGATCTGAAGAGCTGACTAATATGAAAAGACCCTGGTGCTGGCAAAGGTTGAAGGCAGGAAGAGGAGGGGATAACAGAGGATGAGATGGTTGGATGACATCACCGACTCAGTGGTCATGAGTTTGAGAAAACTCCACCACTTGTTGATGGACAAGCATGCTGCAGTCCATGGGGTAGCAAAGATTCGGACATGATGAGCAACTGAATTGAACTGAACTGAGTGCTTCCTTGGTGGCTCAAATGGTAAAGAATCCACCTGTAATGCAAGAGACCTGGGTTTGATCCCTGGGTTGGAAGATCCCTTGGAGGAGGGCATGGCAACCCACTCCAGTAATGCATCACTAGCTGTATTTCAGCGCCACAGGCTTAAATGATAATTTGGATGCATGTGTGCCTGCTAAGTCATCACTTAGCAGACATCTCAGACTCTTTGGTACCCCATGGGCTATTGCCCATCACGCTCCTTTGCCCATGGGGTTTTGCCAGAAAGAATACTGGAGTGGGCAGCCCATCCCCATCTCTTTCCTATGCTTCAAGCCCTGACAGTCACTTTCCTTTACTTCACGTACACACACACACACACACACACACACACACACACACACACACACAGACACACACAGACACACACACACACACAGACACACACACACACACACACACACACACACACACACACGAAGAGAGAGTGGGGTGTTTTAGACTTTAAGGCCGCTATAACAAATTGCCATGAACTGGGTAGCTTAAAAGAATCGATATTTATTGTCTCACAGTTTTGGAGCCTCTAAATCTGATATCAAGTTGTTGACACGACTGTGTTTCCCTGAAATCTGTAGAGAAATCCTCACTTGCCTCTTCCTCAGTATTGGTGGCTGGCCAGCAGTCTTTGGTGTTCCTTGGCTTGCAGTTGCACGACACCAATCTTTGCCTTTGCCATCAAACAGCCTTCTCCCCGTGTGTCTCTTCCTCCATTTGGTTGACTTCTTAGAAGGACACTAGTTATTGGATTAGGGGTCCACCTACTCCAGTATGGCCTCATTTGAACTTAATTACATCGGCAGTGATCCTATTCCCAAATAAGCTCATATTGTTGAGTACTTGAGGTTAGGAATTCAACATATCTTTTGAGGAGTGCGAGAATATTCAACCAACAACAGATGGTAACCATGAGGAGAGCATCCCACAGAAACCAAAGACATTGCCTTGATTCCAGAATTTATTCCAAGAAGGAGTCCTACTACAGTGGGGATAGAAGATCGAAGAATCTTTTGAAGTATGTATTCCCAACTACTATTTGGTTTGCTTATGGACTAACTGGGTTTGATTGACAGGTGTATGCTATCATGAGTTAATGATATTAAAAAAACTGAATGCCTTCATATAAAGCCTGAATGGCCCTGGATACAGGATAGCAGCCCTATCCTTTCTCATCGTTTCCCCCAGCTATATTGTTTGGAGGGAAATGATGGTGTATAATTTTGATGAGCAAATGCGATAAGTGATTGTTGTGATGAGGGTGTCACTCTTTGCCAGAGAACTGTCTTTGATGTCTAAAGTATCACTTGGGACCTAGATGAAAGAGTCATAAAATAACAAGCCTAACCAAGGGGATGCAGCTAGCATTTAGGAAATGCACCCATTTTTCTGTATCTCCTCTTTTCCTTTGATCAAATGTGTACACATTATTAATAAAAAGAAATACAAATTTTAAAAAGACATGAAGAGGGAATGGTCAAATGAACCCTGCCAGAGTCCAAAAGAAAAAAAAAAATGACAGCAATTTCACATCAGGCCGTTTGCTGAGATCCTATACAAGAACAGCAGTATGATTGGGATTCTTAAATGGCAGTGGCTGAAATGGCTAATAAAAGCCTGCTAATGACACAGAATCAAATCACCAAACAAACCCATCTCAAAATCCAGTTTCTCTCGAAGGGAAGGGCATGAACTTTATGGTTGGCACTGTCTCTTAATGTAGGACCTTAGGCAAGTTACTTAATCTCTCTCAAGTTTGCTATGTATAAAACTAAGGATAACTACCTAGCAAGGCTGTAGTGACCATTAAGCCAAACGCAGGACACATGTAACAGGTGCTTCACTAAATCGAAGCCTTCCACCTCCCAGCCCTTCAAATATATGCAAAATACAATCTTTGCCCACTACCCCTCACCTACTCTTCATCTCATTCTCTTCCTCTCTCTCTCTCTCTGCCAAAGTTCTTATTTATAATCTAGCAGAGGGTATATAAACAGGAAATGATTTGCATTTATTTTTAGAAACCAGTGTAAAACAATGGAGTATACCCCTGGCTACTTAAGTGCTGACAAACTCGACATTCCTAAAAACAGCAAACACATATTGAGTGATCATTCATGCCAGGCATGGTGCTAGGCATGGAGTATTCACTAGTAAGTGAAACATCTTCCCTCCCTGGTGGAGTCAGTTTAGTGAACTGAATGGTGAAGAAGCAATGAATATATAATTGAAAAATATGTTCAGTGCCCATAAAGAAATGATCAGGTGCAATGATGGAGACTAATGAAATGGCAGGTGGGATACTTAGTTTAGGAAGGATGGCCTTTCTGAGGTGACATTTAAACTGAAACCTGAAAGATGAGAAGCTAGATGTGTAAAGAACAAGAGCAAGTGTCTTCAAGACAGTGGAATCAGCATGTCCAGCGAGGCAGTCAGGAGCTAGAAGTGTTTGAGGAGGAGTTCTGGCAGTGTCAGCAAGATGGAGGGGCTGCCATGAGGTAAAAATCCAGTTTCTTACCATGGCCTCAATGTCCCCCCTAAACTACTCCTGTCCCACCCTGCACCCCCCCACATATCCTCCCCAGGTGTCCACATCACCTAGTCTTTCTGTCCTTTATGTGCTGGTCTCACTCCCACCTCAAGAATGAGAGGTTTGCTGCATTTGCTGTTCTTCTGTCTAGAACGCTCTGCCTGAATGACTCTCATAGCTTCTGGCCCCGGTGGTCAGTCAGGCCTCAGATCAAGTGTCATCTCTGGAGAGAGATCGATAATTACCACCCCTCACCCAGCATAAACTTTTGGTGGTTTTTTCCTCTTCCCATCCCTCACCACTATCAAACGTTATTTCGATGATTTTTTGAAGTTTGTTTTTTTGTTTGTTTGTTTTATACTCTCCCCTAAAATAGAAGTCCCATGAGTTTATATTTCTTATTGCTATAACCTAGAACCATATCTAGACTATAAATGAAACTCAAATAGTACTTGTTGAATTTACAATGAATGAAATAAAGCTTAAAGAGGTAAGGCGAGGTATTAGAAAAGAACTAACCTAATTGTGTGAGAGTAAGGACTTCCTGGAAGAGGTATGTTTTCAGTTATTAAAATCAAAGGGGCAAGAGAGCAAAGGTGGCGTGCAGGTAACAAACAAGAATTGTGGAAATCACTCGTTCATCCCCGTCCTTTTTCACTAGATTAGGAACACCTTTAGCACTGGACGGAGAAGTCGATGGCCCCGCACTTCAATACTCTCATCTTGAAAATCCCATGGACGGAGGAACCTGGTGGGCTGCAGTCCATGGTGTAGCAAAGATTCGGACATGACTGAGCAACTGAATTGAACTGAACTGAGTGCTTCCTTGGTGGCTCAGATGGTAAAGAATCCGCCTGTAATGCAAGAGACCTGGGTTTGATTTCTGGGTTGGAAGATCGCTTGGAGGAGGGCATGGCAACAAACTCCAGTAATGCATCACTAGGTGCATATCAGCGCCACAGGCTTAAATGCTATTTTGCATGCATGTGTGCCTGCTAAATCATCACTTAGCAGACATCTGAGACTCTTTGGTACCCCATGGGCTATTGCCCATCACGCTCCCTTGCCCATAGGGTTTTGCCAGAAAGAATACAGGAGTGGAAAGCCCATCCCCATCACTTTCCTCTGCTTCAAGCCCTGACAGTCTCTTTCCTTTACTTCACGTCCACACACACACACACACACACACACACACACACACACACAAAGAGAAAGTGCGGTGTATTAGATTTTAAGGCCCCTATAACATATTGCCATGAACTGGGTAGCTTAAAACAATGGATATTTACTGTCTCACAGTTTTGGAGCCTCTACATTTGATATCAAGTTGTTGACACGAGTGTGTTTCCCCTGAAATTTGTAGAAAATCCTCACTTGCCTCTTCCTCAGTATTGGTGGCTGGCCAGCAGTCTTTGGTGTTCCTCGGCTTGCAGGTGCACGACACCAATCTTTTCCTTTGCCATCAATCAGCCTTCTCCCCGTGTGTCTCTTCCTCCATTTGGCTGACTTCTTAGAAGGACACTAGTTATTGGATTAGGGGTCCACCTACTCCAGTATGGCCTCATTTGAACTTAATTATATCGGCAATGATCCTATTTCCAAATAAGTTCATATTGTTGAGTACTTGAGGTGAGGAATTCAACATATCTTTTGAGGAGTGGGAGAATATTCAACCAACAACAGATGGTAACCATGAGGAGAGCATCCCACAGAAACCAAAGACATTGCCTTGATTCCAGAATTTATTCCAAGATGGAGTCCTACTACAGTGGGGGTAGAAGAACAAAGAAACTTTTTAAGTGTGTTTATCCAACTACTATTTGGTTTGCTTATGGACTAACTGGCTTTGATTGACCGGTGTATGCTATCATGAGTTAATGATATTAAAGAAACTGAATGCCTTCATATAAAGGCTGAATGGCCCTGGATACAGGATAGCAGCCCTATCCTGTCTCATAGTTTCCCCCTGCTATCCTGTTTGGAGGGAAATGATGGTGTATAATTTTGATGAGCAAATGGGAGAAGTGATTGTTGTGATGAGGCTGTCACTCTTTGCCAGAGAACTGTCTTTGATGTCTAAAGTATTACTTGGGACCTAGATGAAAGAGTCATAAAATAACAAGCCTAACCAAGGGGATGCAGCTAGCATTTAGGAAATGCACCCATTTTTCTATATCTCCTCTTTTCCTTTGATCAAACGTGTACATATTATTAATAAAAAGAAATACAAATTTTAAAAAGGCATGAAGAGGGAATGGTAAAATGAACCCTGCCATAGTCCAAAAGAAAAAAAATCACAGCAATTTCACATCAGGCCCTTTGTTGAGATCCTATACAAGAACAGCAGTATGATTGGGATTCTTAAATGGCAGTGGCTGAAATGGCTAATAAAAGCCTGCTAATGACACAGAATCAAATCACCAAACAAACCCATCTCAAAATCCAGTTTCTCTCGAAGGGAAGGGCATCAACTTTATGGTTGGCACTGTCTCTCAATGTAGGACCTTAGGCAAGTTACTTAATCTCTCTCAAGTTTGCTATGTATGAAACTAAGGAAAAGTACCTCGCAAGGCTGTAGTGACAATTCAGCCAAACGCAGGACACATGTAACAGGTGCTTCACTAAATCGAAGCCTTCCACCTCCCAGCCCTGCAAATATATGCAAAATACAATCTTTGCCCACTACCCCTCACCTACTCTTCATCTCATTCTCTTCCTCTCTCTCTCTCTCTCTCTGCCAAAGTTCTTATTTATAATCTAGCAGAGGGTATATAAACAGGAAATGATTTGCATTATTTTTTAAAAACCAGTGTAAAACAATGGAGTATACCCCTGGCTACTTAAGTGCTGACAAACTCGACATTCCTAAAAACAGCAAACACATATTGAGTGATCATTCATGCCAGGCATGGTGCTAGGCATGGAGTATTCACTAGTAAGTGAAACATCTTCCCTCCCTGGTGGAGTCAGTTTAGTGAACTGAATGGTGAAGAAGCAATGAATATATAATTGAAAAATATGTTCAGTGCCCATAAAGAAATGATCAGGTGCAATGATGGAGACTAATGAAAGGGCAGGTGGGATACTTAGTTTAGGAAGGATGGCCTTTCTGAGGTGACATTTAAACTGAAACCTGAAAGATGAGAAGCTAGATGTGTAAAGAACAAGAGCAAGTGTCTTCAAGACAGTGGAATCAGCATGTCCAGCGAGGCAGTCAGGAGCTAGAAGTGTTTGAGGAGGAGTTCTGGCAGTGTCAGCAAGATGGAAGGGCTGTCATGAGGTAAAAATCCAGTTTCTTACCATGGCCTCAATGTCCCACCTAAACTGCCCCTGTCGCCCCCCCCGCCCCCCCACATATCCTCCCCAGGTGTCCACATCACCTAGTCTTTCTGTCCTTTATGTGCTGGTCTCACTCCCACCTCAAGAATGAGAGGTGTGCTGCATTTGCTGTTCTTCTGTCTAGAACGCTCTGCCTGGATGATTCTCATAGCTTCTGGCCCCAGTGGTCAGTAAGGCCTCAGATCAAGTGTCATCTCTGGAGAGAGATCGCTAATTACCACCCCTCACCCAACATTAACTTTTGGTGGTTTTTTCCTCTTCCCATCCCTCACCACTATGAAACGTTATTTCGTTGATTGTTTGAAGTTTGTTTTTTTTTTTTTGTTTGTTTTATACTCTCCCCTAAAATAGAAGTCCCATGAGTTTATATTTCTTATTGCTATAACCTAGACACATATCTAGAATATAAATGAAACTCAAATAGTACTTGTTGAATTTACAATGAATGAAATAAAGCTTAAAGAGGTAAGGCGAGGTATTAGAAAAGAACTAACCAAATTGTGTGAGAGTAAGGACTTCCTGGAAGAGGTATGTTTTCAGTTATAAAAATCAAAGGGGCAAGAGAGCGAAGGTGGCGTGCAGGTAACAAACAAGAATTGTGGAAATCACTCGTTCATCCCCGTCCTTTTTCACTAGATTAGGAACACCTTTAGCACTGGACAGAGAAGGTGATGGCACTCCACTCCAATACTCTCATCTGGAAAATCCCATGGACGGAGGAACCTGGTGGGCTGCAGTCCATGGGGTAGCAAAGATTCGGACATGACTGAGCAACTGAATTGAACTGAACTGAGTGCTTCCTGGGTGGCTCAGATGGTAAAGAATCCGCCTGTAATGCAAGAGACCTGGGTTTGATCCCTGGGTTGAAAGATCCCTTGGAGGAGGTCATTGCAACCCACTCCAGTAATGCATCACTAGCTGCATATCAGCGCCACAGGCTTAAATGATATTTTGCATGCATGTGTGCCTGCTAAATCATCATTTAGCAGACATCTCAGACTCTTTGATACCCCCATGGGCTATTGCCCATCACGTTCCCTTGCCCATGGGGTTTTGCCAGAAAGAATACTGGAGTGGGCAGCCCATCCCCATCTCTTTCCTCTTCTTCAAGCCCTGACAGTCTCTTTTCTTTACTTCACGTCCTCACACACAAACACACACACACACACACACACACACACACATACACACACACACACACACACATACACACACACACACACACACACACACTAGGAGAGAGTGGGGTGTATTAGATTTTAAGGCCGCTGTAACAAATTGCCATGAACTGGGTAGCTTAAAACAATGGGTATTTATTGTCTCACAGTTTTGGAGCCTCTACATCTGATATCAAGTTTTTGACACGACTGTGTTTCCCCTGAAATCTGTAGAGCAATCCTCACTTGCCTCTTCCTCAATTTTGGTGGCTAGCCAGCAGTCTTTGGTGTTCCTTGGCTGCAGGTGAACGACACCAATCTTTGCCTTTGCCATCAAACAGCCTTCTCCCCGTGTCTCTTCCTCCATTTGGCTGACTTCTTAGAAGGACACTAGTTATTGGATTAGGGGTCCACCTACTCCAGTATGGCCTCATTTGAACTTAATTACATCGGCAATGATCCTATTCTGAAAAAGTTCATATTGTTGAGTACTTTTTGTTAGGAATTCAACATATCTTTTGAGGAGTGCGAGAATATTCAACCAACAACAGATGGTAACCATGAGGAGAGCATCCCACAGAAACCAAAGACATTGCCTTGATTCCAGAATTTATTTCAAGAAGGAGTCCTACTACAGTGGGGGTAGAAGATCAAAGAATCTTGTTAAGTATGTATTCCCACCTACTATTTGGTTTCCTTATGGACTAACTGGGTTTGATTGACAGGTGTATGCTATCATGAGTTAATGATATTAAAAAAACTGAATGCCTTCATATAAAGGCTGAATGGCCCTGGATACAGGATAGCGGCCCTATCCTTTCTCGTAGTTTCCCCCTGCTATCCCGTTTGGAGAGAAATGTTGGTGTATAATTTTGATGAGCAAATGGGATAAGTGATTGTTGTGATGAGGCTGTCACTCTTTGCCAGAGAACTGTCTTTGATGTCTAAAGGATTACTTGGGACCTAGATGAAAGAGTCATAAAATAACAAGCCTTACCAAGGGGATGCAGCTAGCATTTAGGAAATGCACACATTTTTCTGTATCTCCTCTTTTCCTTTGATCAAATGTGTACACATTATTAATAAAAAGAAATACAATTTTTAAAAAGACATGAAGAGGGAATGGTCAAATGAACCCTGCCATAGTGCATAAGAGAAAAAAAAATCTCAGCAATTTCACATCAGGCCCTTTGTTGAGATCCTATACAAGAACAGCAGGATGATTGGGATTCTTAAATGACAGTGGCTGAAATGGCTAATAAAAGCCTGCTAATGACACAGAATCAAATCACCAAACAAACCCATCTCAAAATCCAGTTTCTCTCGAAGGGAAGGGCATGAACTTTATGGTTGGCACTGTCTCTTAATGTAGGACCTTAGGCAAGTTACTTAATCTCTCTCAAGTTTGCTATGTATAAAACTAAGGATAACTACCTAGCAAGGCTGTAGTGACCATTAAGCCAAACGCAGGACACATGTAACAGGTGCTTCACTAAATCGAAGCCTTCCACCTCCCAGCCCTACAAATATATGCAAAATACAATCTTTGCACACTACCCCTCACCTACTCTTCATCTCATTCTCTTCCTCTCTCTCTCTGCCAAAGTTCTTATTTATAGTCTAGCAGAGGGTATATAAACAGGAAATGACTTGCATTTATTTTTAAAAACCAGTGTAAAACAATGGAGTATACCCCTGGCTACTTAAGTGCTGACAAACTCGACATTCCTAAAAACAGCAAACACATATTGAGTGATCATTCATGCCAGGCATGGTGCTAGGCATGGAGTATTCACTAGTAAGTGAAACATCTTCCCTCCCTGATGGAGTTCAGTTTAGTGAACTGAATGGTGAAGAAGCAATGAATATATAATTGAAAAATATGTTCAGTGCCCATAAAGAAATGATCAGGTGCAATGATGGAGACTAATGAAAGGGCAGGTGGGATACTTAGTTTAGGAAGGATGGCCTTTCTGAGGTGACATTTAAACTGAAACCTGAAAGATGAGAAGCTAGATGTGTAAAGAACAAGAGCAAGTGTCTTCAAGACAGTGGAATCAGCATGTCCAGCGAGGCAGTCAGGAGCTAGAAGTGTTTGAGGAGGAGTTCTGGCAGTGTCAGCAAGATGGAGGGGCTGCCATCGGGTAAAAATCCAGTTTCTTACCATGGCCTCAATGTTCCACCTAAACTGCCCCTGTCCCCCCCCCCCGCCCCCCCACATATCCTCCCCAGGTGTCCACATCACCTAGTCTTTCTGTCCTTTATGTGCTGGTCTCACTCCCACCTCAAGAATGAGAGGTGTGCTGCATTTGCTGTTCTTCTGTCTAGAACGCTCTGCCTGGATGATTCTCATAGCTTCTGGCCCCAGTGGTCAGTCAAGCCTCAGATCAAGTGTCATCTCTGGAGAGAGATTGCTAATTACCACCCCTCACCCAACATTAACTTTGGTGGTATTTTCCTCTTCCCATCCCTCACCACTATGAAATGTTATTTCGTTGATTTTTTGGAGTTTGTTTTTTTTGTTTGTTTGTTTTATACTCTCCCCTAAAATAGAAATCCCATGAGTTTATATTTCTTATTGCTATAACCTAGAACCATATCTAGACTATAAATGAAACTCAAATAGTACTTGTTGAATTTACAATGAATGAAATAAAGCTTAAAGAGGTAAGGCGAGGTATTAGAAAAGAACTAACCAAATTGTGTGAGAGTAAGGACTTCCTGGAAGAGGTATGTTTTCAGTTATTAAAATCAAAGGGGCAAGAGAGCGAAGGTGGCGTGCAGGTAACAAACAAGAATTGTGGAAATCACTCGTTCATCCCCGTCCTTTTTCACTAGATTAGGAACACCTTTAGCACTGGACGGAGAAGGTGATGGCACCCCACTCCAATACTCTCATCTGGAAAATCCCATGGACGGAGGAACCTGGTGGGCTGCATTGCATGGGGTTGCTAAGAGTCGGACAGGGCTGAGCGAGTTCACTTTCAGTTTCATGCATTGGAGAAGGAAATGGCAACCCACTCCAGTGTTCTTGCCTGGAGAATCCCAGGGACCGGGGAGCCTGGTGACCTGCCATCTATGGGGTGGTACAGAGTCGGACACAACTGAAGCGATTTAGCAGCAGTGGCAGTTAGCGCTGAAGCCGCGTTTTACTAATCTTTCACCAGAGCCTGTCCCGGGACCTGGCACACAGATAGGGTTTTACACAATGACTGACTGTGAGGTGCGCAGAAGGGTCTATTAACTCGGCTGCGGTGCAGTTTGTGGCTGGCCACTAAGCTTGGCAGCACCCGTGCGAGGGAGCAGACGGCTTTGCGGAAGACGGCCTCGGCGGGTGGGGGTGGGGGGTGGGGTGGGAAGCGCCCCCCGCGCCTGCGCGTTATGGCGGGGAGCCGGCAGCGTCGGCGCGCGCCTGCGCAGTGCGGTCTTTCCCGCCTCCGACAAGATGGCGGCGGCCGGTTGTGGCCGCAGGAAGCCCGGCCGCTGCAGCGGGCCGAGGCGGGATGCTGTTCCCAGGGAGCGCCGTTGGCCACCGGTGAGGAAGGTCAAGCACAGAGCTGCCTTCCCGAGCCCCCCGGCGCCCCCTACGTACACCCCCGTCTGCTCGAGTGCGGTCGCCGCTTTGCCTACTTCGCTACCGCCCTGTGCTGTCGGGTCCGGAGCTCCGGCGGCGGCAGGGGCTGTGTCCGGCAGGAGAGGAAGCGCCCGGGCTGCGTCCGTGCTTCTGTCCGCGGGGCGAGCGTCTGGCAGGTGGGTGAAGCTGCAAGCTTCGGTGTCTCCTCTTGGGGCAAAGCTTTCTCGGCTTTGCCCCGCCGTGGCTCAGACCCTGGTGGTGTTCAGCCGGAGTCCACCGCTGCTTTGTCTCCACGTCCCGCCCCCTCTCCGCGCCCCGCTCCAGGCCTCCGGCTGGCCCCTGACTTTGCGTGCCCTCCATTCCCACGCAGGGGCCGGGGGTCGCAGTGCCGGCCGCCCTCCGCAACCTTTCCTGCCTCCTGCTGAAGCGTCAGCCCTTGCAAGCGGTCCCTCCTTTGCGTTAGGTGGGTGGGTCGTCTGCCTGTTTTAGTCACCTCCCCATCTTCCTGGTCTCGACCTTTTGCTTCCTTGAGAAGTCTTTTTAACTGTCTGGAAAGCTTTCCCAGGCTTATAGACTTACAGAGAAAAGCTTGCTATCCAGACGCCAGTGGATTTTGTTCATCTTGTCGGGGGGATCCAGCCCCCAGGAGACTTTGATGGTTTTGAGGAATGGTGCCAGTGACGGCAAGTGATTCTTCATCTAAATTAATCCTTTTCTGACTACAGCGAGTCTTTGGTCTCTAAACATTTTTTTGGGGGGGGGCGGGGCGGACGGAGGGACATATGTATACTAGATCCAGGGAAAGAATTGAGAAGTGGTCCTGGTTTTAAAAGAAGGCTTTGTGAGGGTAAGAAATGTAATAGCCCAAGAAAGGATAAGCGATTTTAGTGATTCTTTTATTCACTGTTAGGCTAAATCGTCCGTTGAAGCTTCACAATCTTGTGTTGTCCAAGCCCTTTGTTTTATTTGGAAAGGACTGAAATGGAGAAAACGCTTTTTAAACTTGAAACTTCTCAAATTTCTTGGGTTCTCAATTGTTATTAGTACTACTTGGCAATCTTTCTTGTACTTGATATTTTCTGCAAAATTTAGGTTGTGCCAGTGTCATTTCTTCTTCATTTATTACTAGGGCAAGAGTAGTCAGAATTAATGGTGTAAAAAGTGCAAACTGAAGGAGGGATGTGGTAGTGGAGGTTGCCATGTCTGATTTTTCCCAATTTTTTCCTGTAATTGGATAATGTGTCAAGAGCAGCAGAATGGTGAAAAATGAAGCTATGAGTATAAATGGTAGTGTATCCACTGAGATTGCAATGGGTGGAGCTTTTAAAATTAAATTGAGTGATATCCTTTTTTTGAAGCCATGCTAGGTGCTCTCCAGAGTTTCTAAAGCACAGACTGTTGTTGCCTTATTGGAAATTTATGCTAAAAGTCTTTTAACAGGTGGGTTACAATTGGCCTGACAGATTTAACTTTTTGTTCTACCTCCTGACACACATCTGCCTTAACCTTTATTGTAGACTTTTAGCCTCTTGATGAATTTCTTAAATTTGGAGATAGAATTGTTCATTTTAAAAGGAGAGGAGATATTTTAAGTGTTTGATTCCTGTACGGGCAGATTCATTCACTTGTTTGTTGCTGTGCTATGCTAAGTCGCTTCAGTCACGTCCATCTCCTTGCAGTCTCCACAGGACAGCCAGACTCCTCTGTCCATGGGACTTCTCCAGGCACGAATATTGGAGCAGGTTGCCATTTCCTCCTCCACAGGACCTTCCCGACCTAGGGATCAGAGCCACATCTCTTCTGTCTCCTGCGTTGGCAGGTGGGTTCTTTACCACTAGCGCCACCAGGTAAGCCTGTTTGTTTCCTGCACCCGAGGACTGCGTGTTTTTACAGGCACTTGTCTCTCAATTCTGTGCTTTTAGCTGACGGGGTAGTGCTCAGCCCTAGGCAGTAGCTCATTGCCTGAGGCATTGTGTCAAGACCTGTCTGACCACAAACAAGCACTCTTCCACACTTATGGAACCCGTTTTCTCTCTCTCTTTCTTCCCCTCTTCCTGTCTTTAGGAACCCTCCCGTCTTTGTGTCTATTCATTCAATTCTTTAGCCTACTGCTCTTTTCATTTGCCTCCCCTAGTCACCAGGATCCCATGGTCATCAGTTTTTACCAGCCCATCATTGATACCTTAGAATACTTAACTTTATGTCAATTTATCTTTCTAGTGCCCAGTTCTGAACAGGCCTAATCACTATCTTGATCCCTGAAGGATACAAGAGACAGTTGTGTGAGGATTTTGGATTGTTTTCATACCAGTTAGTGTTCTGTTATCCTCCAGATCTATAATGTCGATTGTGAGGGGTTTTTTTTGGTCTTACTTCATGAAAGTGTTTATAGCAAATAACTTGATCTTTTCCTTTCCTGAGAAAAATCTCAAGCATCTGAGGTATAATCTTTTCTATCCTGATATCATTTCTTTATTTACTCTTCTCTGAAAAGAAGGAATTGTCCTTCCTTTTCTTCAAGAGCAACCTTCTCCAGATGTGTCCATGATCATCCCTCTTTATCTTTCTTTCTCAGTAATTATCCATGATCACTCCTTTTTAAGTTTTGCCCTCTCTAGCCTCCATGCATGCTTAAATATACCTTTGCCAGGGCTGCCAAACACCGTGCTGTGTGCCGTGCAGCTCACAGAAGCCAGTCTGAATTTTGAGCCTGCTGTGCCACTGTATTTTTATTCTTTAATCCTAGGAGCCTGGTGTAGTTGTTGTTCAGTCGCTCAGTTGTGTCCAACTCTTTGCAACACCAAGAACTGCAGCATGGCAGGCTCCTCTGTCCTCCATTACCTCCTGGGGTTTGCTCAAATTTATGTTCATTGAGTCGGTGACACTACCTAGCCATCTCATCCTCTACCACCTCCTTCTCCTTTTGGCTTCAGTCTTTCCTAGCATCAGGGTCTTTTCCAGTGAGTTGGCTTTTCGCATCAGGTGGCCAAAGTATTGGCGCTTCAGCTTCAGCATCAGTGCTTCCAGTGAATATTCAGGGTTGATTTCCTTTAGGATTGGTTGATCTTCTTGCAGTCCCAGGACGCTTAAGAGCCTTCCCCAGCACCACAATTCTCAATTCTTTGACACTCAGTCTTTATGGTCCAACTCTCACATCCATACATGACCACTGGAAAAACCATAGCCTCGACTCGACGGACCTTTGTCGGCAAAGTGATGTCTCTGCTTTTTAGTATGTTGTTGAGGTTTGTCATAGCATTTCTTCCAAGGAGCAAGCATCTTTTAATTCCATGGCTGCAGTCACCATCCACAGTGATTTTGGAGCCCCAAAAAATAAAGGTCTGACACTGTTTCCACTGTTTCCCCATCTATTTCCCATGAAGTGATGGGACCAGATGCCATGATCTTAGTTTTCTGAATGCTGAGTTTCAAGCCAACTTTGTCATGCTCTTCTTTAACCCTTATCAAAAGGCTCGTTAGTTTCTCTTCACTTTCTGCCCTTAGAGTGATATCATCTTCATATCTGAGGTTATTGATATTTCTCCCAGCAGTCTTGATTCCAGCTTGTGCTTCATCCAACCCAGTGTTTCTCATGATGTACTCTGCATAGAAGTTAAATAAGCAGGGTGACAAGATACAGCTTTATTATAACTCTTTCCCAGTCAGTTGTTCAATGTCCGATTCTAACTTGCTTCTTGACCTGCATACAGGTTTCTCAGGAGGCAGGTAAGGTGGTCTGGTACTGGTGTTTCTTTAAGAATTTTCCACAGTTTGTTACGATCCACACATTCAAAGGCTTTAGCGCAGTCAATGAAGCAGAAGCAGACGTTTTTCTGGAATTCTGTTGCTTTCTCTATAATCGAACAAATGTTGGCAGTTTGCTCCCTGGTTCCTCTGCATTTTCAAAACCTAGCTTGTACATCTGAAAGTTCTAGGTTCACATTCTTTTGAAGCCTAGCTTGAAGGATTTTGAGCGTAACCTTGTTAGCATGTGAAATGAGTGCCATTGTATGGTAGTTTGAACATTCTTTGACATTACCTTTCTTTGGGATTGAAATGAAAACTGTGACCTTTTTCAGTCTTGTAGCCACTACTGAGTTTTCCAAATTTGTTGACATATTGAGTGCAACACTTTAACAGCATCATCCTTTAGAATTTCAAATAGCTCAACTGGGATTCCGTCACCTCCACTAGCTTTGTTGGTAGTAATGTTCCCTAAGGCCCCCTTGACTTCACGCTCCAGGATGTCTGGCTCTGGGTGAGTGACCACAGTGACTGGTGTACTGTTCTCTGTGTATTCGTGCCACCTCTTCTTGATATCTTCTCCTTCTATTAGGTGTGTACCATTTCTGTCCTTTATGGTGTCCATCCTTGCATGAAATGTTCCCTTGATGCCTCCAGTTTTCTTGAAGAGATCTCTAGTCTTTCCCATTGTGTTGTTTTCTTTGCATTGTTCACTTAAGAAGCGTTTCTTATCTCTTCTTGGTATTCTCTGGATCTCTGCACTCAGTTGAGTATATCTTTCCCTTTCTCCCTTGCCTTTCACTTCTCTCCTTTCCTCAGCTCTTTCTAATGTCTCCTCAGACAATCACTTAAGCTTCTTGCATTTCTTTTTCTTGGACTAGTTTGGTCACTGCCTCCTATACAATGTTACGAACCTCTTTCCAGTGATGAACCTCGTATATAAACTCATATAAAACATATGAATCTCTTTCAATAAACTCATATATGAACCTCTTTCAGTTTTACGAATCTGGTAGACACTTTCTCTACCAGATCTCATCTCGAATCCATTTGTCACCTCCACTGTATAATCATACGGGATTTAATTTAGGTCGTATCTAAATGACCTAGTCGTTTTCCCTACGTTCTTCACTTTAAACCTGAATTTTGCTATTAGGAGCTCACGACCTGAGCCACAGACAGCTCCAGGTCTTCTTTTGTTTGTTGTTTTTTGGTTTTTTCCATGTCCAGTTCTAACTGTTGCTTCCTGACCTGCATACAGGTTTCTCAACAGGCAGGTCAGGTGGTCTGGTATTCCCGTCTCTTTCAGAATTTTCCTGTTTGTTGTGATCCACACAGTCAAAGGCTTTGGCAAGTCAACAAAGCAGAAATAGATGTTTTTCTGGGACTCTCTTGCTTTTTCGGTGATCCAGCAGATGTTGGCAATTTGATCTCTGGTTCCTCTGCCTTTTCTAAAACCAGCTTGAACATCTGGAAGTTCACGGTTCACGTATTGCTGAAGCCTGGCTTGGAGAATTTTGAGCATTACTTTACTAGCGTGTGAGATGAGTGCAATTGTGTGGTCGTTTGAGCATTTTTGGCATTGCCTTTCTTTGGGGTTGGAATGAAAACTGACCCTTTCCAGTCCTGTGGCCACTGCTGAGTTTTCCAAATTTGCTGGCATACTGAGTGCTGCACTTTGACAGCAAGCATCATCTCTTAGGATTTGGAACAGCTCAACTGGAATTCCATCACCTCCACTAGCTTTGTTCATAGTGAGACTTCCTCAGGCCCATTTGACTTCGGACTCCAGGATGTCTGGCTCTAGGTGAGTGATCACACCATCGTGATTATGTGGGTTATGAAGATCTTTTTTCTCATGTCACTACATGGTTCTTTATTGCATCCATACTGGTCTTAACTAAAGCAGATATTTTCAATGCCAGCATTGGATAAATGTCAGCCAAACAGAGCCAAAACAAACTTTGCCATTGTTCTGAGCTTTAGGGCAAGGGTCACAGTGCTCTGGGGCTCATCTTCCCCATGTAAGCTCATTCTTTAGAGTGTGTTCCTTCTTTAGGGTTGCAGGCTACCATATGGCATGCAGAGAAAGTGCCAAACGAGTGACAGTGAATCTTGTCTCCTTTTTTTTAAAGTCTGCTAGTTAATAACTTTAGTTAACATCTGCCAAGTCCTTCTTACCATGTAATATAGCGTATTCACTACCGTAACACCAGGGCATACATGTTTGACGTCTTTAATATCATATAAGAGCAGTGAAGCAGAATTAACTCTGACAGAGTTAATTTTTGAGTCATTCCAGTTTTTAAATTTCTTTTACCTTTACTTATATGCCTACCTTCAAGGATTACCTTGATAGTGACGCCTGATAGATTAGCCATACTCCATAAGACAACCCGAAACTGTTTATCTTTAGTTTTAGTTATTTAACTAACTGAACATAAAAATGTGGAAATGCCTCTTGCATTTAAAGAGATTTTGTTCTAGATATCTTCCAGAGAAAGCTGTGGTTACTCATTGATAAAAAGTTGTGGGTCAAGAGAATTTATTGATACTGTCTAAGCTGTTTGAGATTTTTTGTTTTCACTTATTCTGATTATTTAAAAGATGTATTCACTCAATAAATGTTTATTGAGCAGCGCTAGGTGCTAGGATGATAATAACTGAACACGTAACTTCTTTTGGTAATTAATTAATTTATTTCAATTGGAAGCTAATTACTTTACAGTGTTGTAGTGTGTTTTGCAGCACATTGACATGAATCAGTCATGGGTGTACATGTGTCCCCCATCCTGAACCCCCCTCCCACCTCCCTCCCCATCCCATCCCTCTGGGTCATCCCAGTGCACCAGCCCTGAGCACCGTGCCTCATGCATCAAGCCTGTCCGGGTGATCTGTTTCACATATGATAATATACATGTTTCAATGCTATTCTCTCAAATCATCCCACCCTCGCCTTCTCCCCCAGAGTCCCAAAGTCTGTTCTTCACACATGTGTCTCTTTGGCTGTCTCGCATATAGATAGGGTCATCGTTACCGTCTTTCTAAATTCCATGTATATGCGTTAGTACACTGTATTGGTGTTTTTCTATCTTCACTCTGTATAAATAGGCTCCAGTTTCATCCACCTCATTAGAACTGATTCAAATGCATTCTTTTTAATGGCTGAGTAACATTCCACTGTATATATGTACCACAGCTTTCTTATCCGTTCGTCTGCCGATGGACAGCTAGGTTGCTTCCATGTCCTGGCTATTGTAAACAGTGCTGCGATGAACATTGGAGTACATATGTCTCCTTCAATTCTGGTTTCCTTGGTGTGTATGCCTAGCAGTGGGATTGCTCGGTCGTATGGCAGTTCTATTTCCAGTTTTTTAAGGAATCTCCACACTGTTCTCCACGGTGGCTGTACTAGTTTGCATTCCCACCAACAGTGAAAAGACAGCCTTCAGAATGCGAGAAAATAATAGCAAACAAAGCAACTCGCAAAGAATTAATCTCAAAAACATACAAGCAACTCCTGCAGCTCAGTTCCAGAACAATAAAAGACCCAATCAATAAATGGGCCAAAGAACTAAACAGACATTTCTCCAAAGAAGACATACAGATGGCTAACAGACACATGAAAAGATGCTCAACATCACTCATTATCAGAGAAATGCAAATCAAAACCACAATGAGGTACCATGTCACGCTAGTCAGAATGGGTGCTATCCAAGAGTCTGCAGGCAATAAGTGCTGGAGAGAGTGTGGAGGAAAGGGAACCCTCTTACACTGTTGGTGGGAATGCAAACTGAACACGTAACTTTTTAGGAATCATGAGACTCTGAAGGAGAAACAAGCTGCTCTGGGAGATAACACAGTCATCGTTTAGTAACTGTGAGTGGTTGGTTCTGAGACCTTGGAGGATATCAAAACCCAGAGATGCTCAAGTCCCTTTTATTAATATAAAACAGTATAGTATTTACATATAGTCTACATATATCCCTCCCATTATACTTTAAGTCGTCTCTAGGTTTGTTATAATAACCTTGTAAGTGCTATGTAAGTAGTTGCCAGGCTGCTTGGCAAATGCAAGTTTTGTCTTTTGGAACTTTCCCCAGATCTTTTCTGTATAGTTTTGACCCGTGGCTGGTTGAATCCACAGTGGTTGAATGGAGAACCCAAGGATACAGAGCACCTACTGTACGTATATCTAGGTAGGTGGTCTAGCATGATCTGCTCATGAGGATTTGACCAACACTGGCTTGCCACTTCACTGTGGGTGGACCTGAATTAACCTTGAAATTTCTTTGAGCATCAGTTTTCTATGTATGTGAATAGTAATCTTTAATTGGAGTTCCTGTGCCCTTTTGCAGTAGCACTAGCAATTTTGAATTAATTTGTATTAAGAAAGGCTCCCCCACAATTTATATATGTACCTGAATCTGCCTTTGGCTCCCTTACTTTTCTTCTCCTTCAAATGTGATGATTTCAAATTGTGTCCAAACTAGAGGTACTTAACTTTTGGAGGAAAAAAATACAGAAATAATGTGTGTTAGTTGGTAGAAGTGTTATAAAATTTAGAAAAATCACGATTTTTATCATTTCTACACCCAGGGAAGACCCTTGACATTTTAGTGATCTTTCAGTCTTCTCTGTGCACATACATAGTTCATTTAAAAAAAGACAAGGCTAGTTGGCTAGATAGTATCATATTACAAATACAGTATGTATTTAACTTTAATTCATAATTATTATGATCACTGTAATTTAATAAGTTTATATAATTATTAGATTATATAAATTATACAACTATCATAATTTATATAATTTAACAAAATATTTATAATATATGTTATCTAGTTATAAATATTTGTGTATTAATAATTTGATAATTCTGCATTTTCACTTAATGCCACATGAATTACATAATACAATTGTATCTAATTATCTTCTATGACATAATTTAATTTTGTTAAGGTTGGAATGATGCATTTCTCAAATGTTTGGTAGAAGGTGTTTATAAAGCCATTTGAATCTGGTATTTTTGTGTGTGTTGGACAGAGGAAAGGGGAAACATTTAAACTCCTCTAGCTTTCAGTAGTTGTAGAACTATTAAGATTATCTATTTCTTTCTTGAGTCAATTCCCCCCACCTTTAAACTGTGTTCACTTTATATATTTGGGATCTTGTCTGTCTCTAATATTCAATCTTTTAAAGAAACTAACCTTTTGCTCTGAGCTTCAAACTTTACAAAAACGTATACAATGAAAAGGAAGGCATCTTCTCAGCAGAGCTGAGACCTTTCCAGAGGCAGTCAGTGTACTTTTTCTCAATGACATTTTTATCTTTTTACAACCCTTTTATTTTTTACTAAAACAGGATGAACAGTATGAGACGTAGTGATCAGTACTCTCTTGTTTTCTCTCTTCTTTTTGTTTGTTTGTACATCAACCTCATTTTTAATGCCAGTGTAATATTCCACTTCATGGATGTATCCTGTTTAATTAAAAGTA
Organism: Muntiacus reevesi; assembly: GCF_963930625.1. Classification (NCBI taxonomy): domain Eukaryota; kingdom Metazoa; phylum Chordata; class Mammalia; order Artiodactyla; family Cervidae; genus Muntiacus; species Muntiacus reevesi. Next base: position 269,599,197 of record NC_089251.1, on the reverse strand, counting down.
GTTATGCTTTTTTCCCAGTAAAAACCTGTCCCATTTGTTTGATATAACCTAAGAACTTGATTTATTAACCCTATTGTAGTAATAGACATAATCATTTCAGAGGTCCAACAAGCCTTCCATGTGCCTTACCCTTTCACAAATAAGTTGAAATTAAAATGTTCGTTGCTCTATAATAGCCTCCTTGGAAGAGGGTATGTTCCATTTAAGTATTTTTAATTACAAACACAACTCTCTTCTGTAATTTAAATGCCATGTGATGTTGTTAGCACTTGAACCCCTGTTTCTTCTATAACTTACCCTAATGTGCAGTTTGAGAGATAGGTGCCGTCTTATGCTTCCTCATGGCTGCCCTTGCCACTTATTTATTTATTTATTTTTCATTTATTTTTATTAGTTGGAGGCTAATTACTTTACAGTATTGTAGTGGGTTTTGTCATACATTGACATGAATCAGCCATGGATACACATGTGTTCCCCATCTCGATCCCCCCTCCCACCTCCCTCTCCACCCGATCCCTCTGGGTCTTCCCAGTGCACCAGCCCCGAGCACTTGTCTCATGCATGCAACCTGGGCTGGTGATCTCTTTCACCATAGATAATATACATGTGTCGATGCTGTTCTCTCGAAACATCCCACCCTCGCCTTCTCCCACAGAGTCCAAAAGTCTGTTCTGTACATCTGTGTCTCTTTTTCTGTTTTGCATATAGGGTTATCATTACCATCTTTCTAAATTCCATATATATGTGTTAGTATGCTGTAATGTTCTTTATCTCTCTGTCTTACTTCATTCTGTATAATGGGCTCCAATTTCATCCATCTCATTAGAACTGATTGAAATGAATTCTTTTTAATGGCTGAGTAATATTCCATGGTGTATATGGACCACAGCTTCCTTATCCGTTCGTCTGCTGATGGGCATCTAGGTTGCTTCCATGTCCTGGCTATTATAAACAGTGCTGCGATGAACATTGGGGTGCACGTGTCTCTTTCAGATCTGGTTTCCTCGGTGTGTATGCCCAGAAGTGGGATTGCTGGGTCATATGCTTGCCGCTTATTTCAAGTTCATCTTCTTACATGTCTTTGAGATGCTACCTTTACTATGACTAACTTTTCATATACTTCTGGAATTTAAAAAAATGTGTTCCCTGGTTGATCTGCCAGTATCATAGCTTTTTAAAGTCTTTTTATTTTTAAATGACTTTGTACTTATAAAAGAGAAAAATAAGAGAGTTCCTATGTACCCTTCAGTTAGTTTCTCCTAATGTTAACATCTTATATATCCATAGTATAATGATAAGAGCTAAGAAATTAGCTTACTGATACAGTACATTTGACTTCGTACTCTTTTACTTATAATGGCTTTGCAGCAATTATTTAATATGTCATAGGAATACTCTTGCTCTTCCCTTCATATTTTCCCTTTTTTTTGCTTGTTTTTTCTTTCCAGTTGTCTAGCTGTAGCAAACAAAATAAAAAAAAATTTATATAGTATTTATTTGGGGACCATGTAAAATTAACTCAGGGAGAAAGAACATCATTATGCTACTGAATCTTTAGTACAGAAACAAGATATGTCTTTCCATTTGTTGAAATCTACCTTTGTGTCTCTCAGAAGTGTTCTATAGTTTTTCTCATACATGTTTTGAACTCTTTATTCAGTTTATGCCTGTTTTTTTAAAATTATAGATAAGATCTTTTCTTTCATTTTATCGTTTATCTGGTTTCTCTTTGTACATACAAAGGAAAGATTTCTTTATGTTTTGTACTTGACTAAACTACTAGATTATCTTGTTGTAGTAATATTTAGTTGGTTCTTTTGGATATTCTAGTTATTTAATTGTACCCCTACCAGTAGTATTCCTTTCTAATTTCATTCTCTGTGTTGACTGATAAAAATGAGTAACGGTGGTAAAAATGGGGCTTTCCCTGACTATAGTAATATAGTATATCTAGTATTTCCTCATCGGGTGGTGCTGGCTTATTGTGGGTCTGAAATATATTGTGTTTAAAAAGTGTGCTTTTATATCCAGTATTTTCAATAAGAATGGGCATTGAGTTTTTAAGGCGTCTTTTCATCACCTTCGGCATGATAATATTTTTCTTCTATGTAGCTCTATCAGTTTTACAACAGTGACTTTTGTTGTAAATTTTAGATTTTCCATCTCTTGCGGTTAGTTTTTATCAAAGTAGTTTGTATCAAAAGTACACTTTCTAGTAAATTATCTATTTCATTTGGTTTTCAAGTTTGCTTACATAGACTTGAGCAAAGTAGTCTTCTATGATTCTTTTGGTTTCTTTTTGTATTGATATTTTCTTTTTTTTTTTTCATTACCATCTGATAGTACTGACAAATACATCTTTTTTAAAATTCATTAAACCAAAAGAATAAAAGCAGTTTAACTAATTTTTTTAAAATCCCAAACTTCTTAATTTATAATAAAGAATCTTTCAGATTTAATTCTAATTGTGTATCCCTTACCTACCTAAACTTTTCTGCCTCCTTGCGTTAATATCTTAGGGTCCTTGTAGATTTGTTTCTAGTGACCATTTGGATAAAAGTCTAGATAACAGTCCTTTTATAAAACTCTCTTCTCCCCTACCCTGCTCTTAAGGGGTGAGAATCCTTTTAGTGCACACCCTGTCTCCCTGGTGACTCAGAAAGAATCCAATGCTGGAGACCTGAGTTCTGTCCCTGGATCAGGAACATCCATTGAAAAAGAGATTGACTCCCTTCTCCAGTATGCTTGCCTAGAGAATTCCGTCGACAGAGGAGCCTGGCGTGCTCCAATCCATGGCGCTCAAAGAGTTGGACAGGACTGAGCAGCTAACCCTTTCGCTTACTGAGAAGCATGTTTTAAAGATTCAGAGATTTTTCCCATTTCATCAGATAAATTTTGAGTTTGTTTTTTTTTTTTTTAAATGATGCTGGGTGAGTTGCATTTACGATATATTTGGTATGAAATTCTTGTGATTGTTTAAAAGGCTTTCTAAAACAAATTTATGATTTTTTAAATTTTGCATTAAGCAATTTTGACTTAGGTATGGCGGCAACATATTAAAAGGACATAAGGCAAAGTATTACCTCGAAACATCTTATTTTTCTCATAAAATTATATGAGAACATCCTGTTTTCTAAAGCAGAAATGACTTAAATGTTTTGATTCTGGAGGGAGAGAGAAAAAAAATAATGGTATGTTTTAATTGTCCACCTAAAGGGTTGAATTCTTTTTTGTTCCAGTAAAAAGCACTTTTAGTAGTCTCTTGCTCATTTTGTCCATCTGGCTCTTTTTGTGATTGTATGTGGTTATAGCCTCTGTGTCTAAACATAATTCCAGTAATTTTCTCTTTCCCTGTATTATTACTTTTTCTCTTATTTATACTATTTTAGTGGAAAATTGCCTGTTAGGATTTTATTTGGAGTGAGGAATTTTAGGTCTTACGTTACTAAATGCTGTCAGATTCCCACCTTTGTCACATGATTTTTAATGTACTGCCTCTTTGTAGGTAGAGCTGCTTCTTAGTGGTATGGTATAAAATAGATAGGGCTTCCCAGGTGGCTCAGTAGTAGAGAAACCGCTTGCCAGCACAGGAGACTGGGGTTCAATCCCTGGGTCAGGAAGATGCCCTGGAGGAGGAAATGACAACCCACACCAGTATTTTTGCCTGGATCATCCCATGGACAGAGGAGCCTGATCGGCTGCAGTCCATGGAGTTGCAAAGAGTCAAACCCAACTGAGCATGCATGCACACAAAACAGATAAGTGATCCCACCTATGAATTTCTCCTTTGTTTCTCATGTACCTTCTCAGTCCTTTTTCAAAAGAGTGAATTACTTCTTCACCTCTTGTCGATTGGTCAGAGGACTAAGGCTTTTAACAGTAGATTAACTTTAGGTCTTACTAAGGAAGTTACATAGTAAGTGTATTTTCATGATATAACTTACACAGGACTTTTATTTTTAGACCATCCTTTTGTTTCTCAATTCTAACAATATCCCTGTAAATTATATTAGAAAAGGTAGTAAATGTCCATTTTACGAATGGTGAAATGAGTTAAAATTCAGGGGCAAAGGTGAAGGCACGACCAAGACTGAAACTGAGACCCGGATCCCCAAATACTAGTCTAGCGCTCACTCTTTTCAGTCATGAAGGTTTTTGAGGGTGATCCCCACCACCCAGGACTCTTGTTTCCTTCCAGATTTATTGTCCCTAGCTGTTGGAGAACAGACGGAGACCTGTGTCACTTGATTTCCCTTGTTAGGGTATCCCTTCCAGTTGCTGAACTACAATATTGTCATGACTAGCCAGTGTTGTAATTTGTCTGCCTTATTTCGTATAGTGGATTTTTACTGCAGAAACATTTTTTTTATGTCCAGATCTATTAAGTATTGCTTGAGTACAGACTCTGTTATACTTTTTAACTCTTAAGAGATAGGTAGAATTTTATTCCATAGAAATTAAACTACAAAGAGGATCTGGGTCTTTGGAACTTCGGTAGTCTGAACATAATTTCTAACATTCTCTAATTCTTCAGGCCAAGGACCTCTTATTACCTGACTATCATCTGTATCTTTCTTTTCTCCCCTTTTCTTTCATGGTAATGTAATTAATAGCAAGGCTGTGCTTCGTTTCTCTTTGACAGTCTCTACTCCTAAAATCATCTGTTTTCTTCAAGTGTCTTTCAGCCTCAATGTGAGCACAGTGGGTCCTGTGATACGTATGCCATAACATGGCCTATTGTATTCATCCTTTTGGATAAATGTAATATAATTTATATTAGCAGTTTTTATCATCTTTCTTTCCAAAAGAGTTGAAGTCTCAATCCAATCCTCTCCCTTGTGTCTGTTTTGTTTAATGACCGCCTTTTTAATGAGGCCTTTTTGGAACTTCATATTTCCCCATGGATAATGTTTAAGACTAGCCTTTTATCAAATGAAAAGTGGTAGACTGCAATACCTAATCTCATTAATCCATTTGGGCTATAAAATTATGTGACTGTTGGGCAAAATCCAGAAATAAATTAATATGACCAATATAAATATATTTCTTATCAATAACTGCATTTCCCAAATCTTGTCTGTAAGACCATTTAAAATATCTCTGAAACCTCAAAAAAATTCTAACCTGATAGAAATCTTACCCACCTGTGAAAAGGCAGGTGTTTTTCAAACACTACTGACGTTCTCTTCTATGTTAACTCTTATTTGTCTTTCATTAAACCCCGGTATTTCGGCTTCTCAGAAAGGCCCTGCCACTCACACAGTGTTGTTTTGGTACTGAAACTGCTACATTAACACAGTTCTTGTTAAATGTCTCTGAGGTTTTATTTCTTTATCCCTTTCTTTGTAACAAGCAGCCACTCTATTTTTTCAGTAGTGAATTTCAAAATCCTTTTTAACCTTATAGGTCCAGGGGTAGCCAAGGATGGCTGCAGCTTCCTATGATCAGTTGTTAAAGCAAGTTGAGGCCCTGAAGATGGAGAACTCAAATCTTTGACAAGAGCTAGAAGATAATTTCAATCATCTTACAAAACTGGAAACTGAGGCATCTAATATGAAGGTATCAAGACTGTGACTTTAAATTGTAGTTTATCCATTTTTATTCCATGTTTCTTCCTGTAAACTTTGGGTTAGACACTTCACTTACTTAGAAGTGTATTTTTTAAGTTAAGCAGTAATCTGTAAACTCTTTCTTGCAAAAGTTAACATTGATATTTTCAGTCCAGATGTTTTTAATTCATCCAGCAAATCATATAAAGAAAATGATTATAAAACCACAGTTGACTAAGTAGTTAGTCCTTAGTTATTTTTAAGCTTAAAAATGAGAGACCAACTTTACCATCACTATAGTGAGGCTGAGCATTCTATGTAATTCACAGAAACTAGCCTCACAGCTGCCAAATTTATCTTAAGGATTAAAACAAAGCATAGTCATCATCCCCAACCCCCTCAGATCTTGTCATCACTTAAGTGCTGCAGTGATAGATCGTCAAGAAATTTGGGGTGACCTAATGAGAAGAGTCCCGAAGTGAAGATTAGTACCTGATTCTATTTCTGGTTTTGCCATAAGCTGAGCTACAGACTGTCGGGTGCCCTTCTGGAATTAAATTGCTTTATTTGAAAAAGTAGTCATTGCACTAACAGAAGATGTCCACGACACTCAAGCCCTGAAATTGGTTTGCTGTATAGCATTGCAAAGCTGTGATAACCTCCATGAAAAGTTATAAAATATTCAGTGTTCACTGGGAAAATATGTTCTTAAATCAAAATAATTGCAGTCAAAACTTTAACTGTTTTAATTTCCAGTTAGGCAGATTTTCCTCTCACTGAATTTAATAGAACTGGAGGTCATCAACAAAACTGTTACCTCCTTCTCTTTAAAAAAAATCCTTCTTGCTACGTGTTTTTTCTGCGCCTTGGCCATTTTACCATCTGGGTTTCTGACCCTCTTCTTCCTGTCTGCTTACTACTCTTATTCCTTATTCATTTATTATTCTCTTCTATTTCTTTTTCCATGCATTTTGAGGTCTCTCTTATTCTTCAAGCTTCTGTGTATTACTGAACTATTGAGCTGCTCCTCTTTTGCCTTTTTATTCACTATCAAAGCAGTTTAGCCTTTTACTCATTTGAACCTTTCTTTCTTTTTCTCTCTCTCTTTCTCTTCTATGCATAAATCTTTTCTACTGTGTTGCCTATTTCTGTGGCAGTAGCAATGACAGATCTCCAAGATACCGATCTCAGATCCTTCATAAAGAAATATTTTTTTCTATAGACTGTAAAGAAGCATTTTTTTTTCTCACTGCAAACCATGAAAACAGCTGTGAATCAATTACCTACTAGGTTAAAAAAGCGTAGCTTGATATTTTAACACTGATCAGCATAATGTATCTAAAATTATTGTTCATGACACGTGGTTTTAAAAGTTTAAAGATACAAAATTTAAATTCCCCAGCAAGACTAATGGTTTATCTGCTTCAGAAGTATATTTTGTAGAGAATTCTTCCTAGCACACCTATCTGAATGTCTCTTGTGCAGAATTCTGAGTCCCTTTTTCAAGTTTTTTATTTTTATAAACTACTCGAGCAAATTGAAACTTCATTTTGGTGAAACATTTTAACATACCTTTAGATCTATCTCCATGGATGGAAATGCTGAAATGTGGAATGTCTCTCAGAGTAACACTATAAGGCAGATCCTTAAGTTTCTGCAATGGAATACCAGGTTGGCCTCTTAGGAATGAGGTCATGAATATACATCATGAATATTAGTATTTAAGATATGTCTGAATTCAACCATGAATTGATTACTGCTCAGTGAGTGTTTTTACAGACATCCTTGCAAAGCCATCCACATATTTCTTCAGGATTTAGTGTATGGTATCATAGCAGTTATGCCCTTATACTGAAGTTATTTATGTATCTCCTTTCAAGAAACTTTTTGAAAAAAAAGAAGCAGCAGCAGCTTTATAGTACTAACAGGAAACCATGCTCTGTTTATTTTGTCTTAAAATACTGATGTGTGAATGAAGACACTTGGAAACATTGGAACTTACTACATTGGATTAAAGTTAATCCGAAACAATGGTTATTTTTCAAAAAAATAACTTTTTAGACTTTGTAATACATCATATGATCTTGTATTATGTTTGCTGATCGTTCCTGTGTAATGTGTCCACCCTGTGGATGGCAAGGTGTGTCTCTTTCAACTACATTATTTCAGGATTTCTGAAATTTATACAGTAGTGCCATCTAGTGGCAAAAGAGAATACTGCTTTGTTATTGATTACATGTCATTGATAGTATAAAAATATTCTGTGTGTGTGTGACAGTCAGGGAAATATGCGTACAGCAGTTAAGGAAATGTGAGCATTGACTGTATTTGAGAATATTAAGAAAATGTTTATTTTGTAGTTCTAATGATGGCATTGTGGTTGTGTTTAGGAAGAATCCCTTTTTAAATATACATGTAGAATTTTTTTAGAGAAGAAACAGTATGATGACTGAGATTTGTTTTTCAAATAAATTTGGGTTGAGGGGGAATGGACGAAGTGGTTATAAGCATAGATGAAAGAAGCCCATGAGTTGATAATGTTTGAACTAACATGAGGATACATAGGAGTTCATTACATTATTCTCTACATTTATGGATATACTTGATGCTTCTGTGATTAAAATAAACTGCAGATTTTGTGGGATTTAGAATAAGAATGCAGCAATTATAGCTAAACTTAAGGGAAATTATATAGTATACTTCTTACTCCAGGGCAGGAAGTCAATGTGATTTACTTTAAAATGCTGAGCATCGCAGCATGATAAATATGGTGAAAAATTAAGTTAGTTGCACGGTCGTATCCGACTCTCTGTGACTCCATGGACTGCACCTGTCCCGCTCCTCTGTCCATGGAATTCTTCAGGCAGGAGGACTGGATTGGTTGCCATTTTCTTCTCCAAAATATGGTGAAGTATGAAGCATTTAAATTGAAAGATGGCATGGTGTAGAAAAATATATCTAGGTAAAATATTAACCAACCATTTATATCTCTTGTATTTTAGCAAAATGAAGTATTTATAAATTGTTTTAACTATAAAACCGTGTATATGGAGAGTATCTTGTATTTTCAGAGTGTAAGAAAAAAATGAGAAGTAAAAATTCAAATTGGCACAGTTCATAATTTATTTTGAAGATTTAATTACCAAGTATACTTTTATCTAGTAATAAAAAATATCAGTAACTGTGACATAGTGAGGAAAACAGAAGTGGATCAAGTTGAAAACTCCCTTGAAATGACACAGTTACTCATTCATATTTTCTATTCACTTATATGACCACAGTATATTTGTCTGTAATAATTAATTCTCTCATGTTTCTAAAATCTTAACTTTTTAAAAATAATGTTTGATTATATGATTAATTTTTTAAAACCAAACTTCCAGAATTTATAAATACAAATGAATATTCTCTCCTTTAAAATTACATATTTATTTTAAAAACTGTCATTTCTCAAAACATTTTTTGAAATATTTTGTTTGGAATTGCTTTGTAGTTGTGCTGCATCTTTTAAAACCTCTTTGAAATTAAGGACTTCTTTTTAGGCTGTATTCAGTATGCAACCCCAAGCAATTGATCAGCCCTACCGCAGCAATTAGAAAACACTGGATAAAAACAAAAACCATTCTTTTAAAGACATTGGAGAACTGTGAAATCATCAAGAACTATACTAACTAAAATTCCTAAGAGGAAAGAGTCCTTTCTAGATGAGCTGGGATCACCAGTAATTTTCTTCCCCAGGGGTATTTACTGATTCTGTAACACACCGATAATTAATCATTGGCACAGGCATTGAGACTCCACTGGAGGAAGGAAACCGTTGGGCAAAGACGTGGACATGTGCAAAGCATTGACATTTAGCAGGGCTCCAAGTGTATGACTAGTGTCTCACATTCTCTCCAAATGCATGGGGTGTTAGCTGAGTCTTGTTGGGGGGAAGATGCCCGGGAGGACTAGGAAGCAGATCATTAAGAGGCAGTGTCCTGCTAAAGCAGGTCTCAGCCTCAGTGTAAGAGAAGAGATACATTCAGAGAACTCAGCAAACCAAATCAGATGTGAAAGCGAAAGTCGTTCAGTCATGTCCAACCCTTTGCAACCCCATGGACTATCCAGTCCATGGAATTCTCCAGGCCAGAATACTGGAGTGGGTAACCTTTCCCTTCTCCAGGGGATCTTCCCAACCCAGGGATCGAACCCAGGTCTCCCACATTGCAGGCAGATTCTTCACCAACTGAGCTATTAGGGAATCTCATATGAATTTCACTTAAACTGCATCTGCAACCCATTTTCAGTTATTGGTTGAAGGAAATCAGACCCCAGTGGTGGAAAGGGCAAACTCTGTAAGGGAAACTCTAATCTCAAGTCTTTCCTGCTCTTGTATGTATAATGACTGGCATACGGTTAAAAGTTACAAGAAATACAAAGAAATAGGAAAATGACTGATAACCAACAGAACAAATAGTTAATAGAAGCAAATCCCAAGATGATCCACATGTTGTAAGCAAGTAACAGTCAAGGATTTTAACATAATTATTTTAAATGTTTTGATAAAAATGATGGATTAAGTGGATAAAGGGTCAGAAAATCTCAACAGAGAATTGGAACCTATAATTAAGAAGACTCAAACTTAAACCTTGCTGGTAGGAGTATAAAATGGCACAAACACTTTGAAAAACCACTCAGCAGTTTCTTTTAATCACTGTGACTCAGGGTTTAAACCTCCAGATATATATTCAAGAGAAGTGAGTACGTGTGTCCACCTGGAGATAAGTGCAAGAACGTACATAGTAGCATTCTTCACAATAGCCTCCAAACTGGCAACAACCCAAATGCCCATCAAAAGGATAAGGGATGTATCAGTGGAGATCTATTCATACAGTGGACAACTACACAGTATTAAATAACTGATACATACAACAGCATGGATGAGTGTCATAGAGATTTTGATGAGCAAAAACCACGAGACACAAAAGGCTGTATACTGTATAATTTCATTTATATGCAATTCACAAGGAGGCCAACTAACTGATAACAAAAATCAGAGTACTGATTACTTCTGGAGAATGAATACTGATTGATAAGGGGCAAAAGGGAACCTTCTGTGATACTGGAAATGTTTTGTGTCTTCCCTGGGTGGCAATTACATGGATACTTGGATTATATAAGAAATTTAAGATTGGCGTGCTTTTCACATGTATGTTCTGTCTCAGTAAAACAGAAAAGAAATGATCTTAATTTTTATTATGGAATAGACACAAACTGTTCACAAGAAAATAGTAATGTAGTCATGCTGGGTGGTGTCATCTTGAGACAAAGTAACTGGATCTATAAATTAACTGCGTATTTTTGAGATTCATAACTCAGAATTTACAAGAATAATTTAAGAGAACACATTGGAATAAGTAGCTTTTCCAAGATAGATGCTTTGAAATTTTAATTTTCTAAACTTTATAAATTTCCATAATTTTATTTACTTTATGGTTATTGCTTTTATCAATAGACTTCTAGCCATATGCACAGAAACTTAAAACTTACAAGTTATGTATATTCACTATCTTTAAAATTTAGGAAATACAGACAGAAAGAGATCAAGCTCACCCATTTAAAAACATTTTTTTAATGTTGGTAACCTTTGATAATGTGTATATTTTTCTCTCTGCATTTTATGCAAGCATGCATTCAATGGGATCATATTTTGCAGCATGCTTTTTAATTTAATATAGCTATCATTTCATGTCATTAAGTATTTTATAGTATTTTCACAGATGTATAATATGCCGTTGTTCGGCTAATGCCATAAATTTATTTAATCCTTTATTGTTGTACATCGCCTTTTCATTTCTGTTGTTGGTGTTATTTTAATTTTTCCTTCTTTTTAATATGTTTTTTAAAAACCAATAATGTGCCATTAATTTTCAAAAATTAAGTATATGTCCTATGACATATATACTATGACATATAATTTTCAAAAATTAAGTATATGTCCTATGACATATACAGGGATTTCTTTTAATTGTTGCTTTTGAATTCTTAAATGCTTGTACTTTTTCTGAAAACAGTATTTGTTTTGATAATATCTGTTGTTTTAAAATGAGGAAACCAAAAACAAAAATTGCTTGTAATCCCAACTTCTATAGAATACTCACTGTTAACACCTTGATGATAGGCTGTAGAGAAGGATCATCTATAAAGAAAGACCTGATCAGAGCTGTGCTTTAAAAGTCTTATTAATCTGTTAGTTCTATGCAAGGTAGGACCATTTAGGAGATTATTTTAGTAGTTTTGGTGGGGTCAATAGTCAGGATAATGACATAAAAATAGAGAAGAGATGGCTAATAAGAGATATTAAGCCTAGAATGCATACCACTGATAGTTCCTTGAGAAAGGTAGCTGTTGAATTGTGAGCCTGCGAATTGTAAGAAATAGGATAAGATTAAAAGATCTTTGAATTACAAGCTGCAGTGGATGGAAGGAGACCCAGGATCCTGAAAACTGCAGGTAGTTTTCAGTGGTAATTCTCAAACTTTGTGGAAGAGAATTGTGTCCTGATGTTTATAGTAATCTACATTCATTCAAGAAAGACATCCCTGTGCAAATTTATTTCCTATCCCACAGTTGTGATACACTGACACAATTTCTGACTATAAATAACAGTCACCTCCACGTTCCCACATCTACTTATCTAAGCCTTTTAACTTCCAACATGGTCTTTATTTGAAGGTCAGATCATTAAGGTCACAGGCTATTTCTTATTGTTAACATAGGAATTCTTTTCTTAATGCTTCTAATGTCACTATCAAGGTAAACCACTGACATAGTCTTTACTATATTTACTCTTTTTGACAGATTTTCTTTTCAATCTATTTATGGATCCTTTTTCACATAGAGGAACACTGCCCATAGCTATAGGATTGTAACTGTTCAAATACATTGTTTTGCATTTGGAATCCTACTTGGCCAGCAAAGATTTTGCTGTGAACTAGAGTGGGATGCCTCAGAATATGTAAAATGTAAAAATATGTATAAATTATTGTTAAGGAATATACAGAAAAACTAGTAGAAAGTGAAAGTTTTTGACCTCCTCTGACAAAAATTTGTTGAGAGAAGGCTTTAGATGGGAAAGGAAGCAATGGACCAAAAGTCAGGAGACAGCATACAGTCACTTAACTGCTGAGTATAAATCAATGTAGTAGAATGTATATAAATTTAGTATATAACTGCTTGGTATTTATTGGGGTGTTAAATGTGTTAATTTGCTGTCTTTCATGGCCATGTTGGTACAAGCTTAGTTTTTCTGTCTTCAGCAAATCTTTTGAGTCTCAGTTGGTCTGTCTGAAAAATGAGAGTAATCCACCTTGTTATGTTATTTCAGAAGTTACAAATATCTTAACTATTCCGTGTATACTGTATGGAGACTATTTGTAATCACCATCACCACAAAGTATCACTGTTGTTGTTGGGCTGTAATTTATTATTTATAATTAGTAATAGGTAATATATGTAAAGTACTTTGCATTTTATATGTTTTCAGATAGATCTGAAATAACTTTTTTCCCCCAGCAGACCTAAATGCCAAGAAAGTTAAAATCATATCTTCAAAAAGTCATTTAGAATTTCGTCATATTGAGATACTGTGTTCTTTTTTACAGGAAGTACTTAAACAACTACAAGGAAGTATTGAAGATGAAGCTATGGCTTCTTCTGGACAGATTGATTTATTAGAGCGTCTTAAAGGTAAATTTTTAAAAAGTGTTTTAAAGTAATTTTTTTAAGCTCCAGTTGTCAGCTTTAGGTGTGTGTGTCCAAATACAGCTTCTCTTGATTAGAATGTTGGTGTTGGATTTTCTTAGCCTCATGCATTAGGATGTAATTTTTAAAGTACAAATACGTAAAAAGTCTATTTGCTTGTCATTTTTTCAGTTATAACATTTAACTGCCTTTAAATAAACTATTTTAGATACCTTTCTTGACAATTTTCAGCTCTTTCTAAAACGCATTGCTCTTTTGCCAGTCATTAAGTAGGCCTTTATTAAGCTTTATGCTATAGACTGGACCCATTGCTTCATTTGAAGGAGTCAGTGCCCTTCTTTGTTCCATTCAGAATAGAAGTGCTTTATCTTTGCACTTATATACACACAACACTGATTTTAAGCCATTTTAAATAGAATTTTAAAAGAATGTCTTTCTTGTTTTATCACTTAAAAATTCAAATGTCAAATCAGTAAGTTTTAATTGTAATTGAAGATGGGCAGAGAAATTACTTTTGGATCCCCAAATATATTATTACTTAGTAGGAATCTAAGAAAGCACATTCTGTCTAATTTTTCTTTAACATACTTTTTCCCCACCAGACTGACTCAAGCTATCTTGGAGGGAAAGTTTAGCTATTCTGTTCATAAATAATTGTTCATTCACTCATATACATTTGTGGCTTTCTCTGATAGAAATCTATAGTTGCAGGCCTCTAAACCAAAAGGTGAACACTTTTTATTTTTTAATGACCCAATATTTGTGTATATTGCAAGATGGTCACCACCACAAATGTACCCTTTTATAAGTGCTTTGACCTGGTGTTTTTTTTTTTTTTTTTTTTTTTTTCAGGACGTTTCTGTTTTAGAACCAGTAGTCAGTGAATTTTTCTGGTCATCAGCATTTGAGATAAGGATTTCTTCTGTCCCTGTATAGATCTGCTGCTCAATAACTGCAATAATTTAGTACTCCTGCATACTTTATGTGATATATATATAATGTATTTCAATTATAAAATGGTTTAAAATTTGAGGGCTAAATGTGAACCTAAGGTTTCATTATTAAAAGATAATATAATACATTAGCAATATTTTAGATCACTTAAAGCAGTTGTTTTATTAAAAACTTGTCTGTATTTTATTTAGAACTTAACTTAGATAGCAGTAATTTCCCTGGAGTGAAACTACGGTCCAAAAATGTCCCTCCATTCTTACAGAAGCCGAGAAGGATCTGTATCTAGTCGCTCAGGAGAGTGCAGTCCCGTTCCTATGGGTTCATTTCCATGAAGAGGGTTTGTAAATGGAAGCAGAGAAAATACCGGTTATTTAGAAGAACTTGAAAAAGAGAGGTAACATTTCTTCATTAAGTAGTAAACTTTTATGCTCCAATTTTTGCTAGATTTTGTCGTTTTGTGGCAATACAGAATAGGAGTTATGAAGCGTGTGTTGGAGGATCACAAGCAGCACTTAGAGAGCATTTTCCATTCATTGTCTCAGAGTGATGAATTACTGGGCGTCCTTACCTTACACCTGAAAACGTGAAGGAGGCAGCTTCTTGGGACTCCAGTGCTCAGATGCTCTGTACAGTGAATAATGTACGAATAGTATGCATAATCACAGTGGCTAAAATATGTAATGCGTTTTGATTGACTTTTTGGTTATCTTTTCAAATGAATTAAATGACTACCAGATTTAGTATAAGGTGACTGGTTTCCATTATTAAAGACCTATTTCAAGGAGTCACAAATGAAGCAATTTATCAGTTTTGGTTTCTTAAAAAAATGTTGCCTGATAGAGAATCAGTTCTCCTTTCTAAGAGCTAGTGTGTTAATTCTTTTCTTCTTGAAGTTAAAATCATCACACTACAAGTATCAGAATATATAGTTACCAAGCACTTGGTCAAGTATTTTTGTACGTCCTATGAGATTATAAATTCCTTTTGCATGATTAATACCATATTATATTGATATTCCTAAAAGTTCTATTAGACTTTCAAGAAATACTCAAATGTATAAATGTTAATTTGCATAAATGTCCAAATGTATAAATTCTCTGGGATCTTGGTCAAGTCTTTAAATTTTTGTGTCATTTCCTTCTGTAAAATAGGAATATGGTTCTACCTTGTGGAGTTATGAACAATGGATATTAACATATGGAAAATACCCAGCATATCTCATTGAGAGGCAAAAGACCTTTTACTACTTTCTCTCTGGTTTTAGATGTGTACATCTCTAAAAATAACAATAATCATGGGCCAGAAATAGTGTTAAGCTTTCTTTAATCTCTTGAGTTTCAGTGAATCTCTGTTTCATATCTTGAACCAGGACTCTTTCTGAGAGTCTAGGAAACAGTGTCCTGAAAAACCAGAAGCTAATTGGAGTGTACATTCTTCCATCGCTTTGTCCCCTTTGAACTCTGTCAAGAGGCATGTGAGCATGCCAGTTTTCCTAAGAACTTACTTTGCTTTATGTGATAAAGGCCTAATTTTATTCACAAAGAGTGTGTGTGTATGTAGTTGTCAATACCCTGTGTCCTCCTGGCTCCCACCGTTGTTTGAAGGTAGATTTAGCCCTTGTTTATGGGACAAAATCTGTGTTTTGCTCTTGTACTTGAATGATAGTTTGGCTAGGTCTAGGCTCAAACTCATTTTCCTTCTTTATAATCAGTGTCACTGATGAGAAATTGCATATCAGTCTTAATTCACGTTCCTTTGCAGGAAGTCATTTTTCTGAAGTTTTTAGAGTACCTTGATATGTGTTTTCTTGATTCATCATACTGGATACTACTCACTGTGCCCTTTTGATCTGGAAATTTATTTTCTTCAACTTTTGAAAATTCTGTTATTTCTTTGATGATTTTACCCCCTCTGTTTTTCTGTTCTTTCTTTCTAGACATCCCTTAAGTCAGAGAACTATCTCTGTATCTTTTTTTCCTTGTTCTCTGTATTACCTATAGATACAGTAAGTTTAAGTGACGTAAGTGTTAGAAAACACTCAAGCCAGAACTCAAGCCCAGATGCATACCCTTTTTTTTTTCTTAATTTATTTTTGTTTTTGACTGTGTTGGGTATTCCTTGCTGCACAGGTGCTTTCTCTAGTTGCAGAGAATGGGGTCTTGTTCTGCCACATGGGCTCTAGGGAGCACAGGCTTCAGTGGTTGTGACGCGTGGGCTTAGTTACCCTCTGGGCATGTGGGATCTTCCAGGACCAGGGGTCAGACCTGAGTCCCTGCGCTGGCAGGAGGATTCTTAACCGCTCTGCAGCCAGGGAAGCTCCATGACCTTTTTGAACCTCAGTTTTCCAGTTAAAAGATGTTGTGAGGATGAAATTAGATATTTTTTAAAAACTCCTTAGTACTTTTGTCTGATACACCCAAATAGTTATTGTCACATTAGCCAGTAATACTTTTTAACAAATATTTAAATGCCTGATACATGTGCCATGTTCTTCTAGATGATCCTGAGTTAGCTAGAGGACTAAGAAGACATGAAATTTATGTCAGATCAGTGTATTTATCTTCCTTGGTTCTTGTCTCATTGCAGCAAAAATTTGGAGCAATGGACCAAAAGGTATAGAACATCAGGCAAGTTACAGCTCAGTTCAGCTCAAGCGGACAGACCTTTTATTAGTAAGATACTCCCAAAGGAGCCCTCCTCATCTTCCCTGTGGATCCCTCTTGGTCCTCTTTTATGTGTCCAGTCTCCTCCTTTTGGACATGCCTGGTGCAGAGTAGGGCTTGTACCCGCCACCAATCAATGAGAGGAATGCAAATGGTCAAACATTCAAGGCCGATTGACAGTTTCAAGTTATATAACAGCAGGCTGTGTTGTTTATGCCTTCCCATGTGTCTTCGCCTAATGCCATCTTATAATTAGATGTAGAATATTCATGAGCCCTTAATGGTCCCCTAACTGCCTAAAGTTACTTGGAGAAGTCCCTATGGTGGTTTTCTGTCCACTGTGTGCCCAGGGCCCATGTGTTGAAAAGTCTCTGTGGTTATTTTGTAGCATCTGTGAGCTCTCATGGGTGTGTCTGGGATGGAGGTCAGAGATCAGTTTGCATCCCTTTCAGCCAGGCCTCCCCTTGTTTCTGTCTAACTTCCTAGCTAACATTTACATTTTAAAGAAGACTGTTGACAGTCACTAAATACACCTTCAATATGCTAAACAACAAAGACCCACCAGCTTCTGAGTCTGTGCCTTGTTTCAGTTTTGAGCCTTAAATACAGTGATTTGAGTTATAAGATCAGTTCCTATCAGTTAGCCACTTGTTACCATGTTGGCTCTTGACTTTGGCTTCCCAAGAGTATTTTGCCAGAGTTCAGTCTTAAAACTTGATAGCAACAACTTGGCCCTATTCTCCTTAACGTTTTTCTCACTCCAGTACCATCACTAAAATTAGCTTATTCATTTGAGCACTTTTAGCACCAGATCTTGATTAATTGATTAAATAGGCCAATTTATTGAAGATTAATCAGAAGAAATAGCATCTCCCTCTGTCCCTTGTTCCCTTGCCTTGGTCCTGGTGGGTCCTGCAGGTGCTCACCAGGGATCATTAAAAAAATAGGATCAGATCTCATGTTTTTGCTAGTGGTAATACCCAGCCTGTGGAAGGGGTTCAGGATTTCTGCACTGCTTTCTCCTGCTCCTGTTGTCAAAAATGGAAGGGAGAGGGCAGCTTCTCATTGGTCAGCACCTCTGCCCCAGGTTGGCACATCGTAACCAGGAGCTGGCTTCTTCCCATGAATTCCCCCACTACTGAGGTTGCCGCAGCAAAAAGTGAAGGCTTATTCTTATTTTTTAAGTTGCTTCTCAGTAAAGAATGGAAAGTTTAGCAAGAGTAGAACCTTCCACATACATGCATACTTATTCATCAAGAAAATACAATCAAATAGAATTTTAAAGTATTAATAACAGAGTCAGAGTGGGGAATGACTCGGTAAGAGTGAAGCCCAGAAGCTGTAATAAAAAATATCCTCATATTCAAGTGATTCACTGAGAAAATATATTTATAACTGACAGAGTACTATCATTCTTAATACAGAAGAGGTCCTATAAATAAGAAAAAGTCACAGAAAAGGAAATAAAAATGGGTTTTAAACTTGGAAAAATGCTTACACTTACCTATACTAAAAGAAATCAAATTAAAACCATAGTGAAAAAAAAAAAAAAAACAACAAACAAACCCATAGTGATAGGGAATTCCCTTTTGGTCCAGTGGTTAGGACTCCGCACTTCTAATGCCATGAGCTGGGGTTCCATCCATGGTCTGGAAACTAAGATCCCACAAGCTGTGCAGTGTGGCTGAAAACAAGGAAGTCCATAATGATATACCATTTTTTAAACCCTAGAAATGTAAAAGAATCTAAAAGGTTTGATGAAGCATTTATATTGTCAAAGGTGGCAGAAGCATAAATTGGTACAATATCTAGTAAGGACAGTAAGTTAAAAATTTACATATCCTAGGAATTTGTCATCTACACATGCTTGCATATTTGTACAATGAAGTTATATATAAGTATATTCAATGAAGCACTGTTTATAATAGCAAAAGATTAGAAAGACCCTAAATGCCCTCTAACATAGAACCAGTTATTATTTATTCTTTTATGGATTCATAAATATCTTTGCAGCTAGCAAAAAACCACATAGGACCTTTTTATATTCTGGTACAAGAATGATCTCCAAGATAGACTTTTAAGTGGTAAAAAGTTATAAGACAGCACAGATAATAATATGCTATTATTTATGTTTTAAAATGTACATGTACATATGTACACATATATTCTTTCATTTTTATAGAATGTCTCTGGAAATAAATATAAGAGAATAATAGTGGTCGCTTAGGGAAGGAGTCACAAAAAAGGACATAGATCATATATACTTCTTGTACCTACTGATTTTTTCCTCTTAACCCTTTATTTTGCATTTATGTTTATATTGATCAGATACGGAGTATTGATATAGAATATTGATATAGGTTGTTATTGAGGACATCATCGATTGGGTTGTCAGAAATTATGTAACAAGTTCATCTTCAGATTTCAAGCCTAAGAAAATGTCTCTCTCCCTCAGAACAACCTCCTGTTACCACACAGTGATAATATATTTCTTATTTTGACTAATAAGAAGCTGAAAGCTACGTGCAATAGTTCCCTATACTCTAAATTTATTTTTTGCATAATTACTGCTTTTCTTTGCTCCTTTATTATACTTTTTATTCTTATATTTGAGTTTTATTAAATCTATACTTTTAACTGTATACCAACATCAAATTCGTAGACTCTAAATGTGAAGAAAGCATTTGGTTGAAATGTAAATATTCTAGTAAGAATGGTTGCCATCTTATTTAGCTGAAAAAGTTTAAAACTTTTAATATTCAAATTTTAATGACTGTAATCTAAGTCCCACCTTCAGAAATCTAAAATTAGTAAAATTCTCACTTATTTATTATATTACTTTAAATAGAAAACATTACAGTTATAGCTTATGAGAGTTGCTGTTATGTGCTCCATATTAGCATTGTGTAAACTTAACTTTTTTTTGAAAAACAGATCATTGCTTCTTGCTGACCTTGACAAAGAAGAAAAGGAAAAAGACTGGTATTATGCTCAACTTCAGAATCTCACTAAAAGAACAGATAGCCTTCCTTTAACTGAAAATGTAAGTAACTTGACAAAATAACTTATTTTTATATCTGAAAGTGTATATAAGTTTATAACTATATAGTTATTTGTAAACTGTAATATGTTTTATCCAACTTCAACATAAATATATAGTCAATGAATTTTGTATGTAGAGATGATAAAACTAAAAGATTCAGGATTCAACTAGGTGTTTTATTATTTGACGTGTTGAATTACCAAAGATACTCTGTAGAAATGTTTATTACCATCTGTCTGTTTTTTGAACTATATTACAGGACTTGTGCCAGATGGTTTTTGCAGTGAAGGTATCTTTGAGATAACCTGAGTCCTATTCTAGTTATTGTAAATGACAGTAGCTGTTGGCACAGATGTTAGAGCTTTTTGCAAGCACTAAAAGTTGTTTGTTTTGCTAATATAACTATGTAAAAAATAACTTAATTCCGTCAGCCTCTCCCTCCCCACCCAAGCTCTCCAAGTCAACTGTTCTATTCATGGGGTGACACGTATAAGAACATTTCTGAAATACATTAATAATTTTAAATAAGACTTTATTTTAACTGTTACCCATAAATTTTAAAACAATTTTTTAGAAATAGGCCAGTTAAAATTAATCTTCCACTCTTAGCTTAGATTTTTCATTTTCTAATAGTTTTGAGAGGACATTATAAAAGAAAAAGTAACAATGAAGGAAAAACCTTTTCCAGAACACGCAGTTAATCACATTCCTGCGTGGGTGGGCATTGTCTGGCGGGAGCTAGAACTAGAAACTTCAGTGGTCAGCCTCCTGAGCACAAACTTATCCAGGTTGTGAGAGGGAAAGAATCTCCCTTCCTGACAATGTCGTTAACATCATTTTGGGAGCTAAGGAGACACCACAAGTGAAAGAACAGTTCATAGAGAGTGTGGACGTATGAGGATTAGGAACTCAGTAGGGTTTGGAGGGATCGTTGCTCTTAATATTAAAGCACTGTTTTGCTTAACATTCACTTTGGTAATTAAAATGTACAGTATTTAGAGTCTAGCTGTCTGCATGCAGTTGTGTATGAAACAGTTCAAGAGCAATTGGTTAATACCTGAAACAAAGATCAGTTGTCAGCTCATTCCCATATTAATTTACCATATAGTCAGTCACATTTATTTAAGAGGATATGTAAGACATTATAGACCATTAGGCAACATTAGCAAATGTAAATTGCTTATATTTCATAAATATTTTTAAATTCACAAAATTTTTATTTTATATTGGGAAGGCAGGTTAAGAATGCTTTCATATAGAAATACTTATCAGGTTACCAGGCATTGCTTAAAACATCAAATATAAACCACGTTATTGTAATATAATGTGTCATCTTCAACCTTTTGCGCAAGGGATTTTTGGAAGTGGAGGACAAATAAGTGTAGTTATAACATGACTCACAGCATGGAGACTATTTCAACTGTGTTGCAACACATAATGTGGATATGCCTATAGGAACGCATCCTGCATATGTCGTCTGTATATTGCAAGGGGAAAGGGTGAAAGCTTCTCTAACTTAACCTGACAACACATTTTGGGATTCTTAGGCCTACAGAATGCTATTCTGAGTCAGACATTTCTGATCAGGGATCAGACCTTCACCCTTGACAGTGAGTGTGTGGAGTCCTAACCCCTGGACCTCCAGGGAATTGCCCACATGCAGCTTTTTATTGGACTTACAGAGCATGAAGAATCTACAGCACTTCCTTATTCCCTTCGTGGTCTGTTATAACTGTCACTCATTATTTTGTCCAGCTGTTCTTTTAGCCTTGGAGCATGTCTTTGTAAGTTTCTTTGCCTTCTCCTTTTTTCATTTTTTATACCTAGCAGTTACCACAACATCTGGAATTGTAGTTAAGAGGGCTAATAAAGTTTTGAATGCACTAACACCCACTCCATGAAGAAGTACTTTTTTTGGTTTGTTTCAACTTTGGTTCATATTTATATTTTTACCAAAAAGTTTGTGTTATCTTGCAACTTATTTTTATATAAAAGCTTTTCTTTATTCTGTCTTCTTTATTTTACATGTGGGAAAGTTCTCTCTATTTAGTCTCCATGTACATAAGAATCCTGAAGTGAGGTATAAACTTAAGGATGATGGACCTGATCCTTGATTTTTCTATTTTGTCCACATTAATATTCTAATTTTTAACAGTTCAAAGTAGTGCTTCTTCAGGGCAGAAGAATTGTAAGGTAACTGAAAATAGGCTTACCTTAACTAGATAAATATATATATTTTAAAGAGCTAGTACAATTTAATTAAAACTATTTGTGACTGTGGGGCAGTAAAAGTGTTTCAACTCTTCACTTCACATCAGAAAGCCAGGCTGAGCCTAGCAGTGATCATCAAGTTTTAGGACTTCTTAGAGTAAAAAATAACTTTCTTATGATAACTTATGTATTTGTTTATTCATTTTCTTTATGGATACTTATATGCTTTTTTATTTTTACTGATAAACACAAGATATTAACATTTCCATTTTACTTGTGGTTTTAGTTTTCCTTACAAACAGATATGACCAGAAGGCAGTTGGAATACGAGGCAAGGCAAATCAGAGTTGCAATGGAAGAACAACTAGGTAGTTGCCAGGATATGGAAAAACGAGCACAGGTAACATATTTATTATTAAACTCTGAAACAGTAGTAGCTAGATTTCTATGAAGAATCTAATGAATTACAGCTCTGTTAACTTTGGTCAAGTTTTATTCTTAAAGATTTTTTAAAGTCTATCTTTACTTTGGCACTAGTTCAAAATAAGAATAGTTTACTATGGCTGCTGGGAAGCATAACCAGTATTCACATAATTCTGCCTTCATATTTCAATTCTCGGATACTGTTCTGCTATGCCTTGGAATTATAAGAGGGAAGAAGAATTCAATTCTGGTCATCTTATTAGTTGCTAGCTAACTTCAGTTATCCTTTGAGATTTTTACTTCTGTGTTTGTGTAATGAAAAAAGGAAAGTCTCATTCGAGGAGAGAAACATATAAAAAGAACCTTGGGAAGAGAAACAAATTGAATGGAGAACATTCTCATGTTTCTACCCTCAACTATGTAAAGAAAGAATATTGGCATAAGAAAGGATTTCTTAAGACATTAGACTAATTATAAAGACTGGTAAAATTCTACTATTTTAAAATTAAGAATTTATCTTATATTAGGTACCTTAAAGAAAATGAAAAGGGGAAAAAGCATGTTTGGGAATTCCCTGTCTGTCCATTTGTTTGGACTCAGTGCTGTTACTGCCAGGCCCTGAGTTCAGTCTGTGGTCAGAGAACTAAGATCCCGCAAGCCAAAATGGCACGGCCAAAAGAAGAAAATAAAAAGGTGAAAAGATAAGTTACATATTGGGAGAAGGTATTTATCACCATATAAGTGGTATGGAATCAAGAATATATAATGAATTTCCAAAGATACTTTAAATTATATGATACAATTAATACAGATTTAGTATTTGTAACAGTTGGTGTTTTCATGAAATTATTTTAAAATACCAGGCAGATTTTGTTTGTTGATAGAAAAACTATGAGAAATTTTACTCTGGTTTATATGAATTTACGTTTTTAGAATGTGAATTTATGGAATACTGTATACATGTTTTTCTATATCTGTTAATGTGTTTGCTTTTAGAGGTTCTTAAGAAATGAGATGTTGATATGAAAATGTCTGTATTAATGTATAAATATAAATAAGTATATTCCAGACAGCTTACTCTAGAACAGGTTAACTTGAGTTCTTTCTTGGCCATTTTGTCCAGATATGTGCAGATGTATTCATTTTAATTTTGTTCTGGAATATAGTGTTCTTTTGCTAGTTAATATTCTAAGGAATTTCTAGTCCATATTTTATAAATACAGCAAACATTCATTTATTCTGGAAATATATTAAGCTTAGGGCTAAAGAGATATTGTACACAAAGCAAAAATGGAAGTATTTGCAGTACATATGAGGAGTTACTATCCCTAATATACAGGGAGCACCTACAAATCAATTGAAAACAAGACAACCAAAGAGGAAAATAATCAGAAGGTATGAGTAGTCCCATCACAAAAGTACAAGTGGTTAATAAATCATTGTTAAAATATACTTAAACGTCACTAGTTATCAGGGAAAAGTAACATACAATAATGTTGTTTTTTGTTTGTGGTGGTGGTTTCTTGTTTGGTTGGTTAATTTTCTGCCTATCAGGCTGGCAAAAGCTTTAAAGTTTAGTGTCATGTAATACTGGTGAGATTTTGAGAGATTGTAATATGAAGCATCGTTGTCTGCCTGTTGTAAGAATAAACTGGTACAGTCCTGAAGGACTCTGTAGCACTACCTGTCAAAGTTAAAATGTTTGTACCCTCTGACATAGTAATTCTGTAAGACTCTCAGAATATGTCCTCCAGGAATGTCGAGTTAAAGCAGCAAGAATATAAGTATGGATTTTATGCTATTCATCACAACACTGTAAGACAGAGAGAGAGAGACGATTGCAGTGTCCACCATTTGGGTAGTTATTAAATTATTACAATAGTAGTATGCAACTCTTACAAACACTAATAATTAGGTAATGGGAATAATGAAAATAATTGTCCATAGTAATTCTCTCCCTCATAACTCTGCTTGAGTGACTCAGCACGTAAGACTAGAATGGTCAGCTAACGAACATGAAAGTGAATTCCAAGAAGGCCTGAGGCCATGAGAAAAAAATGTGTTACCTCCTTTGCAAGGAAAAGATGGATAAAAATTCCAAGTAAAATAAAAATAGAGTGAAAGTTTTTTTTAAAAACAATCATGTACCAGAAACAGAAGCCAACATTATATTAGATTGAGAAAATAGAGAAATAATTAGATTATTACCTTTGCAGTCATTAACATGGTTTGCCGCTTGCTCTCATCACTATTACTTAACTTTGTTTGGAGGTTCCACTAATTCAGGTAGAAAGAAAACAAATTGTTTAACTACTGCACTATTTTCCAACTAGAAGGGAAGAGAGCAAATAATTGTCATTTGTAAACTACATTGTTGTCTACCTAGAAAAACCATGGTGAAGAGCCAAAAAGTTTTTCAGCTAATGAGAGAACTCAGTAGGGTGGCTGGAGTTAAGATACATTAGGGTTTCTCTATTAGCAATGACTACCATTTGGAAATGGAAATTGGGTAGAATGATCTCTTCATAATGACAGGAAATTTTAAAATACCAAACACAGACCACATGAAGAAAAATATAAAATTGCTAAAGGACACACTATGGGGCCCTAGAAGTAGAAAAGCCTGTGTGGCTCTCTGCATTGTATTTGTGTTATCTGGTTGCAGCGATGCCAGGGATATCACAGAAGAGGGGCCAACTAAGATTGTAAGGTCCTGCAGGGTATGGAGGAGTGAAGTGAGTAGTCAGACCACTCTTGCTGTCTGTACATCCTGTGAATGCCTGCTTCCCCTGCACCCTGCATACAAGCCTGACCTTCCCACACACTTGCCCCTGGCCCCAGCTATTGTCTGTGCTGATCACTGGGGCAGTGAAGGGCATTCCCCCTCTGTGGCTTTCCCTGGTAACTGATGAGCCAACCTGACATCACTGTGTAACTGGCACTCTCCCCTTCCACCCAAGAGGGAAGCCTGCTGCGTATCCTGCCTGCCATCCGTCACACATGGTAGGGTATCACTCCAGGACTTTGTTTCAGGTGTGTAAGGTCCCCCTTCCATTAAACCACTGATGTCTCTGTTGCTAAAAATAAATAAGATCCCTGGGTGAGAAGATTTTAATATCCTAATAATGTCTTTCTTTAAAAAGTTGATATAGAAATATAATATGATTCTAGTCATAATCTTAATTTTTTTAGAGCCCGGAAAAATGATTTTTAAGTTTGTAAAGTAAGAATTTCCAAAAGTATTTAAGAAAATTATAGTGAGTGAGGATTTACCTTACCATTTGGTAAAATTTGCTGTAAAGGTGTTGCAGTAATCACAGTATGATATTAATAGCACAGGAATAGACATAGGCAAATAGAACAGAATAGAGACTAGAAAAAGATGTAAGAAAATCTGGAATCTTTTAATGATAGAAGTTGCAAGTTTGGGGGGGGGGGAATGGTAAATAACTCAGTGAGAACATAGATGATAACTGGGAACCTTTCTGGTGGTGGTTGTTTTTTAGTCACTAAGTCGTGTCCGATTCTTTCGTGACCCTGTGAACTGTAGGCCGTCAGCCTTCTCTGTCCATGGGATTTCTCAGGCAAGAATACTGGAATGGGTCGCCATTTCCTTCTCCAGGGGATCTTCCTGACCCAGGGATTGAACCCACATCTCCTTCATTGGCAGGCAGATTCTTTACCACTGAGCCACCAAGGAAGCCCTATCTAGTAGTAGAGAAATTAAATTAGATCCCTACCTCACATCTTGTACATGAAGAGTTACAGGTGAGTTAAATATCTAAATGTAAAAAATAAAATTAATAGAAGAAAATATAGGACAAGAGAGATCTTAATTAAGAATGGAAACTCAAAAGCAATAGGAGGGGACAGGATTTATTTTGTAAAATTTTAAAGCATTCATCCTGCAGGAAAAAAAAATACGGGAAACTATTTGTGACACATCAAGGGGGAAAGGTTTAATATCCCTGTACTGTAAGAATTCTACAAACTAAGAAGAAAAAGACAACTTTTTATATGGGCAGAGGATGTAATCATTCAGTTTATTGAAAAGAAAATGCAGATGACCAATAAAACACATACAAATGACTGTGGAACAGTTTTGGGGAAATTGAAACAAAATCCACTCTTGCCCATGCCTATTTGAATTAGTCTCTGCCTGTCTCCATTAACAGTTTGGTTATTTATTTATTTGTTTCTTTATTTGTTCAACACAAATTTGGGCTCATAGTATGGTGCTCCCTACTCTCCTCTATGCGTGTAAGAAAAGGTTGGATAAATGTACATCAGCTTATTCATAAGAGCTTTTTCTGGGAGTTGGGGATTGGTAGAACGAAAGTTACTTATCCTTCTGTGCTGCTGTAATGTTTTATAAATACATGGATGACATAGTTCTGTGTAGCTTTACCTGTTTTCTTCTTGACATATATTTAGGTGATTTATAATTTCTCACTGTTGAAACAACTCTGATAAACATACTTATCCATATCCTATAAATGTGCACAAAAGTTTTTCTAGGTCAAGAGTCTTTTTCTTAGAGGGCTGTATGGTAAGTAGCTTAGACTTTGTCAGCCATGTGGTCTGTTGCAACTACTCAACTCTGCCTTTGTAGCAAGAAAGCAACCATAGACAACAGTATATGAGCAAATGAGCATGACTGTGTTTCAGTAAAACATGATTCATAAACAGATGACTGGCAAGCCTTAACTTGCTGACCTCTGCTCTGGTACACATACCTGAAAGCATAATTGCTGGTCCTAAGGTAGGAGTGTTCTGAATAGTGTTGGCCAGATTGCCCTCAAAATGATTTTATCAGTTTGCGTTTCTCCCAGGAGTATATGAGAATTCTGTTTCCTTTGACTCTTGTTTTCTTTTTTTCCTTCAGAAATTGTGAGTCAAACTTTATAATTAACAATCAATGAGCATATGAAACATTATCTTGTCATTTAGTTTATACTTTCATGAGTGCTACTGAAGTTGAATATCTTTTCATATATGTATTAGACTTTTAAGATTTTCTTTTTGCTGTTTTTTTCATATTGTTAGATGTCTTATTCATTTATATTTGAGAGATATTTTAATATACTCTTAATACCCATCTGTTATACATGATGTATTTCATAACTGTTCCCTGCCAAATCTGTTACCTACTTTTGCTTAATGATAACAAAAAATTATTTTTTATTGTAATGCTAAATTAGTTATATTGTCGTATTTGTGCTTTCTTCAACCTATTTTTACATCTTTTCCTATCTTTAAATATACCCTATTTTTTTCTAGTAAGTCTAATGTTTTATTTTTCAATTAGATCGTTAATTCATCTCAGATTTGCTATTATATTTGTTTTAGAGGTCAGTAAGTCAGTTCAGTTGCTCAGTGATGTCCGACTCTTTGCGACCCCATGAACCGCAGCACGCCAGGCCTCCCTGTCCATCACCAACTCCCGGAGTCCACCCAAACCCATGTCCATTGAGTCGGTGATGCCATCCAGCCATCTCATCCTCTGTCATCCCCTTCTCCTCCCGCCCTCATCTTTCCCAGCATCAGGGTCATTTCAAATGACTCATTTCTTCACATCAGGTGGCCAAAGTATTGGAGTTTCAGCTTCAATATCAGTCCTTCCAATGAATACACAGGACTGCTCTCCTTTAGGATGGACTGGTTGGATCTCCTTGCAGTCCAAGGGACTCTCAAGAGTCTTCTCCAGGGAGGTGGGAGAGGGGATCGGGATGGGGAATAAAAAAAAAAAAAAAAGAGTCTTCTCTTTTGAACACCACAGTTCAAAAGCATCAATTCTTCGGCACTCAACTTTCTTTATAATCCAACAATCCATACATGACCATTGGAAAAACCATAGCCTTGACTAGACGGATGTTTGTTGGCAAAGTAATGTCTCTGCTTTTTAATATGCTGTCTAGGTTGGTCATAACTTTCCTTCTAAGGAGTAAGTGTCTTTTAATTTCATGGCTGCAATCACCATCTGCAGTGATTTTGGAGCCCAAAAAAATAAACTCAGCCACTGTTTCCCCAACTATTTTCCATGAAGTGATGGGACCAGTTGCCATGATCTTAAGTTTTCTGAATGTTAAGCTTTAAGCCAACTTTTTCACTGCCCTCTTTCACTTTCATCAAGAGGCTCTTTAGTTCTTCACTTTCTGCCATAAGGGTGCTGTCATCTGCATATCTGAGGTTATTGATATTTCTCCTGGCAGTCTTGATTCCAGCTTGTGCTTCATCCAGCCCAGCGTTTCTCATGATGTACTCTGCACATTAGTTAATTTTAGCATATGTGCTGCCAAAGCGAGCACTGCACTTTAGTTAAATAAGTAGGGTGACAATATACAGCCTTGACGTACTCCTTTTCCTATTTGGAACCAGTCTGTTGTTCCATGTTCAGTTCTAACTGTTGCTTCCTGACCTGTATACAGGTTTCTCAAGAGGCAGGTCAGGTGGTCTGGTATTCCCATCTCTTTCAGAATTTTCCTCAGTTTGTGGTGATCTACACAGTCAGAGGCTTTGGCATAGTCAATAAAGCAGAAATAGATGTTTTTCTGGAACTCTCTTGCTTTCTCGATGTTCCAGCGGATGTTGGCGATTTGATCTCTGGTTCCTCTGCCTTTTCTAAAACCAGCTTGAACATCTGGAAGTTCACAGTTTATGTAGTGTTGAAGCCTGGCTTGGAGAATTTTGAGCATTACTTTACCAACGTTTGAGATGAGTGCAATTGTGAGGTAGTTTGAGCATTCTTTGGCATTGCCTTTCTTTGGGATTGGAATGAAAACTGACCTTTTCCAGTCCGATGGCCACTGCTGAGTTTTCCAGATTTGCTGACATATTGAGTGCAGCACTTTCATAGCATCATCTTTTAGTTTTAGAGGTAGGAATCTAATTTTATGTATATATATATATAAACACTCATGCATATGATTTTTAAATGTGTGTATATAGTATATGTTATATGCAGTATAATTTCTATTCAATAATTATATAATTAGTGATATATACAGACATACAGATACACACAGATAGATATATATTTATGTTGTTAACAGAATTTTCCATTAACATTTATTGGATGCATCTCTGTTTCCCCATGGATTAGTAATGCTGTTTTTGGCATTTGAGAAGTTGTATTTGCTGAATATTTGTGAACTCTGTTCCATTAGTCTGTTTTAGCTTCTCTGGATACCACACTTGTTTTATTTGCTATAATTTTATTAATCTTAAGTCTTGTAGTATGAGTCCTACTTATTTACGTCTGTAAAAATGTGTTTATATTCTGTTTCATTACTCTTTTATTTGAAATTTAGTATCAGCTTATTTTCTTCAAGGAAAAACCTTATTGACTTTTGATTAGTTATACATTGAATTTATAAATTAATTTCAGGAGAATTTATATCTTTACAGTATGAAGATTGGATCTTGGTTGAAAGATTGGTCTCTGGATTCTAATTCCGTGTCACTTATCAGCACAGTGATCTTGTTTAAACTCTGCCTCAGTTTTCTCATTGGTAAAATGTAGAAAATGATTCCCTGTAAAAAATGTAAGGATTAAATGAGTTAATATGCATAAAACCCTTGGAGTTTAGCAAATTCCAAGTAAATATTAGGTACTGTTACTCGTTTTGTATCTCATTCATTTGGGTCTTATTTTATGCCCTTCAGAAAAGCTTTATAACATTCTTCATAAAACCCTTGTTGTTCAATTGTTAAGTCATGTCCAACTCTTTACAGCCTCATGGTCTACAGCATACCAGACTTCCCTGTCCTTCACTTTCTCCCACAGTTTGCTCAAATTCATGTCCAGTGAGTCTGTGATGCTATCCAAACATCTCGTTCTCTGTAGTCCATATTCTTCATGATCCTCTTATACATCTTTTTTTTTTCATTTATTCCTAGATATCTTAGTTTTTGTTGCCATTGTGAATGGAATTTTCTCTAGTTTACATTACTAAATTTGATGTATCCAGGACTCTTCCTGAACTCTTTTGTTAGATTGTCTCAGTAGTTTAAGATTTTCTTGGATTTTTTCATTTAGATGTTAAATTGTCTCCAAGTAATGACAGTTTTGTCTTTTCCAGTCCTTTTTTCCCTCTTTGTATTATATAAGAAATGTAATACATCTTTGAATAAAGCAATGATAATTGGTCTTCTTCATCTCACCTTGGCTTTAAAGAGAATTCTGAAATTTCACGATTAAGTATGCTGTTTACTTAAGGTTTTTGATACCATTTATCACGTTAAGGAATTTACCTTCTATTCCTAATTTCTTGAGAGCTGTCCTGAATTCATACTGAACTATTCAGTTCACTTCTGTTCAGTGGCTCAGTTATGTCGGACTCTGCAACCCCATGGACTGCAGCACACCAGGCCTCCCTGTCCATCACCAGCTCCCGGAGTTTACTCAAGCTCATGTCCATTAAGTCAGTGTTGCCATCCAACCATCTCATCCTCTGCCGTCCCCTTCTCCTCCCGCCTTCAGTCTTTCCAGCATCAGGGTCTTTAAATGAGTCAGTTCTTCGCATCAGGTGGCCAAAGTCTTGGAGTTGAATCTTCAGCGTCAGTCCTTCCAATGAATATTCAGGACTGATTTCCTTTAGGATGGACTGGTTGGATCTCCTTGCAGTCCAAGGGACTCTCAAGAGTCTTCTCCAACACCACAGTTCAAAAGCATCTATGCTTCGGCACTCAGCTTTCTTTAAGTCCTACTCTCATATCCATGCATGACTACTGGAAAAGCCATAGCTTTGACTAGACGGGCCTTTGTTGGAAAAGTGATGTTTCTGCTTTTTAATGTGCTGTCTAGGTGGGTCATAAATTTTCTTCCAAGGAGCAAGCGTCTTTCCTTTCATGGCTGCAGTCACCATCTGCAGTGATTTTGGAGTCCCAAAAAATAAAGTCTGTCACTGTTTCCATTGTTTCCCCCATCTATTTGCCATGAAGTGATGGGACCAGATGCCATGATCTTAATTTTGATGTTGAGTTTAGAGCCAACTGTCTCGCTCTCCTCTTTCACTTTTATTAACAGGCTTTTTAGTTCTTCTTCACTTTGTGCCATAAGGGTGGTGTCATCTGCATATCTGAGGTTATTGATATTTCTCCCAGCAGTCTTGATTCCAGCTTGTGCTTCATCCAGCCCAGCATTTCTCATGATGTACACTGCACATTAGTTAAATAAGCAGGGTGACAATATACAGCCTTGACGTACTCCTTTTCCTATTTGGAACCAGTCTGTTGTTCCATGTCCAGTTCTAACTGTTGCTTCCTGACCTGTATACAGATTTCTCAAGAGGCAGATCAGGTGGTCTGGTATTCCCGTCTCTTTCAGAATTTTCCACAGTTTGTTGTGACCCACACAGTCAAAGGCTTTGGCATAGTCAATAAAGCAGAAATAAATGTTTTTTCTGGAACTCTCTTGCTTTTTCGATGAGTCAGCAGGCGTTGGCAATTTGATCTCTGGTTCCTCTGCCTTTTCTAAATCCAGTTTGAACATCTGGAAGTTCATGGTTCACATACTGTTGAAGTCTGGTTTGGAGAATTTTGAGCATTACCTTGCTAGCATGTGAGATGAGTGCAATTGTGTGGTAGTTTGAGCATTCTTCAGCATTGCCTTTCTTTGGGATTGGAATGAAAACTGACCCTTTCCAGTCCTGCAGTCATTGCTGAGTTTTCCAAATTTGCTACCATATTGAGTGCAACACTTGCATAGCATCGTCTTTGAGGATTTGAAATAGCTTAACTGGAATTCCATCACCTCCACTAGTTTTGTTTGTAATGATGCTTCCTAGGGCCCACTTGACTTCGCATTCCAGGATGTCTGCTCTAGGTGAGTGATCATATCATTTTGATCATCTGGTTTGTGAAGATCTTTTTGTACAGTTCTTCTGTGTATTCTTGCCACCTCTTCTTAATACATTCTGCCTCTGTTGGTCCATACCATTTCTGTCCTTTATTGTGCCCATCTTTGCATGAAATATTCCCTTGGTATCTCTAATTTTCTTGACGAAATCTCATCTTTCCCTTTCTGTTGTTTTCCTCTATTTCTTTGCATTGGTCACTAAGGAAGGCTTTCTTATCTCTCCTTGCTATTCATTGGAACTCTGCATTCAAATGAGTGTATCTTTCCTTTTCTCCTTTGCCTTTCACTTCTCTTCACAGCTATTTGTAAGGCCTTCTCAGACAACCATTTTGCCTTTTTGCATTTCTTTTTCTTGGGGATGGTCTTGCTCCCTGTCTCCTGTATAATGTCACGAACCTCCGTCCATAGTTCCTCAGGCAGTCTTGTCTATCAGATCTAATCTCTTGAATCTATTTCTCACTTCCACTGCATCGTCATAAGGGATTTGATTTAGGTCATATCTGATTGGTCTGGTAGTTTTTCCCTACTTTCTTCAGTTTAAGTCTGAATTTGGCAATAAGGAGTTCATGATCTAAGCCACAGTCAGCTTCCGGTCTTGTTTTTGCTGACTCTATAGAGCTTCTCCATCTTTGGATGCAAAGAATATAATTAGTCTGATTTCAGTGTGGACCGTCTGGTGAAAACCATGTGTAGAGTCTTCTCTTGTGTTACTGGAAGAGGGTGTTTGCTATGACCAGTGTGTTCTCTTGGCAAAACTCTATTAGCCTTTGCCCTGCTTCATTCTGTACTCCAAGGCCAAGTTTGCCTGTTACTCCAGGTGTTTCTTGACTTCCTACTTTGCATTCTAGTCCCATGTAATGAAAAGGACATCTTTTTTTGGGTGTTAGTTCTAGAAGGTCTTGTAGGTCTTCACAGAACCGTTCAACTTCAGCTTCCTCAGCATTACCGGTCGGGGCACAAGCTTGGATTACCATGATACTGAATGGTTTGCCTTGGAAATGAACAGAGATCATTCTGTCATTTTTGAGACTGCACCCAAGCATTTCGAGTGCTTTTGTTGACTTATGACATTTCTTCTAAGGGATTCTTTCCCACAGTAGTAATAATGGTCATCTGAATTAAATTCACCCATTCCAATCCATTTTAGTTTGCTGATTCCTAAAATATTGACGTTCACTCTTGCCATCTCCTGTTTGACCACTTCCAGTTTGCCTTGATTCATGGACCTAGCATTCCTATGCAGTATTGCTCTATCAGCATTGGACTTTGCTTCCGTCACCATCACATCCACAACTGAATGTTGTTTTTGCTTGGCTCCATCTCGTCAGTCTTTGTGGAGTTATTTCTAGGAGCATAGTGGGCACCTACCAACCCAGGGAGTGCATCTTTCAGTGCCCTGCCTTTTTGCATTTTCATGTTGTTGTTGGGGTTCTCAAGGCAAGAATAGTGAAGTGGTTTGCCTTTCCCTTCTCCAATGGGCCATGTTTTGTCAGAACTCTCCACCATGACCCATCCATCTTGGTTGACCCTACAAGGCATGCTCATAGTTAGATTGAGTTAGACAAGGCTGTGGTCCATGTGATCAGTTTGGTTAGTTTTCTGTGATTGTGGTTTTGAGTCTGTTTGCCCTCTGATGGATCAGGATAAGAGGCTTATGAAGCTTCCTGATGGGAGAGACTGACTGAGGGGGAAACTGGGTCTTGTTCTGTTTGGTGGGGCCATGCTCTGTGAACCTTTAATCCAATCCTCTGTTGAAGGGCAGGGCTATGTTCCCTCCCTGTTATTTATCTGAGGCCAAAGTATGGTGGAGGTAGTGAAGATAATGGCGACCTCGCTCAAAAGGTCACATGCCTGCACTGCTACATCCAGTGCCCCTGACCCTGCAGCAGGCCACCGCCGACCCCTGCCTCTGCCAGAGACTCCTGGACACTCATGGGCAAGTCTGGGTCAGTCTCTTGTGGGGTCACTGCTCCTTTCTCCTGGGTCCTAGTGCACACGAGGTTCTATTTGTGCCCTCCCAGAGTCTGTTTCCCCAGTCCTGTGTGAGTTCTGGCAGCTCTATGTTGGGTTAATGGTGACCTCCTCTGAGACAGCTTATGCCATACTCAGGTCTACTGTACTCAGAGCCCCTGCCTCTGCAGCAGTCCACTGCTGACCCACATGTTCACAGGAGACACCCAAACACAGTTCTGTCTCCGTCTCTGTGGAGTCTCTGGGTCCTGGTGCACATAAAGTTTGTTTGAGCCCTCTGAGTGTCTCTGGCGAGTATGGGGTTTGATTCTACATGGTATTTCAATATATATATCAAATTATATTACTAAATAATTTTTATATCAGTTTTTCAAAAGTCATACCATGTCTATATGCCTGAACAATTAAGCATGTTGCATTTTATTTAATTTCATAAATATTCAAGATTGTCATACAGAGAATGGAAAGAAGTGCTACTGACTTCTTCCATTTTATGTTGAGTAACGAAAGCACAAATGTTATTGTGGAAGCAGTCATCAAGGTGCAGACTTGATTACAGGGTCTAGTGACCTAATAGCAATACAGAAATACAGTTCTGTGAAGAGGAATGTTAGGTATATTTTCCTGTTTTCACCCTCTAAATATTAAAAATTTTGACTTGGGACTTTATTGGTGAGGGGGAGCTGGTTATATAGAGAGAGGAAAACAATGAAATATTATGAAACTAATAAGTGTAGATAGTTTTGTTGTTTCTGTAATGCCAGGATGTATTTGGTGTCTGATGTAGAAGTAATCACTCATCTCTGCAGAATCTTTAGAGAGCTACTAAAAGTATTTCTTCTTCAGCATGTTTTCATGGTGAAAATTGGACATGGTAAAATGTCTTAAATAGAAAATATTATTTACCTTCAGTTCAGTTCAGTCGCTCAGTCATGTCCAACTCTTTGCGACCCCATGAATCACAGATCACCAGGCCTTCCTGTCCATCACCAGCTCCCGGAGTTTACCCACATTCATGTCCAGCGAGTCGGTGATGCCATCCAGCCATCTCATCCTCTGTCATCCCCTTCTCCTCCTGCCCCCAATTCCTCCCAACATCAGGGTCTTTTCCAGTGAGTCAACTCTTCGCATGAGGTGGCAAAAGTATTGGAGTTTCAGCTTCAGCATCAGTCCTTCAATGAATATTCAGGACTGATCTCCTTTAGGATGGACTGGTTGGATCTCCTTGCAGTCCAAGGGACTCTCGAGTCTGCTCCAGTACCACAGTTCAAAAGCATCAATTCTTCGGTGCTCAGCTTTCTTCACAGTTCAACTCTCACATCCATACACGACCACTGGAAAAACCATAAGCTTGACTAGACGGACCTTTGTTGACAAAGTAATGTCTCTGCTTTTTAATATGCTATCTAGGTTGGTCATAACTTTCCTTCCAAGGAGTGAGCGTCTTTTAATTTCATGGCTGCAGTCACCATCTGCAGTGATTTTGGAGCCCAGGAAAATAAAGTCAGCCACTGTTTTCACTGTTTCCCCATCTATTTGCCATGAAGTAATGGGACCAGATGCCATGATCTTAGTTTTCTGAATGTTGAGCTTTAAGCCAACTTTTTCACTCTCCTCTTCCACTTTCATCAAGAGGCTCTTTAGTTCTTCACTTTCTGCCGTAAGGGTGGTGTCATCTCCGTGTCTGAGGTTATTGATATTTCTCCCAGCAGTCTGGATTCCCGCTTGTGATTCTTCAAGCCCAGCATTTCTCATGATGTACTCTTCATATAAGTTAAATAAGCACAGTGACAATATACAGCCTTGATGTACTCCTTTTCCTATTTGGAGCCAGTCTGTTGTTCCATGTTCAGTTCTAACTGTTGTTTCCTGACCTACATATAGGTTTCTCAAGAGGTGGGTCAGGTGGCCTGGTGTGACCATCTGTTTCAGAATTTTCCACAGTTTTTTGTGATCCACACGGTCAGAGGCTTTGGCATGGTCAATAAAGCAGAAATAGATGTTTTTCTGGAACTCTCTTGCTTTCTCGATGTTCCAGCGGATGTTGGCAGGTTGATCTCTGGTTCCTCTGCCTTTTCTAAAACCAGCTGGAACATCTGGAAGTTCACAGTTTATGTATTACTGAAGCCTGGCTTGGAGAATTTTGAGCATTACTTTACTAGCGTGAGAGAGGAGTGTGATTATTTACCTTAAGTTCACTATTTTCAGAATTGTGATAGAGAATTAGCATAGTTGTAGTGATACAACTGAGGGACTGAGAGAGGAAGGTTTCTTTTTTGGTGAGCACATCTGTTTTGAACTTTTCCAAAAAACAGCAACAATAATGATTCCTACTATGGCAATAAAATCATAAGGACATTGTATTTAAACAAAACTATGTATGATTCAAGGGTAAGTTTTGTATGTAAGCTTTTTAGCTGTATATACTTAAAGCTATTTGTTATAATACTTTAATTATCTATTGAAGTATACATGCTCAAAAATCTTTCATTGATGGGTGCATAATCATAAAAAGTTTGCAAATCACTCCGTCTATTTTCTGACACTTTTTCCTCATTGAAACAATTACTCTTACAATACAGTTTCTTATACCAATGTTACAGTGTCAACTATGGAATTCTGGCAGTTGATGATAAAATATTGGCAGTACTTATTTTTAAAACATTTCCCACATTTTTCACTTCCACATTGTTTGATCTGTAGTTACTGCTTTGTGTTCACTTGAAGATCTCAGTATATGGGGGAAGCAATAACTCCTACCATCATTGTGATCTTTAGTGTTTGGAGTAATGTTTAGCTGAAGTATTTGGGAAAGCTAACTCTGAAAGGTACTGCTGACCTGTAATAGGAATAACTTTAGGGAAGATTGTTCTTATTGTTTACGTACTGGTGCTTCTTAAAAAAAATCAGATGCTCTTTCTCTTTACAGGATGCCATACTTTACATAAACTCATTATACTGAACTGACATCTGAATTAATATAAAAGTTTAAATTCAGATGTAATTTTCTTTTTGAAAGTTTTTGAGAACAGCTTTTATATACCAGTTTCACACTGTTATGTATCATGTGTTGTTCAGTTGCTCAGTCATGTCCAGGTCTTTGCTACTCTGTGAACTGCAGCATTGCCAGGCTTTCCTGTCCTTCACTGTCTCCCTGAGTTTGCTCAAACTCATGTCCGTTGAAATCCATGATACCATCTAACCATCTTATCCTCTGTTGTCCCCTTCTCCTTCTGCCTTCAATGTTTCTCAGCATCAAGATCTTTTCCAGTGAGTTGGCTCTTCGCATCAGGTGGCCACAGTATTGGAGCTTCAGTTTCAGCATTAGTCCTTCCAGTGAATATTCAGGACTTTAGGATGGGCTGGTTGGATCTCCTTGCGGTCCACTGGACTCTCAAGAGTCTTCTCCAACACCACAGTTCAGAAGCATCAGTTCTTCAGCCCTCACCTTTCTTTATGGTCCAAGTAGATACATAACTTGCATTTGTACAGTTTTCCTAAATTTAGGGATCTGTTTTATAAAGTTAGATATGTTAAAAAGTTGAACTGATGCACTGATGTCCTCAGTATATGAATATGTATATGTATATGTATCTAATTCTCACATAAGAATGACTTGGCATAGAAAAAAGAATGATTTGATATAATCCTACTTTTAAATGGTAACCATAGAATGGTTAATGTTAAATTAATATTAAAAACTAATGTTTTTTTTTAATAAAAATAGATCTAACTTGGTTACTTATTTTATTTTAGCGAAGAATAACCAGAATTCAACAAATAGAAAAGGACATACTTCGTATACGACAGCTTTTACAGTCCCAAGCAACCGAAGGTTAGTGAATTGTCTCTTTTGTTTGTAGTTATAATGATAGGTGGTTGTTCTAAGAAAAGAAAATATGTATAATTAGCATGGCGTCATTGAAATAGATGCTCTAGAGAATTGAGACACTTGATAAGCTTTTTCATTAAATTAAGTATAGATTTCAAAAATCTATACTAGTATGATTTCTTCATAACTTTTATGCAATTAAAGCTTATAGAGCCATAAATAGATACCTTACTTCAGTTATCTGTTTACATATAATTTGGCTACTAACAGTTTGTAAATAAGCTATCTCCTTGTGTAATCCATAGTAAAAGTTGATCATATACATTTATCTGTGCTTACTTTACAAACTTCATTAAAATGACAGTAAAAGGGTAAAATGAAAAAGCACAAATACCAGGGAAGGTGACAATAAAATTTGGAGAACTGCAAAGCATATAAACAAACAATTCTTCTAGATTATGGTAGAGAGCTGACCCCAGAGTGAGCAGTAGGAGGTCACAAAGCAACTCATTTTACACTGTGGAGTCCTGAAAGTTTCCAGAGTTGGTTACACTAGGTACTTCTGGAAATGAGGATTAAAAAGGGGGTTAAAACCATATTTGTCAGCTCTTCAGCTGAAATTTGGTTTTGATCACTACACAGAAGGATGGGGTATAAAAAACCATCCCTTCAGCTATCTGTTTATAGCCACTGAATTTGGGCACTTGTCACTTTGTTTATGGGTAAATAAAAAGAAAACCTACATGGAACTTAAATGAACTATTGCTGAATAAGGAAAAATAGCATGTGGGAGGCTCAGAGAAAATAAAGTATTTCTTCTTAAGTCAACTACAGGATGACCTGTCTCTCTGCAATAAGAGCAAAAAGTGTTGAATAAAAGTCCTCATTGAACAATACAGAATTGTTGCTAGGAAAAATTGGCTCAGTATTTGGGGATATACCAATGCAAAGTTTCTAATATGCAGCCAGATTGAGACTCACATTCCAGATCATACAGGAAAAAAGAAGAGAATGCAAAGAATGAAATATCAACCTAGTGCTTTTTTCTAACTATAATTACTAAAAACATGATGAAGTGCTTGTTGATATTTTAAAATGTTTATGAGATACAAAATAGTATGTACACTTTGATCCCATTTTTTAATATGCACAGTCTTTCAGAAATAATATGAAAAGGCAGGTAACCACTGCTAATACCTCCTTGTTTTCTTAGTTTGGCCAGTTTTGTAATGTTTTTATAGTAGCTGCACAGCTTTTAGAGTGAGAGAAAACTTTTGTATGCGAAACAAATCTGACGTGTCCTTTCATCACCAGCATCCTTCCCAAGTAGCTCGATGGTAAAGAATCCGCCTGCCAGCCCAGGAGACGCAGGTTCTATCACTGGGTCGGGAAGATTCCCTGGAGAACGAAATGGCAACCCACCCCAGTAGTCTTCCCTAGTAAATCCAGTAGAAAGAGACACCTGGTGGACTACCGTCCATGGGGTTGCAAAAGAGTCGGACATGACTTGGCAAGTAAACCACAGCAACAGCACTTACTGCCAGCCCTGAGAATCTGACTGGATAATGAACAGTTCTGTTTGGAGGCAGAAACTTAGTGCAAGCCCATTTACACACAGAGAAGACAACTAATTCTAATGTCAAAAAGTATAATTTTGAAAACAGTGTCTTTTAAGACTCTGGTCATGCATGCCTTGCTTTTTAAATCTCTTAGAAGCTTTGGCTTCAGTACATTTGAATTTGAAATATGTAGAAACATGTACTTGCTAAGTAGTCAAGTTCAGTGTAATAGTCATATTGCTAAAAGTAGTTTAATCTGGATGTTTTAAGTCAGTATGAACCAAATATTTGTAATATACAGACTGTGTCCTTTTTGCAATATTAACTCTTCAGTACTGTTTTTTTCTTTCCAAAATAAAACAAAACTATCTCTTTACTCCTTTTTCAATGTCATTGGCATTGCTGTATGTGGCATTCTGGTTATTATGGCCCCTTTGGGTTTCCAGGGTAGTTTATCTGTGGTGTTTTGTTTTTTTTTCCCCTTGATCAAAATTACTATACTCTATTTTTAAAACTGTTTTTAGAGAGGCAACTTTTGTTTTTTATTGAGCAGCACTGCATTTATATTTTCTTTTTATATATATTTTTTCTGCTTTGAGTGTTTGCTGTTGTTTTTCTAGCTTCTTTAGTTATAGTTAGCTTTTATTCACCATCTTTCTTGTATTATGATTTTTACTGTTTGGCTGCATCAACAGGGTTGTTTTTTTTAAATTTCTAAATCAATATTTACACTTATTTTTTCTACTTGATTGACTCTTTCATGTGTGTTAAATAGCCTTCTTTGCTGTTAGTATTGCTGCACGGGGCTTCTTTTGGTCATCATTTGCCTGGTATAATATACTCACTGTCAGTACATTTCCAAACGTTACCAACATTCTGGCCTCTAGAAATTCCTAAGAAAAACTGTCATTTGTTAATAATAGTTCTCATTATCAGTACAATTATAAGTTTATTGCAGGTTGGGGGCTTGTTTGTGTTTTTTTATCTGTTCAAGATTTCATTTATATCATTGGATTTGGGACCAACTGTCTACCACCATAACCTAGTCTATTCTTGTTTCTTTTTGTTATAAAAATGGCCATATTTTTCATAGCCTTAAGTCGTTACATTTATTCAGTGAATATAAACTAAAAGAAGGTATCATGTCTTATTTAAGAAAGAAAGGTTTTTAATTTTACTGTTTGCTGTTTCTTTATTACTATCAGAAGGAGAAGCTAGAAAATGGAGAAAACGGGATCAGATACTCATAAATTAGTTCACATACAGTACTGAAAAGAAAAGATGTCTGCCAAATAATTTCTCCACCATGAAGCATCTTATAACACTATCTTTGCCCTACCTGCTAACAATTCTGGTTTAAGATCTAGATGCAGGATATAACTCAGATGATATAACTATTGCACTTGATTCAAATCTCAGAAGTTCCAAGAGGGTACATGAGGCAACCAGTCCTACCACTTTCTTTTGTATTCTATAGGTTATTTACTGACAAATGTATACCATTTGGGGGGGAGGGGCCCCAAAAGATGGGAGCTATAAGGAAAATTGTGGCATGATTTAATAGTCTCTAGAAAATAGCCAATGAGAAATAGTTTTTAAAATCCCATGCAGAGTACTCTTATAACTCATTAATAAAGAGACAACCCAACTTACAAATGGGCTAAAGATTTGAATACACATTTCACCAGAAAAATTCATAGGAATGGCTAATAAGCACATGAAAATAGGCTCGACATCATTGGATGTTAAGGAAGTCAAGTTAAAACCACAATGCTATATCACTCTATACTCACTAGGATGGCTGTAATCGTGAGGAAAACAATAAGCATTGGCACGGATGTGGATAAATAGAAGCTGTCATATGTTGCTGATGGGAATGTAAAATGGTTCAGCCACTTGGAAAAGTTTGGCAGTTATCTAAAGTATTAAAGGTATAGTTACCATATGACCCAGCAATTCCACTTCTAGCTATCTAAGAGAAATGAGCACATATGTCCACACAGAGACTTTAATTTGAATATTCATGGAAGTATTATTCACAGTAGCCCAAAAGTAGAAAAATGCAAAAGTGTATCAACTGGTAAATCAATAAATAAAATGTATACCGTTACAATGTAATACTACTCGGCAATTAAAAGGAACAAATTGTTGACACACACTATAACTGAGGTGAACCTCAAAAACATTATACTGAGTAAAAGTAGCTAGACATGTAAGTCCGTATATTCCATTTACAATAAACGTACAGAAAAGGCGAGTTTACAGAGCAGAGTCATAGTTACTTGGAGCTGTGAGTGGGAATGGGGATTACCTATAAATGAGCATGAAGGATCTTTTTAGAATGATGAAAATGGTCTAAAACTGAAATATAGTGATTCTTGGTAAGTTTATTCAATGTCATTGAGTTGTACACTTAAAGTGGGTGAATTGTCTTAAAGGCATTTTAAATCCAACGTAACCAAAGCACAACTAATGATGGTCTCCTCCTAAGTCCTCCTTGTGACCCCCACATCCTCCAAATCCTCCTTCTCCTTTAGTATTATCTGTCTCCATGAATGGTACCACCATTATTCAGCTGTGTGAGCTAAGAAACAGAAGAGTAGTTTGTGACCCCAGATCTCTTCTTCCACTCACTGTATCCAGTCTGTCGTGCAGTCCTTCAGGTTGACCTCTGTCTCCAAGCATCAGTGCTTCCCTGGGTGTAAAGGACTGTCATCTCCCACTTACTTTAATATTTAGTCTGCAAGTTGATCTCTTGTGTTTCCCATCTTCTTAGACCATTCAAAATTTGAGTTTAAACGATCAGAATACATGCACCTTTTTCCTTTAGAGTATTGGTTATGTGGGGGCATGAGTGCCATCTGAGAATCACACTAAAATTCAACAAAATCATTAAGTTCCTTTTTTTTTTTTTTTTTTTTTTTTTAATATTATTTTATTAGTTGGAGGCCAATCACTTTACAACATTTCAGTGGGTTTTGTCATACATTGACATGAATCAGCCATATAGTTACACGTATTCCCCATCCCGATCCCCCCTCCCACCTCCCTCCCCACCCGACTCCTCAGGGTCCTCCCAGTGCACCAGGCAAGAGCACCTGACTCATGCATCCCACCTGGGCTGGTGGTCCGTTTCACCATAGATAGTATACATGCTGTTCTTTCAAAACATCCCACCCTCACGTTCTCCCCCAGAGTTCAAAAGTCTGTTCTGTACTTCTGTGTCTCTTTTTCTGTTTTGCATATAGGGTTATCGCCACCATCTATCTAAATTCCGTATATATGTGTTAGTATACTGTAATGTTCTTTATCTTTCTGGC
The DNA here is from genome assembly GCF_963930625.1 of Muntiacus reevesi. Lineage (NCBI taxonomy): Eukaryota > Metazoa > Chordata > Mammalia > Artiodactyla > Cervidae > Muntiacus > Muntiacus reevesi. The sequence continues at coordinate 269,556,067 of NC_089251.1, read as the reverse complement.
TTACTTCACTCTGTATAATGGGCTCCAGTTTCATCCATCTCATTAGAACTGATTCAAATGAATTCTTTTTAACGGCTGAGTAATATTCCATGGTGTATATGTACCACAGCTTCCTTATCCATTCATCTGTTGATGGGCATCTGGGTTGCTTCCATGTCCTGGCTATTATAAACAGTGCTGCGATGATAAGTTCCTTTTTTTAACCATCTCTCTGTTCTACTCTTCACACTGTAATTCTTTGATATCCTAGAGCAAACCACGTTTCTCCCATCACAGCTCCTTTGCATATGGTCTCTATTTCCCTAAATTTTTGCATGTGGTCTCTGTTTCCTTCATCCTCTGCCATATCCCGTTTCCTAGAACTCCTGTTTATATTTTAGATCTCAGTCCAAACAATACTTCCTAAGAGAGCACTTCCCCCGACTCCCACAATGTCTGATGTCCCTCTGTTATATATCCTTATAAGCAACTTGTGCTCTTTTTTCAGAGTGCTTGTCGAAGTGTTTAACTTTACTGTTGTTTCTTTCATTATTTGATAGCATCCCTGACTAGACTAAATCTGGAAGAGTGCGTTGAACGATGCCTGGGTTTGTCAGTACTGTGTTCTCCAGCCCTATTGCAAGTAACTGACATAGCACATACTCAATAATTACTTTTATATTGACATCTTCAGTGATGTCAGTGTCAAATCTTTGTAGATTTAGTGCTCGTTGATTCATTTTTTCTCTTCACTGACTTTGTATTCTCTGCTTTAGATGATTTTGTTGAATTTTATGGTATCACTTTCCCAAGGTACTGTTTTTTCTTGTTTCTGAATTATTGGGACTACTTCTCTTTTGCCTATGTATAACTTACACTTGTTTATTGATGGAAATAGTATATGTAAATTATTTTAAAGTCACATTTTAAATGGTCTAGGAAAGCTTTATGTTTAAATAAATTCCAGTGGAAGCCATTTTGTAACATAGTTTTCCATTATTATGTCACAATTTTTAATGTGTAATTTTTAATTTTGCCTATAATGTTCCTAGAGGAGGCACACTGGTAATTGTTTCTATAAAAGATACTTGATTATTTTCTTTCTTTGATTCTGTGGTGATAGTTTTCAAAGTGACTGCTTTGTACTAGATATAATCTGTCTTGAAATTACTGCTTTTACTGGATATAATCTTGCCCTTTCACTTTACCTAACAGATGGTGGTTACATTAGAAAAGGTTTTGGTTTTATTCATATTAGAATCTAAGAGCTTATCTGTTGGTTTCATATTACTTTTATTAGCAGATGTATATAAAAATATATGTGTGTGTAAGTATAAATATACTTACATAGAAGGTATTTATAAGCTATAGTAACTGCTATATTTGCAGCTCTATTAAATACCAGAACCATGTGACCTTGCGGAAAAGACAGTTATTTGCTCTAGTTGGGTTATGTCCCCGATAGTGATGTGAGCACAGCTGGTGGAGGATGGTGTTTCTGTGGGTCTCAGAAAACCCTTTGTCTTGTGCAGCCCTAGTGTTCGAGGGACACACTTCACTTTGCTGTGACCGAGACAGGCAGCTGACAGCCCGCTGGAGGCTATGGAGTGCAGCTCCGTGCTTTTGTGAACCTGTGTCATTGAGGCCTTCAGAGCTTTAGAGCAAGAAAGAAGGAAAGCTGTGGGCTGAGAAAGCATGCACCGTTTTTGTATGTATTGATGTTAACTCCATATTAACAGAGGTCATCTCAGAGCAAGCATGAAGCTGGCTCACATGAAGCCGAACGGCAGAATGAAGGTCAAGGAGTGGCAGAAATCAACATGGCAACTGTGGGTAGCGGTCAGGTAAATAGATTATTTTATTAATTTCTTTTCTAGTTAACTATTTAAATATTTTAAAAGAAATACTGAGTGAGATGATTCTCACATGACCTGTTTCCTTCCTAAATGGATATCTCCAGAAGAATTCAGTACTAAAATGCTATGTCATTTTTCTTTATTATATTTAACTATGAAGCTTTCAAATTTCCAAGTATATTTTATAGCTCTAAAGTATGTGTCTCTGTTTTAGCCTAAAATGATTAATGTGAGTAGAGTTTCTTTGAAAAATAAATACTAAGCTGCATTTTGGTCATATGTGATTTGACCTAGTTATTACTGCTTGCATTGAATAGATTTGCTCTTTCTCTGTGGCATTCTAAGATATTTTTGTGTTTTTTAAAAAAATCATAAAGAGTTAATATTTTCATCTTCAGTTGTATTCCAGGATTATAGAAACCTAGCATTTAAATAAACAATTCTAATGCCCATTAAAATAAAAGTAAATAAATACCCTAGTCATATTTACTATTATCATCTTTAGCAAAATTATGGAAGACAATTTTTTAAAATGTAGAACATTATCTTGTTGTGCTGCCATCAGTTTTCTATTAGAGTTTGATTGGAATGTATCCTAATGAGTATTTTTCTTTGGAGTGTTCTGTATTCTCCACATTTTTTCAAGCAATATTTTATGTTTTAAATGAATGATTTTTTAAAATACAGTTTCAACTAAGTTGATTTTAAGGAAATTTTCTTACTGTTGATATAAAATATTCCTTTAGTGCCTATAGATTACTTTTAATGATACTATTTATTTGTTCTATTAGTTCATTAAAATTTAAAGCTTAAAATGTCTCATACTTAATTTAAATATTTAAATTTACCACATTTAAACAAAAATATACTTCATTTTAATATTACTGGTCCACATTGTACTGGATAATACTCTACAGATGGTAAATTAGGGCAAAAAAAAATTATATTCCAATAGTACATTTGGGTTCTTTGTCTACTACTTAGGGAGTTCTCTGAGATTATCATGTGTTCCTACACATATGTAGAAAGAAGTTCTGTCTTCTTGACAAAAATCTTTTTTTTTTGCTTTAGGATTAAGACCCACTATTAATACTTTGGGGTCATATTTCAATTATTATATCCTTTAAAGCCTCACCTAGCCAATAAGCTCAATATTTATTTTTTTAATTGAATTCTTATCTCATTTCTTATATCAGAATTTAACTCTGAATATATTAGATTTAATGTCAAAGATGAAAACTTTAAAAAACAGTTTACTTATTTACCTATGTTGTGTCTTAGTCGTGGCATGTGAGATCTTCTTCCCTGCGGCATGCGGGATCTTCTGTTACGCCGTGCAGGCCCAGAAGTCGTGGCCCTCGGACTTAGTTGCCTTGCAGTATGTGGGATCTTAGTTCCCAGACCAGGGGTCAAACTCGCATCCCCTGCATTAGAAGGCAGATTCTTAATCACTGAATCACCAGGGAAGTCCCCCAAATGAAAACTGTTAGAAATATTAAAAGTTAAGGAAATGAGCATAGAGTTTTTATAATCATGAAGTGAGTAGGAAACCATAAAAGAACCATAGGCTTCATTTAAAAATGTAAGACTTTAGTGTGCGATAAAATCATAACAAACTTACAAGACAAAAACCAAAATCACATTAATGACGCTACAGCTACTTCCAGATCTTAATGTAGATAAGAGGTGTGTCTGTGAGACTGTGATCCAGTTATGCCAAAATCCCTTTACCTGTCAGACTCTTGGGGTTTGTTCATTTCTTTTGTTATTTGCTCCAGAGACAAAACAGTTGACACTAACAAAACTGAAAATAATCTCTTTGACTTTCTCAGAATCACAGTAATATGATCCATCAAGCTCCTGCCCTAGTGCCCTTGGGGAAGGAAGTTCATTGTACCTCACCTGGTTTCCTGCCCACAGCCACTCTGCCAGAATGATCTTTCACGAGTAAATCACCCTCTTGGTAAAATCCTTTGTTGGCATCCATTGATTCTCAGAAAAAGACAAGCCTTACTACGACCTGTATAACCTGGCTCCTGCCTAAACTTGCCAGCTGTCTGTCACCCTTTGCTCTCAGCACGCCTGCCACGCTGGCCCTTCAGGACTTCCCCTTGACGGCTTCCTCTGCTGCAGCCTGCACACCATCTGCCCGTTCCCTCTTGTGCCTTCTCATCCCACTTCACTCAGTTAACAGCAGTTTGTGTGTGTCTGAACTTTAGCGTGATTTCTCTCAAGAGGCTTGAACTGTTCACATCCCATTACAGGCTGTCCTCGCTTGTTCTTCTCACCTTGAAGACCACATTTGCAGTTTTATATTTATTTATGTGGTTATTTCTGTTCTCCCTACTAAATTGTAAGCTCCAGAAAGACAAAGATTCTTTCCAGTTTTATTCATTTTTATATCCCCACAGTCCCTGATAAATAAATAGTAGATAATAGCAATGAATATATGTAGGTTGGAAGGGATAACTAACATCCCTTCTAGAAAGAGGGATTTTTGATCTGTGATTAATCTCCCTTGAATGTTAAATGAAAAGAGAAAGCTAGAAATAAATTATATGGGCTAGATCCCTACTTGCTTAGTATATAACTTTATGTGTAATTCATTTATGAATCGATCTCAGCTTTTCCATTTAATGTTTAGAACCAGATCTCTAGTGAGACAACCAGTAAGTAGTGATGAAGTTCAAACAAGACTGGGAAAGAGATGAAATGGTAGGAGAACCTTTTCCACTGCCAATAATATGTTTTTAAGCCTGTTATTATGGAAAATTTCAAATATATACAGAGGCAAACAGAGTAATAGAGTAATCTGCAGGTACCCTATATACTTTGTCCTCTGATTTTATTTTTGGAAAAGATCCCAGACATCATCATTTTTTGCTTAAATATTAAATACTTCACTGTGTATTTACAGAATATAACATTTTTTTAATTGAAATGTAGTTGATTCCTAACATTGTTAGTTTCAGGTATACAGCAAAGTGATTCAGTTATATTGTATTTTTCCAATTCTTTTCCATTTTAGGTTATTACAAGATATTGAATAAAATTCCCTAGGGCTTCCCAGGTGGTGCTAGTGGTAAAGAACTTGCCTGCCAGTGCAGGAGACAAAAGAGCTGCGGGTTTGATCCCTGGGTTGGGTAGATCTCGAGGGCATGGCAACCCACTTCAGTGTTGTTGCCTAGAGAATCCCACGGACAGAGGAGCCTGGCGGGCTATGGTCCATAGGGTCACAAAGAGTTGGATGTGACTGAAGCGACTTAGCATGCACACATGCACATACTATAAAGTAAATCCTTGTTTATTTTATATATATCAAAGTGTATGTATCTGTTAATCCCATACTCCTAATTTATCCCTCCTCCCATTTCCCCTTTAATAACTATAAGTTTGTTTTCTGTGTCTAAGAATACTTTCTTTTAAATTGAAAATACAGTTGATTTACATTATTGTGTTAGTTTTAGCTCTACAGCAAAGTGATTCAGTAACATATACATATTTTTTGGATTATTTATATCTGTTGATCCCATACCTTTAATTTGTCCTTCTCTGTCATCTGTGGTAACCGTAAGTTTGTTTTCTGTGTCTGTGAGTCTATTTCTGTTTTGTGTGTAGATATATTTGTATTATTTTTTAGACTGTACATATAAGTGATCTCATATAATGTCTGTCTTTGTCTGACTCCCTCACTTAGTATGGCATTCTCTAGCTCCATCCATGGTGCTGCAAGTGGCAGTATTTCATTCTTTTTTGTGACTTCTTAAACCATTGTATCTTCTTAAAACCATCATCTGTTGATGGGTACTTGGGTTCTTTCCAGGTCTTGGTTAATATAAATAGTGTTGCTGTGAACATTTGGGTGCATTTATCTTTTCAGATTAGAGTTTTCATCTTTTTTGGATTTATGCCCAGGAGTGAGATTGCTGGATCATGTGGTAACTCTATTTTTAGTTTTTTAAGAAACCTCCATACCGGTTTTCATTGTGGCTGTACCAATTTATATTCCCACTAACAGTGTAGAAGGATTTCCTTTTCTCCACATGCTCTCCAGACTTTTTGCTTTGATGGTGGCCATTTTTAATTTGAATTTCTCAGTAATCAGTGATGTTGAGCATCTTTTCATGATTTGTTGGCTATCTGTATGCCTTTTGAAGGAATGTCTGTTTAGGTCTTCTGTCCATCCTTTGATTTTTGTTGCTTTTATTTTTTATTTTTATTTTTTTGATACTGAGTTGTATGAGCTGTTTGTACATTTTGGATATTGACTGTCAATCAAATATTTTCTCCCAGTCTGTAGGCTGTGTTTCTGTTTTGTTGATAGTTTTCTTTACTGGAAAAAAATCTTTTAAGTTTGACTAGGTCCCGTTTATTTATTTTTGCTTTTATTTGTTTTCCCTTGGGAGACTGATCTAAGAAAATATTGCTATAATTTGAGACTATGAGACTATTTTGCCTATGTTTTCTTCCAGAAGTTTTATGGTATCATGTCTTATACTTATGTCTTTAAAACAATTTGAGGGATTTTGGGGGCTTGTTTGTTTATGGTGTGAGGGTGTGTGCTGACTTCACTGATTTACATGTAGCTGTCCAGCTTTCCTAGTGTCACTGGCTGAAAAGACCGTCTCTTCTCCGTTGTGTGTTCTTATCTCCTTTGTCAAGGATTAACTGACTGTAGGTATGTGGGTTTACTTCTGGGTTCTCTATCCTGTTCTTTTGGTCTGTGTGTCTATCTGTCATGTTTCTGTACAAATGCCATGCTGTTTTGATTACTGTAGCTTGGTAGTATTGTCCGAAGTCCCAAAGCACTCTGCAGATTTAATGCAATTCCTGTCAAGATGCCTATGACATTTTTCACAGAACTAGAACAAATAATACTAAAATTTCTATGGAACTACAAAAGGCCCAGAATTGCTAAAGCAGTCCTGCAGCCAGAGGACACCTAGAATACATAACTATTATGCCATTATTACACTCCCAAAGAAACTAACAGTAGTTCCTCGGTAGCATCAGATTTCAAATTTGCAGTTGCTTCGTAAATGTCATAATTTTTAAATTTATGTGACACAAGGGCCAGATAAAGTCCATGCACAGAGATTGGTTAGTGTGTCTTTGAAGTTTCTTTTAATCTATAGATTTCTTCTTTGTCTCTTAGATTTTTGCTGTATATTTATTGAATAACCAAAGTTATTTGTCTTCTCAAGTTTTCCATAGTCTGAATTTTGCTAGGAACATCTGCATGGTGAAGTTTGACCTATCTCTCTGTCTTCTGTATTCCCTGTAAATTGGTATTGGGTCTAGCAATGTGATCAGATTTGGTCTCAGGCCCTCATTCTATGCCTGAGACTTTCATAGGTAGCATAGTGGTCTTCCACCAGAAAGCACATAACATCTTTTTGTGATATTCACAGCATTTATACTTAATGTCTACCTTTATTAATTCACTAAGGGTTGTAGAATTAGCTGTAGTACTTTAATAAAGAGAAACTTCTCATCTACTGTTGGGCCACTTCCGTGTACCATCTGTATGAAAAAAGGCAAGGTGAGGAGGGTGCTTGCTTCTTTTGCTTCTTCTCCCTCTTACACAGTTTCACAGAGAGTTGGAGACTGTTGCTACCTTTATGGTGAACTTCTTAGAGTCACTTTGTTTTGTTTTGTTTTGTTTTCTCAGAAAAATACTGTTTTTTGAGTCCCTTCCTAAAGTGAGCAAGTAGATAATAGAAGAGGGATTTGTACCCAGCAAGTGTAGTTGAAATTGACTGTGTCCCAGCTGTACTGATTGAACTGCCAGGCATAGTCCTTCTTGGGCCCCTCGGCACACATTTGAGTGCCTCTGATGGCAGTGGATATTGAAAGGTGGATAAAGGAGGACCAGAAGATAGAGAAGTGCTTGATTCTAATGTGTGTTGAAAAGGAGATGCAGGTCAGAAGCAACAGTTAGAACCAGACATGAAACAACAGACTGGTTAAAAATCTAGAAAGGAGTACATCAAGGCTGTATATTGTCACCCTGCTTATTTAACTTATATGCAGAGTACATCATGAGAAATGCCAGGCTAGGAGACTCACAAGCTGGAATCAGGATTGTTGGAAGGAATATCAGCAACCTCAGATATGCAGATGATACCACTCTAATGGCTGAAAGTGAAGAGGAACTAAAGAACCGCTTGATAAAGGTGAAAGAGGAGAGTGAAAAGGCTGGCTTAATATTCAACATTCAAAGAATGAAGATCATGGCATCCTGTCTTATCATTTCATGGCAAGTCGATGGGAAAAGTGGGAACAGTGGCAGATGTTATTTTCTTGGGTTCCAAAATCACTGCGAATGGTGACTGCAGCCATGAAATTAAAAGACACTTGCTCCTTGGGTGAAAAGCTATGACCAACCTAGACAGCATATTAAAAAGCAGAGGCGTCACTTTGCTGACAAAGGTTCACATAGTCAAAGCTATGGTTTTTCTAGTAGTCATATACGGATGAGAGATTTGGACTGTAAAGAAGGCTGAGCAGTGAAGAATTGATGCTTCACTGTGAAGAATTGAACTGTGGTGTTGGAGAGGACTCTTGAGAGTCCCATGGACTACAGGGAGATCAAACCAGTCAATAGTAAATGAAATCAACCCTGAATATTCATTGGAAGAACTGATCCGGAAGCTCCAATACTTTGGCCACCTGATGCAAAGAGGCAAGTCATTGAAAAAGACCCTGATGCTGGGAAAGATTGAGCACAAGAGGAGAAGGGGGCAAAGGAGGATGAGATTGTTGGATGGCATCACCAACTCAAAGGACATGAGTTTGAGTAAACTCCAGGAGATAGTGAAGGACAGCTTGGCATGCTGCAGTCCATGGGGTCACAGAGAGTCAGACTTGGCTTAGCGACCGAACAACGATAACCATTTCTTACAGGTTACTGCTTCTCTGGTCCCTCTGAAGGATGTTGGTGCAGACTTAATCATAATAAAAAGGCCCAGGAAAGATTCTCAAGACTCAAGTTCTGGCTTATAGGTAGTATGGGTATGGGAATGTTCTCTTGGAATCTCCTTATAATAAATCCATCTAGGTTTCTAGCTAGAGAGTTTGGGAGAGCAGAGTGGAGAGTGTCCCAAAATCAAGAATCTATATAGAAAGATACTAAGTCTGAAGCTTAAAGGTGATTGATGTCTACACTGAAATGAATGTCAGAACATGTTTCATCGTAGACATGGGTTTTTCCTTGCTTTGTAATGTAACCTCTTGTTTCTCTTCTGTTTCAAACAATATGTTAGTTATCTATTGCTGCCTGACAAATTTAGCAGCTTAAATCAGCAACCATTTATTGTCTTTGTAGGTCAGGAATCCTGGTGCAGCTTAGCTGAGTGCCTCTGGTTCAGGGTCTCTCATAGGCTGCAGTCGCCATGTTGGCTGGGGCCACAGTCATTTCAAGATTTGATGAGGGGAGGATCTGCTTCTAAACTCACCATATGACTGTTAGCAGGCCTGAGATGTCCAGGCTGTCGGCCAGTGGTATCATTTCTTGCCACCAAGGCCTCTGCAAAGAGCAGTTCATAGTGTAGTATCTGGCAATCCCTCAGAGAAGAACAAGAGAGGGTGTCCAGGATGGAAGCCACAGTTTTTGTAAACTTATCTTGAAAGTGACTTCTCATCATATCTATAGCAGTCTGTTCGCTAAAAGCCTTACACAAAATCTGGCCTACACTTAACCACAGGAGTAGTTCACAAGGTGGTGAATTCTAGAAGACAAGGCTCCTTACGGGTTGTGTTACATCCTCACTACCAGAAACAGTCAAAGTATTTAGATATCCTTAAAGACAGTATGCTTGCTTCAGCATAAGGAGTCATTCATTTCCTCCTGTAGATCAAAAGCAGCCCTTTGCCAAAATTTCCTTAAAAGTCTCCCACCTGCTCTCTTTATCTTGAGTCTTGGTCCCTCAACTCCATCCTCCTTATTGCAATCAGAAGAAGCTCTTAATCTCCAAGTGAGTCAGTTTCTCTGTCTCTCTCTCTCTCTCTCTCTCTCTCTCTCTCTCTCTCTCTCTCTCTCTCACAGGCACACACACACGTACACATTCTTTGTGACCTGTGCTTAGGGCCTCTGCCTCATCTGAGCTGCTGTGTGGCTGACCCTCCTCTTTTTTAAGGAGACACCTCTCTGTCGTTCACAGTCAGACAGCCCTTTACTCTACAATCCCGAGCTGAGTGCCCGCCACTCCTGTCTGCACACCTGCGCTCGTCACGGCACTGTGTGTTTACATGTTGAGCAACCTGTCCAGGCTCCATATGCAGCGAGGGTGGGGGTGTCTTACTCACTTACATTCCTACAGACTAGCATTGCACCAAGAAAGGACAGAAATGGTATGGACATAACAAGCAGAAGATGCTAAGAAGAGGTGGCAAGAATACACAGAAGAAGTGCACAAAAAAGACCTTCATGACCCAGATGACCACGATGGTGTGGTCACTCACCTAGAGCCAGACATCCTGGAGTGTGAAGTCTAGTGGGCCTTGGGAAGCATTTCATCACTCAATGGGGCTTTCTTCCAGCCAGTGTATATTTAGCTGAATATGGTTTCATGCCTTTTGATTTGGGAAAGAATATTACTCTTAGAATGTCTTCAGTGTTTGGTTTCTTCTACATTGTACTTTGTCTTTTACAACAGTTTTTTTTTTTCCTCCTTCAGTCTTTCTCTAAATTCTACTCAAGTTTATAGATAAAAATACTCATTTTGAGCAGTTATAAATGTTCACACTTTAATGGTATATTTAGCTATTTACCCTAAAGACAGTTCATTTGGAGTATCTTAGCATGAAGCTAGCTATATTTATCTATAATCTAAATTATACTGTCTATAATTTGCTTAATTTCTAGGGGTCAAGTACACGAATAGATCATGAAACAGCCAGTGTTTTGAGCTCTAGTAGCACACATTAAGCTCCTTGAAGGCTGACCAGTCATCTGGGAACCAAGGTAACGGATTATAGAGTCTTGTCGCTAGAACTCTGAGTGCTCTACTAAAACATTCTTCATGCTTCTTTTAATTTTGGCTTAAGTATTCTTTTGTTTCCATCATCGCAGTCTCTTAAAGAAATGACAGCCAGGTCTCTGCAAGCATCCTGAGGTGCAGCCCACAGCTGGCTCGCCCCCCTGAGCTCTCCCCTCCCCGTGACTTTCTGCCTGGCTGCCCTGGCTGCAGTGGTGCAGCCCTCCGCTTCCCACCCTGCTGCACAGTGACCCTCAGGGTCCTCGCCAGCCTGCAGAGCTCTTCTTGGGCTTTCCTTCTTTACAGAGCGTTTTCTGACCCAGGGCCCTCGCGCCTGCCCATGCAGTCTGTGTCTGCCTCCTTTGAAGCACTACATTTGGAGCACGGGGACTATTTTTTAAACAGTATATTTTCCATTACATCTAAATACTTCCTTGTTTTCATAGCATATTCTACATACTCTTTCTTTACTTTAGTAATATAATGGCTCTGAGGAAAAGCATTACATAACTAATGTCGATATAAGAAATGAATTTTAGAGTAGCAGTGATATTATTAATATAAAACTTAATCCTTTTAGTAACTCACAATAGTTACTACTTGGGATCACTAATATGCCAGTAACTGCTAAGACTTGTACGTAAACTATCTCTGATCTTTTCCAAAACCCTTTGAATGTATTATTCTTGCCCCTCTTTTAAGTGAGAATACTAAAGCCAAAAAGATGGTAATTAAATTAGAATTCCACCCCAGTCTGTCCAACACGAGTAGTTTTTACTGTAAAGAAAACCTTTAATATATAAGAGTACTATTGCTTGAAAACTGGCAGCTTGAATACCATTTCCTTTTGGAGTGATTTTTGCATGATAATATTAAGACCTTACTACATTTTTGAATGCCAGCTACTGTCCTGTATACATGTGTGACTTTAGTTAATCTTCACAAAGAAAACCCTATTAGGTAAATTACTCCGTTTGGCAGCTGAGACAGCTGGACCTCAGAGAACTCTGGTAACCTGCTTGTGTCACACAGCTCACTTGCAAATAGTAGGACATTACCAGAAGAGTCTCAAGGTGGCTAAAGTTGCCCCTGGTTTGGAACCACTAATTTATAGATATGATGCATTTCTATAATAGCCTCAACTTTCACACAGTAGCTCTTGCTTTTAAAAAATGCGGTTGATCACAGGACAGGATGACTGGGTGCTATTTCCTGTTTCTGATCTGCTTCTGAGTAAATTCTTGGAATTTACAGGAAGGGAGTAATGATGCTTACCAGCTGCTTAAAAAAAATTAAATAAGAATATTGACTTTGTATCTCTATATGATCAGGGATCATCCCTATATGATCCCTTTATGAGAAAATACTTTTACATGTATAAGGGAGATATCATAATTTTAACAATATTATAATCTGGTGACGGTTAGCAATTGCTTAGAACCAGTACTTAGTAAATAGTAATTGCTAAAAAACATTTTCTCTTTACTGATTATGGTTGTAGATTTTAAAAAGTAAAATTTTTAATTGTGTAAAGAATTTTAGATAAACCACATTTCTTGCTCTGTATGTGTTGGTAGGTGTGTGTGTGTGTGGTGGGTGGGGGAGATGTGAGAAAGAGAAAAATCAGTTGATTGTCTTTCATTATGATAACAGATTTTCACCCACTGATCCAGATAATAGCAGTTTAGGTATGCAAGAACCTACTGTCTCCTTATGACTATATACTACCACTACTAATATTTACTCATAAAGAAGATGGTGATAATGATTATAGCAATATGGATTTTGAAATAACGCTCATTACTTCATCCTGGAAAGAGATTTTTGTTTTTGTTTCTGTTTTTGTTTGAGTTACAGCTAATATCCCATTCATCACTTCATTGGTGTTGGCTTTTGGCTATTAAAGTCATAATTTTGTTTCTAAACTCATTTGGCCCACAGGTGGAAATGGTGTATTCATTGTTGTCAATGCTTGGTACTCATGATAAGGATGATATGTCGTGAACTTTGCTAGCTATGTCTAGCTCCCAAGACAGCTGTATATCCATGCGACAGTCTGGATGTCTTCCTCTCCTCATCCAGCTTTTACATGGCAATGACAAAGACTCTGTGTTGTTGAGCAATTCCTGGGGCGGTAAAGAGGCTCTGGCCAGGGCCAGTGCAGCACTCCACAACATCATTCACTCACAGCCTGATGACAAGAGAGGCAGGCGTGAAATCCGAGTCCTTCATCTTTTGGAACAGATACGAGCTTACTGTGAAACCTGTTGGGAGTGGCAAGAAGCCCATGAACAAGGCATGGACCAGGACAAAAATCCAAGTATGTTCCATATGGTGCATGTGACAAAGCAAATGTAAAAGTTTTTGAAATGAAAAGTTTTTTAATTAGGACGGTGTCTTTATGAATCAGAGTGGGAAATTCATATTAGCCACCTGCACCGCTCACATAGTTTAAAGCTTAATTTCTCTATTTCCCTAGGAAAAAAAGTTAGCAAAGGGAAATGTTGTGTGCACTACAGTACAACCAGAAAATAACAGAAAATCAAAGTAGACTTAAACAGTCATAGCATAGTTGATCTAGAAAGAACTTGAGCGATTATGTTCTCCTTCTCTTGAGATTAAGCTCAGGAAAGTGACTTTACGTAAGTTCCTTCAGCTGTGAGTGACCAAGCCGTTCTCTTATATTTGCATATCGCTTTACTCAGTGGATGCAGAGCTGTGTTATATCTGTTATTTGATCCTTAGAACAGCCTTGTGAAGTAGGAAGAGAAGATATTATCATCTTCATTTTACAGATGAAGAGACTGAGGTTCAGAGAGGCCAAAAGACTTGCCTGTGGCTTCACAGGTAGTGGGTGGGGGATCCAGGGCCAGAGGCCAGACCCCCTGACCCTCAGCCCAGTGTCCTTCCCACTTCACTGCCTGTCTTCAGGCCTTGGGGCCCCAGCTGCTGGGGTGATCAGCCACCCAGCTTTTTTCTCAGGGAGAAACCCTCTCCCCCAGGAGCAGGGATCATGGGAGTTGGGACCCTTGAGGAGATAAGTTACTTCATTCCTGTAGGAAGAACCAAAAGCAGTAAGTATATAAGGTAAGACCTCCTTTCACCTGGTAAGAACCCACACATAGACATACACACAGCAAAGGACTATCGAGTCAGTATCTTGATTGGGGGAGCAGGAGAAAGACTGATGATGAGAACTTGATCTATAAAGATTTAGTAGATTTCTCTTAGGGTTAGGTATAAAGGTGAATTTATTTAAAATTAAAAAATTTTCAACAGTAAGAATATAGCAGAAATGTCCTTTCTGTTTGTCCTAGGGCTAGGGAGAATTAATAAGTTGCTTTACTGGGAGAACATTATCTTTCTGGATTGTTTTCTTTGGCTGTCCACAATTATGTAATGACTTGTATTGTGTGCTCTTAATACCTGTTCTCAGACAAGTTAAATAGAATAAATACTATTACTTCTGAAAAATAGACTTGGTTTTTCAATTTTTATTTCAAGTAACAGTTTTGAAACTTTATGTATAGCACTAAATGTGTAAGTACATTTTCTTAGACACTTTTCCTTTAAATTTTTATTTACTATCTGGTGTCTATATAATAAACTTTCTCTACTAGAGTTGCACTAGGTTTCTCTATACATTTCTATACAGCCATGTGCCTTTCAGCTTTGAAAATATAAATTATAAATAAATAGTTTTATACCAAAATGTTTTTATTATTTCAAATAACCAGTATAATTTTTAAGTTATTAGTTGAATTATAGCATAAACCTACATGGGAGTTAGTCCAGCAGACTTGGTGAAAGGCTGGTGAGGGGTAAACATTTTTACAGAACCAAAGAAAGCCCTTTACCTGTATTTTCCTTTCCATGTGTATAGTAGTTATTCATCTCTTCAGCAAATACTTGTTGATTCACTAAGCTACCATGCATGAGAAGTATATCTGCAAACTCAGTATTTTTTAGGTATAATAAACATCACTACTTTGAGAAAACAAAGCATTATGGTTTATGTCAACTTTATTTTTCAGTGCCAGCTCCTGTTGAACATCAGATCTGTCCTGCTGTGTGTGTTCTAATGAAACTTTCATTTGATGAAGAGCATAGACATGCAATGAATGAACTCGGTAAGATAAAAATGTTTCTTAATGCCATAGAAGAATCCTGAAGATTTTTTGTCATTGTTGAATTAGGATATAAGGTCACTAACTTCTATTACCATCTGTTTCTTCCTTGTAGCAAGTGACTGGTTTCAAGAGAAGACAATGTCCTAAGTGACAGAAACTGCTACCCTTTTATAGCCTAACTTGGGTTTTTAAAATCTTAGCCAGAGATGGGCGAAAATAAATAAATAAATGGGCCACTCCTGCCAATATTGTCAAGGTAGACTCTGGGTGACAGTTGGTGGGAGGGTAATTTGAATCGTTTTGAGATGTGATGATGTGGAGCTTTGTAATTATTTTTGAACTCAGTCACCTCTGATGGACACAGGAATGAATTATTATTAAGATTCTCATTTATCTTCATGGTCATCCGTACTTTACTGGATTTTCATGATAAGCAGTGTGTTTGGTATCTCTGAAACTCGTCAATAATGGAAAAAGCATTATTCTCTAATTTATGTTAGAAAGCATTCCATTAATTTTGGAAGGATTACTCTCAGTATGTATTCTCACATACTCTGAACCTTACAGAACCTGCCTCTGTGGCCCGCATTTTTCATGTGATGGTTTCTCTTTGGTTTCTAGGTTCATTTTGCACATGTGGTATTTGTAAGTTGCATCATGCTGAGCCATCTCATGTGAACCTGGATAGCTGTAGTCATGCCACAAGCAAGAAGCACGCACTGAGTCTCCATCTTGGTGTAGCTGTGCCCTTGCTTTCTGTGCTGTTTATGTTACCTTTCATTCCAGGCCCCGCTTTGCATCTCTGCCACCCTTACCATTTTCATTCATCATTTATCTTCAAAGTGACAAAGTTGTGAGTTTCTTAAGACGCAGAGAACCTGAACAGCTGAGAATGAGTGCTGTCCCCTTGAGACCGTCATTTTGGGAGGCTGTGTGTACTTGGTCTCCGCCGGCCCCCAGCTGCACGTTTCTCCCCACAGGCCCTAGCCCACTTGATTCTCTTCCCTTACTCCCCAGGTTCCTGTGAAATTGAGTATGCACTTGTGAGTTCTCCCCTCCTCAATACAATCCAGCATTGGTGAAATTTCAAGTTTGGGTGGTTTTTTTGGTTTTTTTTAACACTCATAATAATGAGAAAAATAATGAACAAACAGGAAAACTAATCCAGTTTTAAGCTCCCACAAATGTTTTCTCTAAATGTCCCTGTGTTCCAATGAACTGTAGACTAGGACTGACCCACATTAATCATCTGAATTTCCAAGTGAAATCTAGACTCAGTATTTGTTCCTCTTCCTTCTTCAGGTAGGAAGGCTACCCGGGGCATTTCATCCCAGGAGCTATGGCAGGGGCTTTCAGGTGAGGAGCAGGATGGGGCCTATGGGGGTGTTACTGTGGGGATGTAGCCACAGGGGATTACCTTCTCACTCCTAGCCTCTGACTTTGCGTTGGAGCCAAAGAAGAAACTAGGTGTGTAGACTGTGGATAGATGCAGTCAGGTAGCACAAGGGATCTGACAGTGAGGGATAGGAGGAAAGAAGTCCCAAGTAGATGAAGAAAAATTCCTAAGCCCAGTCAGCTAGGACTGTCTTTTGTAGATGCAAGAAAATTCTACAACCATTAGGGTCATTTAAGTTTGCAACTATTAGTGTTGCAAGTTTTAGACTATAATACCAGGAATGTACACATTTATTAATTTCCAACTCTGTCCTAGAAACTGTGCTAGGCACTAGATAACAAAATGAAATCCAGTAAGTGGCCCAGGTGATTCTTATGGGACTAAAAATGCCAAAGCTTCTTTCTTTCTGGCCTCTTAAAAAATACAAAGTCTTTTACACTAAATTTCATTCTGCTCAACAAAATAAATTATATGCTCTTATTCAAGTTATTTGCTTATATCCTTACCCGATTAATAAAGTCTCTGGTGCTAAATATTCAGTTTTTGTTTTACTAGATACAGAAACCTCCACCATAAACTCCTAGTTCTATTAAAACAGACACTGGCCCTGCCTATATTTCTAGATACTTTAAACAATTTTTACAATCTTTTTCTATTAAACATATTATAAGTGTTCCTTATAATCCACAGACACGAGACATAGTCGAACGAGCACCTCACACACTAAAGTTACAAATAAAAAGAACTTAAAGAAAGGGGAATACACAGGAACACTGCTGTCTTCCTTATCCAGAGCAGACTTTACTAGATTCCAACATAAGATATTTTCTCAACCCATCACTATTGTTAATACAGCTTTATTCATTTTAAAGTTTTTAAACCTGCCACAGGGAAATATTTTAACCAGGGCAGAAAGGCATTTCGAGGAACTGAAGGACACGTCTCTTCCCCTGCCCATTTGGTACCAAGACGGGTTAATGAAACAATGGAAATCTGGGAAACTAATCTTACAGGGAAAAGGATATGCTTGTATTTCCCCAGGTGGATCCAACAAACTTTTTCCTCGGAAAATTCGACCCAAGGGGGCCCCCGACATTCAAAATGGAAACAACAAAAGCCCTAAGAGGAAGACGTTCCAATACAGGCCATGGCTGCGCTAAAGATCTCCAGAAAGCACCACCCTCAGTGACATCTGTAAGGCATAGTTCCGGCCAGGCAGAAAAGGAGAGCCGACCTCAACAGAAGTAGGTTGCCTTTGTTCAGGCAAGGAGGGGCGACAGTCGGCCTAACGACAAGGCTGAGCACCGAGAGGGATCAGGGAGGCTTCATACTTATAGGGAGGTTTGTGGAAGCAATAAGGGAAACGTCAATCAGGCGGGATATTTTAAGTATTCTTTTGTTGAAATGACACTCTATAGTTGGGCAGAGGGTGATAAGTCTTCTGGGCGGGTGTAGGGGGTGGTAGGTTTCCGGACAGGGGGTGATAAGTCCCAGATAGATGCAACTGGCCTGGAGCATCAGGATGGAACTAAAATTATGCTTTGTTTTCTCCAAAGTTAGATGATTCAGCAAGGGGCCTTTGAGACTGTTGCTCTCTTTTCTAGGCCCAAAAGACTCCTTCATTCCAGACCCTGAAATCATAAAAAAAAAAGGGGGGGGGGGAGAAGGGCGCCTTATCTCTCTGGCTACTTCCTGCCGGATGGTGCGACGGTTTTGGGTCTGGAATGGAGGATCGTCCTAGGGCCCACAGTCTCCTTTTTTCTGAGCTTGAGGTGAGGCTCTCGAGAAGAAGAAAACAGTCTTGACCTGATCTCAAGAGATGGCCCGAATCCGTTCTTGGAGAAACCTTTGAAAGAGATTAAAGAGACAGGGTCCAGATAAGAGGAATAGAATGATAAATACTAATGGCCCCAGAAAGGGAGCAGCCAAGGGAGGATCTGTGGGAACAGGTTTTGGGGAATGTAAAGGTTTTCTAACTCTTTCTGCGGCATTCAATTCTGTCTCTAAGTTCTCTGACTCGACCCTGGACTATCCCCGTTTCATTAGCAAAATAGCAGCAGTCCTCTCCTAGGAAAAGGCAGGTCCCTCCCTTTTCTGCAGTGAGAAGGTCCAGGGCTCGCCTATTTTGTAGGGCCACAGAAGCTAATGAGTTAATTTGTTTTGGGATTGAAACGAAGGACTCTACTACCTGCTCCATGTCTTCATTAAGTTCTTGGGACAGCTTGTAATAGAAATGGGCAGAGGTCCAGATGCCTCCCATCCCGGTGCCTTAGGGCTGCTGCTATCTATGCCAGTCCCAACCAGGAGGGGGGGGGGGGGCGATGACAGCTCATCTTTTTCTGTGGGAAAGTTCCCCTTGGGGGGTAAACTCTTTGTTCTAGCTCTCCCTCTTCGAGGAATGTTAGGCCTGGGGTCAGGAAGACCAAGATGCAGGGTCCACGGGGGTCTAAGGAGAGGCATGAATATGCATAGGTCCCACAGAGAATGAAGATTCCTGGATTGGTGCAATTATTTGTGCTGTTCCAGAGAACCCAAGTGGAACAGAAGGAGGGAGTGGAGTTTGTAAGACCAGTGCAGTTGGGACTAGAGTAGTCAATACAGGTTAGGTTTGAAGAGGCTGAGAGTAAGGACATTGTCAGAGACTGGCCCAATGAGTTGTGTAGTTTTCTGTTGGGAAGGGGAAGTACAGTTGCCCTGTGACAGCCAGGTTGAGGGTAAGGGAATGGCTCTGTGTGGTGAGGGAGAGAGTGACATGCATATCCAACACTGGGATGTGTGTGGTGTGTACTGGAAGAATTGAAAGGAAGAGTTGAGAAGGCGGGGAAGGTGTTGGTTGCCAGAGGTAGGTTTTAGGAGAGGCCGTAATTGGGAAAGGAGGTCTAGGTGTTTGTAAGGCTCAGGGGTCAACTGTAACCGGGAAATTATGTTCTTTGTAACTTGTTCTTGTTTCTTTTCCCGATTTTGATCTAGTACCCCACCCCCGTCTGAGTACCCCCAGTGGGTAATGGGATAGAAACATATGTTTCTTCCATTTGGCTTATGGCAGGTACTCATGAAACTCCCTCTCTTTTGTACTTTGACAGTGAGTAGGGATTTGGACTTCCCGCCCCCGAGGTTCATGTCATGGTGCATGGTTTTGGAGCTGTATTGTAACATGAGGAATGTACGTAGGAATAAATGTCTGAGCAGGGGCAGGGAGTAGCCAGGAGGCTGGGGAGTGCAGCAAGGATAAGGAGCAGGGGAGTCATGGGGCTGTTAGTTAGACAGTACAGAGGAAATAGCACCCTAGGAGTAGAACCCAGCTAGCAATGTAGGCGATACCCACGGAAAGATGAAGAATAGGTGGCCAGTCCTGAGGGGAGACAGTTACTAGGCCTACAGCAAGGATTAAGATTAGGAGTGCAGCTATAGTTAGAGAGACAGGGAGAGGTCAGTCAGGGTGAGGGGCAGAAGGCCCCAAGTTGGTGGTGATTTGAATCTGAGGAGGAACAGTGCTCATTAGGATGTAGAATGATGTAGAGAATGAGAGTAAAGAAATCAGTTTCGTCTGGAGTCAGGTTGTAGAAGGTTCCCTGGAGCCACAGTTGAGACACCAGTGCAGTCAGGTCTTTGAAGGAAGTTCCTGTTGGGGCGCTGATCCAGAGGTCTTGTAGTAGTTGGGTCAGGAGCAGTTGTAGGTTGAAGAGAGTCCAGGTCATTCAGTGTCCTCTCCGATAGTTGGCAGGGGTTGTCGCTGGGTGAATTTTAAGGAGGTGGGTGCTGTGCGGGAGACCTGATAGGTGTCATTTAAGGAGGGCAGCGCAGGATTGGAGGTGACCCATTTTAGACGAGAGAGGTGTACCCAGGAGGCGACCTTTTTGAATTTAGCTGCAGTTGGGGCAAGGAGGATGACTTTGAATGGTCCCTGCCACTGTGGGGTTAGGTCACCCTGGGGATGATCAGACAGATAGGCCATGTCCCCAATTTGTAAAGGGGGCAGGGAGGCTTGGGGGTCAGGGGCAGGCAGATTGTGACTGATGTATTTCCAGAGGGCATTGCGGAGTTGCGTCAGCAGAGGGGGGAGTGTAGGAAGCTTGGTATGGGAGGAGGCTCAGGGGGGAGTCCAGGAGGGAGCCTGGGCCTTCCATACATCACCTCAAAGGGGCTCAGCCCCAGGGGCTTTCTGGGCAAAGCCTGTATTCTGAGGAAAACAATTGGTAAAAGTTTACTCCAATTCAGATGTACCTCGAGGGTTAGTTTGGTAAGGGTTTTTTTGATTGTTCTACTCATCCTTTCTACCTTTCCTGAGGACCGGGGAGGGTATGGAATGTGAAATTTCCAGGGTGTCTGTAAGAATTGAGGAAGTTGTTGGGTGCCCTTGGATGTAAATTCTGGGCCATTATCAGACTGTAGGGATGAAGGCAGGCCAAACCTGGGGATAATTTCTGTGAGGAGGATTTGGGCCACTGTGTGGGCTCTTTTGTCTGTAGTGGGAAATGCTTCTACCCATCCCGAAAAGGTGTCCCGCAGGAGGCTCCGAGGACCGCGGCCCCGGGCCAAAGCGACACACCTCCGGAGCCACGTGAACCCTGAGTAGCAAACGGGATGGTGGGGGGCGGTGGGGGGGGGAGCGGTGCGGCGCCGCTCGCTGCCCCACCCAGCTCCCGCAGGCTCGCAAGGCCGCTCAGGTTCCCAGAAGCGCCCCGGGCCGGGCCAGGCGGGTGCTGGCTGGGGGTGGCGGTGTGCGGGGCTGGGGCGGTGTCGGCTGCTCTCAGAGCTGCAGGGCCTGGCCGGCCGGAGTCCAGTCACGGGTCGTGCGGCTGGCTCAAGTGCAGCGCGCGCCCCCCGTGGAGAGCTGCGGTTCAAGGCCCGACCAGCAGGTCAGAACAAAAAGGGAGGTGCAATGCAGAGCTCTTAGGGCGCCTGGCAGCTGCCTCGGTCTAAGGACATACCACCCTGAACGTGCCCTGTCTCCTCTGATCTGGGAAGCTGAGCAGGTTCGGGCCTGGTTAGTACTTGGATGGGAGACCGCCTAGTAGTTAGACAGTTTTTTTATTTTTCTGAATGCTTACTTCAGAAAGTTAGAATTGGATGACTGTAAACAATAAAACGAATAATATTTTCATAATGTTAAGAATACAGAGTTGGATATTCTTTTTCCTGTTCTACCACAGCTAACTGGAAGTCAGTTGTAGTAAGTGTATATATATATATATATGTATGTATAATTTTTCTTCTCTATATGAATTTGCAAAGAGGTTTCTCTTAAAATACTGTGTTAATGTGCTATACATTTACCCCAGACTCTGTCTTCAAGTTGGTTCTGCCTAAGACTCATATTCAGACTTGACAAACTGGTATGTTTACTCATGCAAATGTTCTCTTAAGTTATGTGAATGAAAGTGTATTTGCTAGAAAACCTGCCTTTCTTCAAGATTCATGTCAATCATTTTGTGGCCGAGACAACTCACCCGGTGCTTAGGTTTTCGCAGAGTACATGTTGTAGGTGAGGGGCCTGGTGCTATTCTCTTCAGTTTTGAGACATTTCCTTTCTCTAATTAACAGACTGCTGGTAGTTATATGACATCTGGCCAAAGACTAGCAGGGGGACACTCTTTCCGCCCCCTTCTGATGCCTATGTCAGAGGCTTTCTCTATCTCCTTTATACTTTAATAAAACCTTATTACGAATAAGTCTCGATTTGAGAACACATTACCAACATATACTGGTTTCCAAATAACTTTTCTAAAATACTGTAGAAAAATTTCATATCATGATCCTTCTGGTAAGCTGTGAAATTTCTTCAAAAACACTAGATTTATTATTTCTCGCATTATCAACTCACAGCCTATACCACAAGCTGAGGTTTTTTTATATAAATGGGACTAAAAAACGCCGAAGCTTCTTTCTGGTCTGTTGAAAAATACAAGTCTTTTACACTAAATTTCATTCTGCTCAATGAAATAAATTATATGCTCTTATTCAAGTTATTTGCCTATATCCTTACCCCATTAATATAGTCTCTGATTCTAAATATTGAGTTTTTGTATTCCTAGATACAGAAACCTCCACCATAAACTCCTAGTTCTGTTAAAACAGACACTGGCCCTGCCTATATTTCTAGATACTTTAAACAATTTTTGCAGTATTTTTCTATTAAGAAAAAACGCCTCAGGGTGGTCCTCTCTCAGGGTCCTTGCCCCTGAGCCTGGGGGCCAGCGAGGGGCTCCACACTCCCAGGCCAAGGCAGAACCACATGCACACGTCTGTTCCTGCCCCCTGCACCGTCAGAGAGCTCGGGTGAGCCAGAGTCTGTCAGGCAGCTCCTGGGCAAGCCCAGCAGCACCGCCTGTTGCCGGGAGCCAACACATGAGACCCTACCCCTAAAAAGGCCATAGGGGAGAAATCCTGACAGGCAAGGCGAATCAGGTTTTCAGGGGTTTCGAAAAAGTCAGCTCACGAAACCCTACCCCTAACAAGGCCATGAGGGAGAAAACCTGATGGGCAAGACGAATCAGGTTTTCAGGGGTTTTCGAAAAGGCTAGTTCACAAGATCCCACCCATGACAAGGTCACGAGGAGAAAGCCTGACAGGCAAGGCAGATCAGGTTTTCAGGGATTTTGAAAAGCTGCCCCCGGCTCTAACCTTAAAGATGATATCTGTCTTTCTGATGCCTGCCTCAGTGGACTACTCCCTAATTTCTCTGACACAGACAGGAAGGCCTTCCCCGATCTCTTCCCAAATAAGAATCAATTTAGAACTTTAATCAATAAGTTTCCCAGGTGGTAGTTTTTTATGAGATTATTCAGGGTGAAAGGAGTGTTTTAATTCAAACACCTCTGCTGGTAGTTTTGTTAGCCAAATGCATTTATGCGCTTGGTACTAATATGCATGATTGCTTATAATATCCTAATCATAAAATAGCATGAAGAACCTGATTATATAAAAGCCCTAATAGACATAGAGCCCTTTTAAGGGGTAAAGGAGTCCTATTAGAAAACATAAGAAAATTATTCTATAGGTGGTTATTGGGTTGTGATTTGCTTGCTGTGTTTTGCTTGCTGTATTTTTGCCTTTAATGTGCTAAGGTTGTGTTATAAAAACCATTGTTAATATAGTTAAAGATCTAGACAAATAAGAACTTAGCCCTAGTGTGGTAACAATGAGACGGTTGTTAATTGTTAGCCAGGAATACTAGGCAGAAGTTGCCTCACTGAAGCCACAGAGTCTGTATGGGGTAAACTTCTTAGATAAACGCAACTGACAACTTTTGCAGTAAGATTAATTTTTGTATTAACAAGAATATAATTCTACTCTGTACTGTTTCCCTATGACCCTGTTACCTTTCAGTTAAGATCACCATAAAATCGGAAAATAGGTTTACAATCACTTGACCTGCATAAAATGTTAATAGCCTCAAGGCCAGAAGATCATGTGCTAAAAATTACTATAGAATTAGAAAGCAAAAAAATCCTGCTTTTCCTAAAATTCAAAATGATGTAATGCTAATCCTGTGAAATCATGAGTAAACATCTTGTACCTTAAAAACATTCTGTGAAAGGGTATAAAACCGGTTGTCAGAAAGTAAAACACAGACTTGGGCCTATCAAAGCTAGTCTCACGTCTCTCTCTCTCTCTCGCCGACGCCGTTCATCCTGAGGGTACCCCCTGGATCATGTCGAGGCTGGATCCCGGCAAGTGGCACCACGAACAGGGAACCCGAGGGTAAGCCCCCCCCCCCATTGTTCAGTTTTCAGGACGGCTAGGACCCCACTAGGGTGCTGCAGGGCCCCCTGCATAAGATAGGTAGGGTGAGGAAAGTGGGTAGGCTTTAGGTTTCTTCTTTACAACCCTACTAGGGCGCTACAGGCCCCCCTACATAAGAAAGGTAGGGTAAGAAAAGTGGGTACGTTTCAGTTTCCTTCTCTAAATTAAGCCTCTTCCTTTTTTCTCTTTTTTTCTTCTTCTAATTAGCAACAAAAATGGGTAACAGTGAGTTAAAAGAAAGACAACTTTTTATTGGAATCATAATGCAACTTCTTAACTACAGAGGAATTAAAGTTAAAAAGACCAGTGTTCAGTCCTTTTCCCCCTTTGTCCAAGAGCAATGTCCTTGTTTTCCAGAAGACAGCAGTTCTCCTGGGTTCCCTTACCCTCCTGCCCTCCACCCCGGTGCTCTTTCCAATGAGATCTCTTGCTTTCTCAGCACATGTGTCTCCTCCGACAATTCATTTATAAGAGCTCAGTTACGGGCCCTAGAAGGGGTCCCCCTTCCTGCAACTGGTGGGAACTCTTCTTCCCTGAGACTGACATCCTGACCACTCAGGGTACTCAGAGGCCAGCTTGCCTGCCAATGGACCAGACCCAGCGGCCGCAACTGGGACCCTTTTGTCCCTGGTCTCCTCCTGACACAGACAACTGGCCAGAGTGCCCCGACTAGTAAGGAACAAGAGACTTTATTGACCTCTTTCCCCTTCCCTCTCTCTGTCCTCTCCTTAGCCCTTCCTATCCCTCCCGTTTTTCTAATCCCCCAGTAATTTGGTCGAAGGGCCTCAGCTTGAGCTGAGGATTGGAGACTGATCACCTCCTCTTGGCAGAGAACTCGAATTCCGGTAGGACCGAGTTCCAGTCCTCCCTTCTCTGGATGCCTGGGTACCTGCAGGTGGCAGGAGACGTCTGTAAGGCCACCCTTTTTGCCCCCCCCTTTCCCGCCTCCTCCTCCTTCTCCTTTCCTCCTTAAAATCTTTGAAGACATCTGAAGTTCTGTGTCTATCTAGAAGGTTTTCTGAGAGACTGTATTCTTGTATTTAAGGGAGTGTCTGATGAGGACTGCCAGGTTTATATGTGTGTGTTTTAACTCTGTGTTCTGTGTTGTGATTTTTGATGGCTATTTTGCTTTTTGTTAGAACTTGATTTTCTTTCCCTGTGCCTTGAGACCAGGGAACACTTATCTAGACCATCTCTAACTCCTGAGACTGAGAGAAAAAGGGGAAAAGCCTTTAAAAATTTTTATTTATTTCAACTTTTTTATAAACTAGTAAATTTTATATTATAATATCTAATTCATCACCAAACTTAAAATATGAAGCTAGATCTCGCACTGTGTCTGTCTAAATATGTCTTGGTATATATTTGTCTTTGGGTAGTATTTTTTAGGTTAATTTGTAAAAGAGCTCTATTTAATTGGCTTAAAAAAAAAAAGGTAAGTGCTTACAAATCAAATAATTCTAAATTAAACAATAAATTCCAGGTTCAGGTAAACTAAAAAATATTCAATATTAAATACCTGATATTAATGTTTGTTTGTTGACCTATCTAATATAGACATGTCTTAGAGTAATTAACATCTAGTAAAATATTTTCATTATGCCTAGGTTTATTATAAGTTAAATGTTGTTATACTGTAATATCTGTTACAAGTTTGTCAGCAAGGAAAGTACCTCAAGTAAGAAACTTAAAAAAAAAGAAGGTAAGTGAGATATGAGCTTTTAAACTTTATTAAGATTAAAAATATCTGTCTAAAACAGTTTCTCTAGGTTTTGGTAACCTAAATTTCTAAAGTTGTGCTAAACTAATAGCAGAAGTTTATTAAATAGCTTGGTCATTTCCAAATAAAATAAGATTCTGAAACATTCATTACTGAATACTAACTTACAGAGAAACGAAAGATTTTAGACTATTAATAAATAATGTTTGATGCCATCCTGAGATGTTCATTAGAAATTTTTTAGAAATTATCACTGGTATTTATGTTCACCAATCTATAGAGTGCTAATATAAAGGTAAATTCTTGGTTGCTTAAAGAAAGTAGGATGTGTGTGTTCAGTAAAAAAGGTATAAAAAATAAAGTTACATTTTACGAAGGGAAAAGAAAGTAAGTCTGACTTACAGGTGGCTGTTTCAGGATGGGAGAACAAAGTAATGGGTACAAAAAGTGTTAAGAAGGCTTGATGGAAAGTACACTCCAAGGGAAGAGTTTTGTGCATAAATACAAGTTTTCTTGAGACGTTGAACTGCCTTTGATAATGGATTTTAAGTTTCTTTACCTCTAAAGTGGTCTGTTCTATGTTTACCTTTAAAATCTTTTTTACTTTGGCTAAGTAAATATATTATTTCACAGTGATCTATATGATTCTACCTGACAGAGTACTATAAACCCTTTTGATATTTATTGACAAAACTGCCTAAATAACTTGACTTCTAGCTGACTTTGGGATGCTTCAGAGGGCCCCTGAGACATCCCAAAGAGCTATTAAACTACCTGAGTTCATTTGACCTGTTAAATTGCATGGGAATTACTGTTGGAGGAGTGATAAATCTTCAGGTTATATTGTATGGTTGATGTTACTTATATAGATATCCTAGAAATTATGTGAAATTCATGAAAATCTGATATGTCCTGGTAAAATATTGTCAGTTATAATTTTAGCTATCACGTTAAAGTGTTAGAAGTCACAGCAATGACCAGGCTACAATTTAATTAGATTTTAAACATGCCTTGTATGGTTTCACTCTCATGCCTTTTAAAAAAATACTGCTAGTTCTTCGAGATTTATAAAAAGACTTTTCTAAGATTAACTAAAAAAATTTGTTTGTTTGCTATCCAGTAAATTGGTAACAGACTGGAATTTCGTCTACTCTCTATGTTAAGAGAAAAAAGTTTTCTTAGAATGAATCTTTCAATAAATAAGTGTTATTTAAGATTATGGTACATATAAAAGCTCATTCTGCTTCTACCAAAAATAACCCCTCACTGTTAGACTTGTGCTATCTTAATGTCTTAAAACTGACAACGCCCCTGCTTACACTTCTAAACCTTTTCAGGCTTGAATATTGGGGCAACGACATTAAACCCATTCATACCCTTCGTCCCGTCACAGAACTCATCAGAGCAACCCCAAGCAGTGCAGGACTGGACCTCTGTTCCACCGTCACAACAATACTAACACCTGACTCCACCGCTGTGAAAGTTCCCACTGGTGTTCATGGCCCTTTGCCTAGAGAAACGATGGGACTATTAATAGGCAGGAGCCCCACATCCTTACATGGGATCACAGTGATTCCAGAAGTCATAGACTCAGACTATACTGGTGAAATTCAAATAATGGTGTCTCCCCCCACTAAGACTATTCAAATCTATAAAGGACAGAAAATAGCTCAGTTGCTGATGCTACCTTGTCATGCTGACACAAGAAAAGCAGCTTCAGCTGCCAAGTGTTGGGACAGGGGGTCTGATTCAAGTGATTATGCCTTTTGGGTTACACAAGTTACTCAAAAAAGACCTATGAAGACAATTCTAGTTAATGGTAAAAAGGTGACTGGCCTGCTAGACACGGGAGCAGACATTTCCTGTATTGCGGGCAGTGACTGGCCCAGTGCTTGGCCAACTCAAACCACAGCTAATGAGTTGGTTGGCATTGGTAGAGCACCTTCAGTGACAAAGAGCTCACAAATTTTACTTTGGTATGTAGATAAAGACTGCCAGGGACATTTTCAACCTTATGTAATTCCTTCATTGGGAGAGATATTTTTGCTCAGATGGGAGTTTTGCTGTATTGCCCAGATGAAAAGGTGGCTGCACAGATGTCGCAGATAAGTTATAATCCTTTTATGGGTCTGAGTAAAGATCAAGAGAGACAAATTGAGCCAGTTGTCCCAAAAATAAGAAGAGAGAGACAAGGCTTAAGATATCCAAATTTATAAGAGAGGCCATTGTTCTCGCTGCTGACCCCATAGTCTGGAAATCTCCTGATCCGGTGTGGGTGGAACAATGGCCTTTAAATTCAGAAAAACTTTCAGCAGCACGACAGTTAGTGAGAGAACAATTAAAGGCTGGACATATAGAGTCTTCAAATAGTCCATGGAACATGCCAGTTTTTGTAATAAAAAAAAAATCGGGGAAATGGAGACTCTTGCAAGATCTAAGAGCAATAAATGCCACTATGTAAGATATGGGAGCCTTACAGCCTGGCCTTCCCTCCCCTGTGGCTGTTCCCCAAGGCTACAATGTTATAGTGATTGATCTTCAAGATTGCTTCTTTACTATTCCCTTAGACCCTCAAGATAAAAAGAGATTTGCCTTTAGTCTTCCCTCAGAAAATTTTAGACAACCTCATCAGAGATTTCAATGGAAGGTTCTTCCCCAGGGTATGAAAAATAGTCCCACATTGTGTCAAAAGTTTGTGGACGCTGCCCTACAAGGTATCAGGGAGAAACATCGGGATGTCTATCTAGTCCACTATATGGATGATATATTGCTAGCACACCCGGATAGGGTTTATTTACAGTAAGTTTTGATTAAATTGCAAGAGACTTTGAATCGCTGGGGCCTAAAGGTGGCCCCTGAAAAAATCCAAGTGAATATGCCTATAACATATGTGAGAAGAATCCTAAATAATGAAACAGTTACTCATGTACCTTTGCAGCTTAGAAAAGATAATTTGGTTACTTTAGATGATTATCAAAAGTTGTTAGGGGATATAAATTGGATTCGGCCCTTTTTAAAGTTGACTACTTCTGATCTTAAGCCTTTCTTTGACATTCTTCAAGGGGATCCAGACCCCACCTCTGCTAGAATGCTGACACCTGCAGCCAGGGAAGCCTTAATGAAGGTAGAAGAAGCTTTAGATAAAAATTATATTAAGAGACTTGATTATAGTATGGCATGGCAATTTATAGTGTTGCCCACAGCTGTGGCCCCTACAGGGGTGCTTTGGCAAGAGGGTCCCCTAGAATGGTTGCATTTACCTGTCACGGCCAAAAAGGTTGTGGCCTGTTATCCAGGACTAGTGACTACTTTAATAATTAAAGGGAGACATAGAAGCATTGAAATGTTTGGAAAAGAACCATCTGAAATCATAGTGCCTTATAATAAAGAGCAACTAAATGCCCTTCTATCATTAAATGAAGACTGGCCGATTGTCATTGGTAATTATCCAGGACAAATTTTACACCATTTACTTGCTAGTCCTTTATTAAATTTCCTCTCACGACATCCGGTGATATTTCAAGAAAGGTGTCAAGTTTCCCCTATCGAGGGGGCAATGTTGGTGTTTACAGATGGATCTTCTAATGGAAAGGCTGCTATTGTCACCCAGACTTCAAAAAGGGTTTTAAATACTGGGGAAACATCAGCCCAGAAAGCAGAATTAACAGCCGTGATAGAGGCGTTCAAAGAGTTTTTAGACCAGGCTTTTAATTTATTTTCTGACTCACAGTATGTAGTTAGGTTGTTCCCTCAAATTGAAACGGCTGTTTTACCAGAAAATAAAACCACAATTTTTATATTGTTATCTACCCTTCAACAGCAAATTTGGAAAAGGTCAAAACAATTCTATGTTGGACATATAAGAGCTCATTCTAATTTACCTGGACCCCTCCATACGTTTAACCAAGAGGCAGATTTGCTAACCCGAACCATAGTGGCCAGTGATTTTGAAGATGCTAAAGCCTCACATGCTATGCATCATCAAAATGCAACTGCCCTTCAATACCAGTTCCACATTCCTAGGGAATCTGCACTCGAGATTGTTAGAACATGTCAACTTTGCCCTACTTCAGTTCCCGCTTTGCTTTTTGGGGTAAATCCCCGTGGCTTACTACCTAATGTGCTTTGGCAGATGGATGTAACACATGTTCCTTCTTTTGGAAAACTATCCTTTGTGTATGTTACTGTAGATACCTTCTCCCATGTCATTGTGGCTACTGCCAGAATGGGAGAAGCCTATAAAGATGTAGTTCAACATCTTTTTGCCTGTTTTTCCTATTTAGGAATGCCAAAATCAATTAAGACAGACAATGCTCCAGTTTATACATCTAAGTCCCTTAAAAATTTCTGTGCCCAATTCGGTATATCCCACTCTACAGGAATTCCTTACAATCCCCAGGGACAAGCAATTGTAGAAAGGGCACATCAGACACTTAAAACACAAATTTCTAAATTACAAGAAGGGCAGTTCAAATACAGTTCTCCACACCACGTTTTGCAGCACGCCCTCTTTGTGCTCAATAACCTTAACGCTGATCAAGCCGGTTTAACAGCTATGTTCCGTCACTGGAACCCAGAACAAAAAGATATGAAACCTTTAGTAAAGTGGAAAGACCTCCTTTCCGGACTATGGAAGGGACCTGATCCCTTGCTAACCAGTGGGCGAGGGTATGCTTGTATTTTCCCACAGGGTGCTGACTCGCCAATTTAGATCCCAGACAGACTGATTTGCCATGTCGAAGTCCCCCAGACCTCCGGTTCCCTCGCAGCCTCAGCCACAAAAGAGGAAGAGCACTCCTCTGCCCTCGCCTCGGTCACTCACCCGGGAAGTCCAGCAGACTTGGAAATGACCGGCAACAGAGATCCCGGAGGAACCAACGGCG
This sequence comes from Muntiacus reevesi, assembly GCF_963930625.1. Lineage (NCBI taxonomy): Eukaryota > Metazoa > Chordata > Mammalia > Artiodactyla > Cervidae > Muntiacus > Muntiacus reevesi. The sequence goes on along the minus strand of NC_089251.1, from coordinate 269,525,379 downwards.
GATCCACCCACTAAACAGATGTCATGGCTTTGCATGAAAGATGGCGCCCAACCTCCTACTCCTTCACGTCGCAGAAGACCACCAGGACGTCCTGCGCGGACAACTCAACAAGCCTCCATACCCACATGGGGACAAATTAAGTCACTCTGTCATCAAGCACAGGGAATAGCTTCCCTGCAGGGATCTTCAGCCTCTCCCGAAAGGGTTTTTATTGCTATGCTTGCTTTACTGTCTTGTCAGGCAAGTGCTACCTCCTCTACTTCAGAAAAATACTGGGCATATTTCCCTGGTCCCCTGACCTTCCAAGTAGTTACTTGGAACAGCGACCCTATACGGGTCAACACAGACCAGCCTCATCTCTTGGGAGGATCCTATAGTTCTTATGATAAAGATCATTATCCCATCAATTTTAACTATACTTTTAGGGGATTAACAGATGACCTTCCCCTTTGCTTTAACTTCCCCCATAGTCATACAAGTGATCTCATCACTCCCTCTAAGGAGGGACGTGTTGGAGCCTCCAAAACAATTCTGACAGATTCTCCAGCATCAAAATTTTCAGACAATACAGGAGATCGGCTGGTTTGGATATTACAGGCTCATATGCCTGGGGTCCTTGACCCCTATAAATCTTTGTTCCTTAATGCTCCACCAAAATATCCAAATTGTATTGATGTTGCTCCGTCAGATGTCATATGGAAAACTATAGACAACCGCCTGGGATACCCAGTATGGAAATCTTGTACTTATAATTCAAACATAGATTATAGAATACCGGGAGGTGGAAATTATTTGGTACAAGACTGGAGCAATCCAAATCCAAGTCAGAATCTAGGAGCTGTCAGTAGGCTTAGCAATTAAAATAATGATTCCCTCCCTTGGCCATTGGTGCCCAGCAGATGGCATTATAATCAATTTGTTCCCCCCATGTTGTCCTATACAACTAAGGGTAAAACTTTTTGACAGCCAGAAATTTGGAGAGCCCTTGCTGCCACCTCCATTGTTACTTTAACTCGACCAGAAAACAATTCCACCTATTCTGTGCTGGCTTGTTTACCCTCCCCTTAGGTTTTTTTGTTTACTAATGATTCAAAAAGACTTCATATACAAATGAATCATTCAGGTGGACCAAATATAGTCTACTGTGAACAATGCATGCTTTCATCCTGTTTAACCCCTCAATGTAATATTTGTTCTTTTGTGGTACTGCAACGTCCACCTTATCTTATAGGTGTCCACATCACCTAGTCTTTCTGTCCTTTATGTGCTGGTCTCACTCCCACCTCAAGAATGAGAGGTTTGCTGCATTTGCTGTTCTTCTGTCTAGAACGCTCTGCCTGGATGATTCTCATAGCTTCTGGCCCCAGTGGTCAGTAAGGCCTCAGATCAAGTGTCATCTCTGGAGAGAGATCGCTAATTACCACCCCTCACCCAACATTAACTTTGGTGGTTTTTTCCTCTTCCCATCCCTCACCACTATGAAACGTTATTTCGTTGATTGTTTGAAGTTTGTTTTTTTTGTTTGTTTGTTTTATACTCTCCCCTAAAATAGAAGTCCCATGAGTTTATATTTCTTATTGCTATAACCTAGACACATATCTAGAATATAAATGAAACTCAAATAGTACTTGTTGAATTTACAATGAATGAAATAAAGCTTAAAGAGGTAAGGCGAGGTATTAGAAAAGAACTAACCAAATTGTGTGAGAGTAAGGACTTCCAGGAAGAGGTATGTTTTCAGTTATTAAAATCAAAGGGGCAAGAGAGCGAAGCTGGCGTGCAGGTAACAAACAAGAATTGTGGAAATCACTCGTTCATCCCCGTCCTTTTTCACTAGATTAGGAACACCTTTAGCACTGGACGGAGAAGGTGATGGCACCCCACTCCAATACTCTCATCTGGAAAATCCCATGGACGGAGGAACCTGGTGGGCTGCAGTCCATGGGGTAGCAAAGATTCGGACATGACTGAGCAACTGAATTGAACTGAACTGAGTGCTTCCTGGGTGGCTCAGATGGTAAAGAATCCGCCTGTAATGCAAGAGACCTGGGTTTGATCCCTGGGTTGAAAGATCCCTTGGAGGAGGTCATTGCAACCCACTCCAGTAATGCATCACTAGCTGCATATCAGCGCCACAGGCTTAAATGATATTTTGCATGCATGTGTGCCTGCTAAATCATCATTTAGCAGACATCTCAGACTCTTTGATACCCCCATGGGCTATTGCCCATCACGTTCCCTTGCCCATGGGGTTTTGCCAGAAAGAATACTGGAGTGGGCAGCCCATCCCCATCTCTTTCCTCTTCTTCAAGCCCTGACAGTCTCTTTTCTTTACTTCACGTCCTCACACACAAACACACACACACACACACACACACACACACACATACACACACACACACACACACACATACACACACACACACACACACACACTAGGAGAGAGTGGGGTGTATTAGATTTTAAGGCCGCTGTAACAAATTGCCATGAACTGGGTAGCTTAAAACAATGGGTATTTATTGTCTCACAGTTTTGGAGCCTCTACATCTGATATCAAGTTTTTGACACGACTGTGTTTCCCCTGAAATCTGTAGAGCAATCCTCACTTGCCTCTTCCTCAATTTTGGTGGCTGGCCAGCAGTCTTTGGTGTTCCTTGGCTGCAGGTGAACGACACCAATCTTTGCCTTTGCCATCAAACAGCCTTCTCCCCGTGTGTCTCTTCCTCCATTTGGCTGACTTCTTAGAAGGACACTAGTTATTGGATTAGGGGTCCACCTACTCCAGTATGGCCTCATTTGAACTTAATTACATCGGCAATGATCCTATTCTGAAAAAGTTCATATTGTTGAGTACTTTTTGTTAGGAATTCAACATATCTTTTGAGGAGTGCGAGAATATTCAACCAACAACAGATGGTAACCATGAGGAGAGCATCCCACAGAAACCAAAGACATTGCCTTGATTCCAGAATTTATTTCAAGAAGGAGTCCTACTACAGTGGGGGTAGAAGATCGAAGAATCTTGTTAAGTATGTATTCCCACCTACTATTTGGTTTCCTTATGGACTAACTGGGTTTGATTGACAGGTGTATGCTATCATGAGTTAATGATATTAAAAAAACTGAATGCCTTCATATAAAGGCTGAATGGCCCTGGATACAGGATAGCGGCCCTATCCTTTCTCGTAGTTTCCCCCTGCTATCCCGTTTGGAGAGAAATGTTGGTGTATAATTTTGATGAGCAAATGGGATAAGTGATTGTTGTGATGAGGCTGTCACTCTTTGCCAGAGAACTGTCTTTGATGTCTAAAGGATTACTTGGGACCTAGATGAAAGAGTCATAAAATAACAAGCCTTACCAAGGGGATGCAGCTAGCATTTAGGAAATGCACACATTTTTCTGTATCTCCTCTTTTCCTTTGATCAAATGTGTACACATTATTAATAAAAAGAAATACAAATTTTAAAAAGACATGAAGAGGGAATGGTCAAATGAACCCTGCCATAGTGCATAAGAGAAAAAAAAATCTCAGCAATTTCACATCAGGCCCTTTGTTGAGATCCTATACAAGAACAGCAGGATGATTGGGATTCTTAAATGACAGTGGCTGAAATGGCTAATAAAAGCCTGCTAATGACACAGAATCAAATCACCAAACAAACCCATCTCAAAATCCAGTTTCTCTCGAAGGGAAGGGCATGAACTTTATGGTTGGCACTGTCTCTTAATGTAGGACCTTAGGCAAGTTACTTAATCTCTCTCAAGTTTGCTATGTATAAAACTAAGGATAACTACCTAGCAAGGCTGTAGTGACCATTAAGCCAAACGCAGGACACATGTAACAGGTGCTTCACTAAATCGAAGCCTTCCACCTCCCAGCCCTGCAAATATATGCAAAATACAATCTTTGCACACTACCCCTCACCTACTCTTCATCTCATTCTCTTCCTCTCTCTCTCTGCCAAAGTTCTTATTTATAGTCTAGCAGAGGGTATATAAACAGGAAATGACTTGCATTTATTTTTAAAAACCAGTGTAAAACAATGGAGTATACCCCTGGCTACTTAAGTGCTGACAAACTCGACATTCCTAAAAACAGCAAACACATATTGAGTGATCATTCATGCCAGGCATGGTGCTAGGCATGGAGTATTCACTAGTAAGTGAAACATCTTCCCTCCCTGATGGAGTTCAGTTTAGTGAACTGAATGGTGAAGAAGCAATGAATATATAATTGAAAAATATGTTCAGTGCCCATAAAGAAATGATCAGGTGCAATGATGGAGACTAATGAAAGGGCAGGTGGGATACTTAGTTTAGGAAGGATGGCCTTTCTGAGGTGACATTTAAACTGAAACCTGAAAGATGAGAAGCTAGATGTGTAAAGAACAAGAGCAAGTGTCTCCAAGACAGTGGAATCAGCATGTCCAGCGAGGCAGTCAGGAGCTAGAAGTGTTTGAGGAGGAGTTCTGGCAGTGTCAGCAAGATGGAGGGGCTGCCATCGGGTAAAAATCCAGTTTCTTACCATGGCCTCAATGTTCCACCTAAACTGCCCCTGTCCCCCCCCCCGCCCCCCCACATATCCTCCCCAGGTGTCCACATCACCTAGTCTTTCTGTCCTTTATGTGCTGGTCTCACTCCCACCTCAAGAATGAGAGGTGTGCTGCATTTGCTGTTCTTCTGTCTAGAACGCTCTGCCTGGATGATTCTCATAGCTTCTGGCCCCAGTGGTCAGTCAGGCCTCAGATCAAGTGTCATCTCTGGAGAGAGATTGCTAATTACCACCCCTCACCCAACATTAACTTTGGTGGTATTTTCCTCTTCCCATCCCTCACCACTATGAAATGTTATTTCGTTGATTTTTTGAAGTTTGTTTTTTTTGTTTGTTTGTTTTATACTCTCCCCTAAAATAGAAGTCCCATGAGTTTATATTTCTTATTGCTATAACCTAGAACCATATCTAGACTATAAATGAAACTCAAATAGTACTTGTTGAATTTACAATGAATGAAATAAAGCTTAAAGAGGTAAGGCGAGGTATTAGAAAAGAACTAACCAAATTGTGTGAGAGTAAGGACTTCCTGGAAGAGGTATGTTTTCAGTTATTAAAATCAAAGGGGCAAGAGAGTGAAGGTGGCGTGCAGGTAACAAACAAGAATTGTGGAAATCACTCGTTCATCCCCGTCCTTTTTCACTAGATTAGGAACACCTTTAGCACTGGACGGAGAAGGTGATGGCACCCCACTCCAATACTCTCATCTGGAAAATCCCATGGACGGAGGAACCTGGTGGGCTGCATTGCATGGGGTTGCTAAGAGTCGGACAGGGCTGAGCGAGTTCACTTTCAGTTTCATGCATTGGAGAAGGAAATGGCAACCCACTCCAGTGTTCTTGCCTGGAGAATCCCAGGGACCGGGGAGCCTGGTGACCTGCCATCTATGGGGTGGTACAGAGTCGGACACAACTGAAGCGATTTAGCAGCAGTGGCAGTTAGCGCTGAAGCCGCGTTTTACTAATCTTTCACCAGAGCCTGTCCCGGGACCTGGCACACAGATAGGGTTTTACACAATGACTGACTGTGAGGTGCGCAGAAGGGTCTATTAACTCGGCTGCGGTGCAGTTTGTGGCTGGCCACTAAGCTTGGCAGCACCCGTGCGAGGGAGCAGACGGCTTTGCGGAAGACGGCCTCGGCGGGTGGGGGTGGGGGGTGGGGTGGGAAGCGCCCCCCGCGCCTGCGCGTTATGGCGGGGAGCCGGCAGCGTCGGCGCGCGCCTGCGCAGTGCGGTCTTTCCCGCCTCCGACAAGATGGCGGCGGCCGAGTAGCGCGGGGGCGGGTTGTGGCCGCAGGAAGCCCGGCCGCTGCAGCGGGCCGAGGCGGGATGCTGTTCCCAGGGAGCGCCGTTGGCCACCGGTGAGGAAGGTCAAGCACAGAGCTGCCTTCCCGAGCCCCCCGGCGCCCCCTACGTACACCCCCGTCTGCTCGAGTGCGGTCGCCGCTTTGCCTACTTCGCTACCGCCCTGTGCTGTCGGGTCCGGAGCTCCGGCGGCGGCAGGGGCTGTGTCCGGCAGGAGAGGAAGCGCCCGGGCTGCGTCCGTGCTTCTGTCCGCGGGGCGAGCGTCTGGCAGGTGGGTGAAGCTGCAAGCTTCGGTGTCTCCTCTTGGGGCAAAGCTTTCTCGGCTTTGCCCCGCCGTGGCTCAGACCCTGGTGGTGTTCAGCCGGAGTCCACCGCTGCTTTGTCTCCACGTCCCGCCCCCTCTCCGCGCCCCGCTCCAGGCCTCCGGCTGGCCCCTGACTTTGCGTGCCCTCCATTCCCACGCAGGGGCCGGGGGTCGCAGTGCCGGCCGCCCTCCGCAACCTTTCCTGCCTCCTGCTGAAGCGTCAGCCCTTGCAAGCGGTCCCTCCTTTGCGTTAGGTGGGTGGGTCGTCTGCCTGTTTTAGTCACCTCCCCATCTTCCTGGTCTCGACCTTTTGCTTCCTTGAGAAGTCTTTTTAACTGTCTGGAAAGCTTTCCCAGGCTTATAGACTTACAGAGAAAAGCTTGCTATCCAGACGCCAGTGGATTTTGTTCATCTTGTCGGGGGGATCCAGCCCCCAGGAGACTTTGATGGTTTTGAGGAATGGTGCCAGTGACGGCAAGTGATTCTTCATCTAAATTAATCCTTTTCTGACTACAGCGAGTCTTTGGTCTCTAAACATTTTTTTGGGGGGGGGCGGGGCGGACGGAGGGACATATGTATACTAGATGCAGGGAAAGAATTGAGAAGTGGTCCTGGTTTTAAAAGAAGGCTTTGTGAGGGTAAGAAATGTAATAGCCCAAGAAAGGATAAGCGATTTTAGTGATTCTTTTATTCACTGTTAGGCTAAATCGTCCGTTGAAGCTTCACAATCTTGTGTTGTCCAAGCCCTTTGTTTTATTTGGAAAGGACTGAAATGGAGAAAACGCTTTTTAAACTTGAAACTTCTCAAATTTCTTGGGTTCTCAATTGTTATTAGTACTACTTGGCAATCTTTCTTGTACTTGATATTTTCTGCAAAATTTAGGTTGTGCCAGTGTCATTTCTTCTTCATTTATTACTAGGGCAAGAGTAGTCAGAATTAATGGTGTAAAAAGTGCAAACTGAAGGAGGGATGTGGTAGTGGAGGTTGCCATGTCTGATTTTTCCCAATTTTTTCCTGTAATTGGATAATGTGTCAAGAGCAGCAGAATGGTGAAAAATGAAGCTATGAGTATAAATGGTAGTGTATCCACTGAGATTGCAATGGGTGGAGCTTTTAAAATTAAATTGAGTGATATCCTTTTTTTGAAGCCATGCTAGGTGCTCTCCAGAGTTTCTAAAGCACAGACTGTTGTTGCCTTATTGGAAATTTATGCTAAAAGTCTTTTAACAGGTGGGTTACAATTGGCCTGACAGATTTAACTTTTTGTTCTACCTCCTGACACACATCTGCCTTAACCTTTATTGTAGACTTTTAGCCTCTTGATGAATTTCTTAAATTTGGAGATAGAATTGTTCATTTTAAAAGGAGAGGAGATATTTTAAGTGTTTGATTCCTGTACGGGCAGATTCATTCACTTGTTTGTTGCTGTGCTATGCTAAGTCGCTTCAGTCACGTCCATCTCCTTGCAGTCTCCACAGGACAGCCAGACTCCTCTGTCCATGGGACTTCTCCAGGCACGAATATTGGAGCAGGTTGCCATTTCCTCCTCCACAGGACCTTCCCGACCTAGGGATCAGAGCCACATCTCTTCTGTCTCCTGCGTTGGCAGGTGGGTTCTTTACCACTAGCGCCACCAGGTAAGCCTGTTTGTTTCCTGCACCCGAGGACTGCGTGTTTTTACAGGCACTTGTCTCTCAATTCTGTGCTTTTAGCTGACGGGGTAGTGCTCAGCCCTAGGCAGTAGCTCATTGCCTGAGGCATTGTGTCAAGACCTGTCTGACCACAAACAAGCACTCTTCCACACTTATGGAACCCGTTTTCTCTCTCTCTTTCTTCCCCTCTTCCTGTCTTTAGGAACCCTCCCGTCTTTGTGTCTATTCATTCAATTCTTTAGCCTACTGCTCTTTTCATTTGCCTCCCCTAGTCACCAGGATCCCATGGTCATCAGTTTTTACCAGCCCATCATTGATACCTTAGAATACTTAACTTTATGTCAATTTATCTTTCTAGTGCCCAGTTCTGAACAGGCCTAATCACTATCTTGATCCCTGAAGGATACAAGAGACAGTTGTGTGAGGATTTTGGATTGTTTTCATACCAGTTAGTGTTCTGTTATCCTCCAGATCTATAATGTCGATTGTGAGGGGTTTTTTTTGGTCTTACTTCATGAAAGTGTTTATAGCAAATAACTTGATCTTTTCCTTTCCTGAGAAAAATCTCAAGCATCTGAGGTATAATCTTTTCTATCCTGATATCATTTCTTTATTTACTCTTCTCTGAAAAGAAGGAATTGTCCTTCCTTTTCTTCAAGAGCAACCTTCTCCAGATGTGTCCATGATCATCCCTCTTTATCTTTCTTTCTCAGTAATTATCCATGATCACTCCTTTTTAAGTTTTGCCCTCTCTAGCCTCCATGCATGCTTAAATATACCTTTGCCAGGGCTGCCAAACACCGTGCTGTGTGCCGTGCAGCTCACAGAAGCCAGTCTGAATTTTGAGCCTGCTGTGCCACTGTATTTTTATTCTTTAATCCTAGGAGCCTGGTGTAGTTGTTGTTCAGTCGCTCAGTTGTGTCCAACTCTTTGCAACACCAAGAACTGCAGCATGGCAGGCTCCTCTGTCCTCCATTACCTCCTGGGGTTTGCTCAAATTTATGTTCATTGAGTCGGTGACACTACCTAGCCATCTCATCCTCTACCACCTCCTTCTCCTTTTGCCTTCAGTCTTTCCTAGCATCAGGGTCTTTTCCAGTGAGTTGGCTTTTCGCATCAGGTGGCCAAAGTATTGGCGCTTCAGCTTCAGCATCAGTGCTTCCAGTGAATATTCAGGGTTGATTTCCTTTAGGATTGGTTGATCTTCTTGCAGTCCCAGGACGCTTAAGAGCCTTCCCCAGCACCACAATTCTCAATTCTTTGACACTCAGTCTTTATGGTCCAACTCTCACATCCATACATGACCACTGGAAAAACCATAGCCTCGACTCGACGGACCTTTGTCGGCAAAGTGATGTCTCTGCTTTTTAGTATGTTGTTGAGGTTTGTCATAGCATTTCTTCCAAGGAGCAAGCATCTTTTAATTCCATGGCTGCAGTCACCATCCACAGTGATTTTGGAGCCCCAAAAAATAAAGGTCTGACACTGTTTCCACTGTTTCCCCATCTATTTCCCATGAAGTGATGGGACCAGATGCCATGATCTTAGTTTTCTGAATGCTGAGTTTCAAGCCAACTTTGTCATGCTCTTCTTTAACCCTTATCAAAAGGCTCGTTAGTTTCTCTTCACTTTCTGCCCTTAGAGTGATATCATCTTCATATCTGAGGTTATTGATATTTCTCCCAGCAGTCTTGATTCCAGCTTGTGCTTCATCCAACCCAGTGTTTCTCATGATGTACTCTGCATAGAAGTTAAATAAGCAGGGTGACAAGATACAGCTTTATTATAACTCTTTCCCAGTCAGTTGTTCAATGTCCGATTCTAACTTGCTTCTTGACCTGCATACAGGTTTCTCAGGAGGCAGGTAAGGTGGTCTGGTACTGGTGTTTCTTTAAGAATTTTCCACAGTTTGTTACGATCCACACATTCAAAGGCTTTAGCGCAGTCAATGAAGCAGAAGCAGACGTTTTTCTGGAATTCTGTTGCTTTCTCTATAATCGAACAAATGTTGGCAGTTTGCTCCCTGGTTCCTCTGCATTTTCAAAACCTAGCTTGTACATCTGAAAGTTCTAGGTTCACATTCTTTTGAAGCCTAGCTTGAAGGATTTTGAGCGTAACCTTGTTAGCATGTGAAATGAGTGCCATTGTATGGTAGTTTGAACATTCTTTGACATTACCTTTCTTTGGGATTGAAATGAAAACTGTGACCTTTTTCAGTCTTGTAGCCACTACTGAGTTTTCCAAATTTGTTGACATATTGAGTGCAACACTTTAACAGCATCATCCTTTAGAATTTCAAATAGCTCAACTGGGATTCCGTCACCTCCACTAGCTTTGTTGGTAGTAATGTTCCCTAAGGCCCCCTTGACTTCACGCTCCAGGATGTCTGGCTCTGGGTGAGTGACCACAGTGACTGGTGTACTGTTCTCTGTGTATTCGTGCCACCTCTTCTTGATATCTTCTCCTTCTATTAGGTGTGTACCATTTCTGTCCTTTATGGTGTCCATCCTTGCATGAAATGTTCCCTTGATGCCTCCAGTTTTCTTGAAGAGATCTCTAGTCTTTCCCATTGTGTTGTTTTCTTTGCATTGTTCACTTAAGAAGCGTTTCTTATCTCTTCTTGGTATTCTCTGGATCTCTGCACTCAGTTGAGTATATCTTTCCCTTTCTCCCTTGCCTTTCACTTCTCTCCTTTCCTCAGCTCTTTCTAATGTCTCCTCAGACAATCACTTAAGCTTCTTGCATTTCTTTTTCTTGGACTAGTTTGGTCACTGCCTCCTATACAATGTTACGAACCTCTTTCCAGTGATGAACCTCGTATATAAACTCATATAAAACATATGAATCTCTTTCAATAAACTCATATATGAACCTCTTTCAGTTTTACGAATCTGGTAGACACTTTCTCTACCAGATCTCATCTCGAATCCATTTGTCACCTCCACTGTATAATCATACGGGATTTAATTTAGGTCGTATCTAAATGACCTAGTCGTTTTCCCTACGTTCTTCACTTTAAACCTGAATTTTGCTATTAGGAGCTCACGACCTGAGCCACAGACAGCTCCAGGTCTTCTTTTGTTTGTTGTTTTTTGGTTTTTTCCATGTCCAGTTCTAACTGTTGCTTCCTGACCTGCATACAGGTTTCTCAACAGGCAGGTCAGGTGGTCTGGTATTCCCGTCTCTTTCAGAATTTTCCTGTTTGTTGTGATCCACACAGTCAAAGGCTTTGGCAAGTCAACAAAGCAGAAATAGATGTTTTTCTGGGACTCTCTTGCTTTTTCGGTGATCCAGCAGATGTTGGCAATTTGATCTCTGGTTCCTCTGCCTTTTCTAAAACCAGCTTGAACATCTGGAAGTTCACGGTTCACGTATTGCTGAAGCCTGGCTTGGAGAATTTTGAGCATTACTTTACTAGCGTGTGAGATGAGTGCAATTGTGTGGTCGTTTGAGCATTTTTGGCATTGCCTTTCTTTGGGGTTGGAATGAAAACTGACCCTTTCCAGTCCTGTGGCCACTGCTGAGTTTTCCAAATTTGCTGGCATACTGAGTGCTGCACTTTGACAGCAAGCATCATCTCTTAGGATTTGGAACAGCTCAACTGGAATTCCATCACCTCCACTAGCTTTGTTCATAGTGAGACTTCCTCAGGCCCATTTGACTTCGGACTCCAGGATGTCTGGCTCTAGGTGAGTGATCACACCATCGTGATTATGTGGGTTATGAAGATCTTTTTTCTCATGTCACTACATGGTTCTTTATTGCATCCATACTGGTCTTAACTAAAGCAGATATTTTCAATGCCAGCATTGGATAAATGTCAGCCAAACAGAGCCAAAACAAACTTTGCCATTGTTCTGAGCTTTAGGGCAAGGGTCACAGTGCTCTGGGGCTCATCTTCCCCATGTAAGCTCATTCTTTAGAGTGTGTTCCTTCTTTAGGGTTGCAGGCTACCATATGGCATGCAGAGAAAGTGCCAAACGAGTGACAGTGAATCTTGTCTCCTTTTTTTTAAAGTCTGCTAGTTAATAACTTTAGTTAACATCTGCCAAGTCCTTCTTACCATGTAATATAGCGTATTCACTACCGTAACACCAGGGCATACATGTTTGACGTCTTTAATATCATATAAGAGCAGTGAAGCAGAATTAACTCTGACAGAGTTAATTTTTGAGTCATTCCAGTTTTTAAATTTCTTTTACCTTTACTTATATGCCTACCTTCAAGGATTACCTTGATAGTGACGCCTGATAGATTAGCCATACTCCATAAGACAACCCGAAACTGTTTATCTTTAGTTTTAGTTATTTAACTAACTGAACATAAAAATGTGGAAATGCCTCTTGCATTTAAAGAGATTTTGTTCTAGATATCTTCCAGAGAAAGCTGTGGTTACTCATTGATAAAAAGTTGTGGGTCAAGAGAATTTATTGATACTGTCTAAGCTGTTTGAGATTTTTTGTTTTCACTTATTCTGATTATTTAAAAGATGTATTCACTCAATAAATGTTTATTGAGCAGCGCTAGGTGCTAGGATGATAATAACTGAACACGTAACTTCTTTTGGTAATTAATTAATTTATTTCAATTGGAAGCTAATTACTTTACAGTGTTGTAGTGTGTTTTGCAGCACATTGACATGAATCAGTCATGGGTGTACATGTGTCCCCCATCCTGAACCCCCCTCCCACCTCCCTCCCCATCCCATCCCTCTGGGTCATCCCAGTGCACCAGCCCTGAGCACCGTGCCTCATGCATCAAGCCTGTCCGGGTGATCTGTTTCACATATGATAATATACATGTTTCAATGCTATTCTCTCAAATCATCCCACCCTCGCCTTCTCCCCCAGAGTCCCAAAGTCTGTTCTTCACACATGTGTCTCTTTGGCTGTCTCGCATATAGATAGGGTCATCGTTACCGTCTTTCTAAATTCCATGTATATGCGTTAGTACACTGTATTGGTGTTTTTCTATCTTCACTCTGTATAAATAGGCTCCAGTTTCATCCACCTCATTAGAACTGATTCAAATGCATTCTTTTTAATGGCTGAGTAACATTCCACTGTATATATGTACCACAGCTTTCTTATCCGTTCGTCTGCCGATGGACATCTAGGTTGCTTCCATGTCCTGGCTATTGTAAACAGTGCTGCGATGAACATTGGAGTACATATGTCTCCTTCAATTCTGGTTTCCTTGGTGTGTATGCCTAGCAGTGGGATTGCTCGGTCGTATGGCAGTTCTATTTCCAGTTTTTTAAGGAATCTCCACACTGTTCTCCACGGTGGCTGTACTAGTTTGCATTCCCACCAACAGTGAAAAGACAGCCTTCAGAATGCGAGAAAATAATAGCAAACAAAGCAACTCGCAAAGAATTAATCTCAAAAACATACAAGCAACTCCTGCAGCTCAGTTCCAGAACAATAAAAGACCCAATCAATAAATGGGCCAAAGAACTAAACAGACATTTCTCCAAAGAAGACATACAGATGGCTAACAGACACATGAAAAGATGCTCAACATCACTCATTATCAGAGAAATGCAAATCAAAACCACAATGAGGTACCATGTCACGCTAGTCAGAATGGGTGCTATCCAAGAGTCTGCAGGCAATAAGTGCTGGAGAGAGTGTGGAGGAAAGGGAACCCTCTTACACTGTTGGTGGGAATGCAAACTGAACACGTAACTTTTTAGGAATCATGAGACTCTGAAGGAGAAACAAGCTGCTCTGGGAGATAACACAGTCATCGTTTAGTAACTGTGAGTGGTTGGTTCTGAGACCTTGGAGGATATCAAAACCCAGAGATGCTCAAGTCCCTTTTATTAATATAAAACAGTATAGTATTTACATATAGTCTACATATATCCCTCCCATTATACTTTAAGTCGTCTCTAGGTTTGTTATAATAACCTTGTAAGTGCTATGTAAGTAGTTGCCAGGCTGCTTGGCAAATGCAAGTTTTGTCTTTTGGAACTTTCCCCAGATCTTTTCTGTATAGTTTTGACCCGTGGCTGGTTGAATCCACAGTGGTTGAATGGAGAACCCAAGGATACAGAGCACCTACTGTACGTATATCTAGGTAGGTGGTCTAGCATGATCTGCTCATGAGGATTTGACCAACACTGGCTTGCCACTTCACTGTGGGTGGACCTGAATTAACCTTGAAATTTCTTTGAGCGTCAGTTTTCTATGTATGTGAATAGTAATCTTTAATTGGAGTTCCTGTGCCCTTTTGCAGTAGCACTAGCAATTTTGAATTAATTTGTATTAAGAAAGGCTCCCCCACAATTTATATATGTACCTGAATCTGCCTTTGGCTCCCTTACTTTTCTTCTCCTTCAAATGTGATGATTTCAAATTGTGTCCAAACTAGAGGTACTTAACTTTTGGAGGAAAAAAATACAGAAATAATGTGTGTTAGTTGGTAGAAGTGTTATAAAATTTAGAAAAATCACGATTTTTATCATTTCTACACCCAGGGAAGACCCTTGACATTTTAGTGATCTTTCAGTCTTCTCTGTGCACATACATAGTTCATTTAAAAAAAGACAAGGCTAGTTGGCTAGATAGTATCATATTACAAATACAGTATGTATTTAACTTTAATTCATAATTATTATGATCACTGTCATTTAATAAGTTTATATAATTATTAGATTATATAAATTATACAACTATCATAATTTATATAATTTAACAAAATATTTATAATATATGTTATCTAGTTATAAATATTTGTGTATTAATAATTTGATAATTCTGCATTTTCACTTAATGCCACATGAATTACATAATACAATTGTATCTAATTATCTTCTATGACATAATTTAATTTTGTTAAGGTTGGAATGATGCATTTCTCAAATGTTTGGTAGAAGGTGTTTATAAAGCCATTTGAATCTGGTATTTTTGTGTGTGTTGGACAGAGGAAAGGGGAAACATTTAAACTCCTCTAGCTTTCAGTAGTTGTAGAACTATTAAGATTATCTATTTCTTTCTTGAGTCAATTCCCCCCACCTTTAAACTGTGTTCACTTTATATATTTGGGATCTTGTCTGTCTCTAATATTCAATCTTTTAAAGAAACTAACCTTTTGCTCTGAGCTTCAAACTTTACAAAAACGTATACAATGAAAAGGAAGGCATCTTCTCAGCAGAGCTGAGACCTTTCCAGAGGCAGTCAGTGTACTTTTTCTCAATGACATTTTTATCTTTTTACAACCCTTTTATTTTTTACTAAAACAGGATGAACAGTATGAGACGTAGTGATCAGTACTCTCTTGTTTTCTCTCTTCTTTTTGTTTGTTTGTACATCAACCTCATTTTTAATGCCAGTGTAATATTCCACTTCATGGATGTATCCTGTTTAATTAAAAGTAGTTATGCTTTTTTCCCAGTAAAAACCTGTCCCATTTGTTTGATATAACCTAAGAACTTGATTTATTAACCCTATTGTAGTAATAGACATAATCATTTCAGAGGTCCAACAAGCCTTCCATGTGCCTTACCCTTTCACAAATAAGTTGAAATTAAAATGTTCGTTGCTCTATAATAGCCTCCTTGGAAGAGGGTATGTTCCATTTAAGTATTTTTAATTACAAACACAACTCTCTTCTGTAATTTAAATGCCATGTGATGTTGTTAGCACTTGAACCCCTGTTTCTTCTATAACTTACCCTAATGTGCAGTTTGAGAGATAGGTGCCGTCTTATGCTTCCTCATGGCTGCCCTTGCCACTTATTTATTTATTTATTTTTCATTTATTTTTATTAGTTGGAGGCTAATTACTTTACAGTATTGTAGTGGGTTTTGTCATACATTGACATGAATCAGCCATGGATACACATGTGTTCCCCATCTCGATCCCCCCTCCCACCTCCCTCTCCACCCGATCCCTCTGGGTCTTCCCAGTGCACCAGCCCCGAGCACTTGTCTCATGCATGCAACCTGGGCTGGTGATCTCTTTCACCATAGATAATATACATGTGTCGATGCTGTTCTCTCGAAACATCCCACCCTCGCCTTCTCCCACAGAGTCCAAAAGTCTGTTCTGTACATCTGTGTCTCTTTTTCTGTTTTGCATATAGGGTTATCATTACCATCTTTCTAAATTCCATATATATGTGTTAGTATGCTGTAATGTTCTTTATCTCTCTGTCTTACTTCATTCTGTATAATGGGCTCCAATTTCATCCATCTCATTAGAACTGATTGAAATGAATTCTTTTTAATGGCTGAGTAATATTCCATGGTGTATATGGACCACAGCTTCCTTATCCGTTCGTCTGCTGATGGGCATCTAGGTTGCTTCCATGTCCTGGCTATTATAAACAGTGCTGCGATGAACATTGGGGTGCACGTGTCTCTTTCAGATCTGGTTTCCTCGGTGTGTATGCCCAGAAGTGGGATTGCTGGGTCATATGCTTGCCGCTTATTTCAAGTTCATCTTCTTACATGTCTTTGAGATGCTACCTTTACTATGACTAACTTTTCATATACTTCTGGAATTTAAAAAAATGTGTTCCCTGGTTGATCTGCCAGTATCATAGCTTTTTAAAGTCTTTTTATTTTTAAATGACTTTGTACTTATAAAAGAGAAAAATAAGAGAGTTCCTATGTACCCTTCAGTTAGTTTCTCCTAATGTTAACATCTTATATATCCATAGTATAATGATAAGAGCTAAGAAATTAGCTTACTGATACAGTACATTTGACTTCGTACTCTTTTACTTATAATGGCTTTGCAGCAATTATTTAATATGTCATAGGAATACTCTTGCTCTTCCCTTCATATTTTCCCTTTTTTTTGCTTGTTTTTTCTTTCCAGTTGTCTAGCTGTAGCAAACAAAATAAAAAAAAATTTATATAGTATTTATTTGGGGACCATGTAAAATTAACTCAGGGAGAAAGAACATCATTATGCTACTGAATCTTTAGTACAGAAACAAGATATGTCTTTCCATTTGTTGAAATCTACCTTTGTGTCTCTCAGAAGTGTTCTATAGTTTTTCTCATACATGTTTTGAACTCTTTATTCAGTTTATGCCTGTTTTTTTAAAATTATAGATAAGATCTTTTCTTTCATTTTATCGTTTATCTGGTTTCTCTTTGTACATACAAAGGAAAGATTTCTTTATGTTTTGTACTTGACTAAACTACTAGATTATCTTGTTGTAGTAATATTTAGTTGGTTCTTTTGGATATTCTAGTTATTTAATTGTACCCCTACCAGTAGTATTCCTTTCTAATTTCATTCTCTGTGTTGACTGATAAAAATGAGTAACGGTGGTAAAAATGGGGCTTTCCCTGACTATAGTAATATAGTATATCTAGTATTTCCTCATCGGGTGGTGCTGGCTTATTGTGGGTCTGAAATATATTGTGTTTAAAAAGTGTGCTTTTATATCCAGTATTTTCAATAAGAATGGGCATTGAGTTTTTAAGGCGTCTTTTCATCACCTTCGGCATGATAATATTTTTCTTCTATGTAGCTCTATCAGTTTTACAACAGTGACTTTTGTTGTAAATTTTAGATTTTCCATCTCTTGCGGTTAGTTTTTATCAAAGTAGTTTGTATCAAAAGTACACTTTCTAGTAAATTATCTATTTCATTTGGTTTTCAAGTTTGCTTACATAGACTTGAGCAAAGTAGTCTTCTATGATTCTTTTGGTTTCTTTTTGTATTGATATTTTCTTTTTTTTTTTTCATTACCATCTGATAGTACTGACAAATACATCTTTTTTAAAATTCATTAAACCAAAAGAATAAAAGCAGTTTAACTAATTTTTTTAAAATCCCAAACTTCTTAATTTATAATAAAGAATCTTTCAGATTTAATTCTAATTGTGTATCCCTTACCTACCTAAACTTTTCTGCCTCCTTGCGTTAATATCTTAGGGTCCTTGTAGATTTGTTTCTAGTGACCATTTGGATAAAAGTCTAGATAACAGTCCTTTTATAAAACTCTCTTCTCCCCTACCCTGCTCTTAAGGGGTGAGAATCCTTTTAGTGCACACCCTGTCTCCCTGGTGACTCAGAAAGAATCCAATGCTGGAGACCTGAGTTCTGTCCCTGGATCAGGAACATCCATTGAAAAAGAGATTGACTCCCTTCTCCAGTATGCTTGCCTAGAGAATTCCGTCGACAGAGGAGCCTGGCGTGCTCCAATCCATGGCGCTCAAAGAGTTGGACAGGACTGAGCAGCTAACCCTTTCGCTTACTGAGAAGCATGTTTTAAAGATTCAGAGATTTTTCCCATTTCATCAGATAAATTTTGAGTTTGTTTTTTTTTTTTTTAAATGATGCTGGGTGAGTTGCATTTACGATATATTTGGTATGAAATTCTTGTGATTGTTTAAAAGGCTTTCTAAAACAAATTTATGATTTTTTAAATTTTGCATTAAGCAATTTTGACTTAGGTATGGCGGCAACATATTAAAAGGACATAAGGCAAAGTATTACCTCGAAACATCTTATTTTTCTCATAAAATTATATGAGAACATCCTGTTTTCTAAAGCAGAAATGACTTAAATGTTTTGATTCTGGAGGGAGAGAGAAAAAAAATAATGGTATGTTTTAATTGTCCACCTAAAGGGTTGAATTCTTTTTTGTTCCAGTAAAAAGCACTTTTAGTAGTCTCTTGCTCATTTTGTCCATCTGGCTCTTTTTGTGATTGTATGTGGTTATAGCCTCTGTGTCTAAACATAATTCCAGTAATTTTCTCTTTCCCTGTATTATTACTTTTTCTCTTATTTATACTATTTTAGTGGAAAATTGCCTGTTAGGATTTTATTTGGAGTGAGGAATTTTAGGTCTTACGTTACTAAATGCTGTCAGATTCCCACCTTTGTCACATGATTTTTAATGTACTGCCTCTTTGTAGGTAGAGCTGCTTCTTAGTGGTATGGTATAAAATAGATAGGGCTTCCCAGGTGGCTCAGTAGTAGAGAAACCGCTTGCCAGCACAGGAGACTGGGGTTCAATCCCTGGGTCAGGAAGATGCCCTGGAGGAGGAAATGACAACCCACACCAGTATTTTTGCCTGGATCATCCCATGGACAGAGGAGCCTGATCGGCTGCAGTCCATGGAGTTGCAAAGAGTCAAACCCAACTGAGCATGCATGCACACAAAACAGATAAGTGATCCCACCTATGAATTTCTCCTTTGTTTCTCATGTACCTTCTCAGTCCTTTTTCAAAAGAGTGAATTACTTCTTCACCTCTTGTCGATTGGTCAGAGGACTAAGGCTTTTAACAGTAGATTAACTTTAGGTCTTACTAAGGAAGTTACATAGTAAGTGTATTTTCATGGTATAACTTACACAGGACTTTTATTTTTAGACCATCCTTTTGTTTCTCAATTCTAACAATATCCCTGTAAATTATATTAGAAAAGGTAGTAAATGTCCATTTTACGAATGGTGAAATGAGTTAAAATTCAGGGGCAAAGGTGAAGGCACGACCAAGACTGAAACTGAGACCCGGATCCCCAAATACTAGTCTAGCGCTCACTCTTTTCAGTCATGAAGGTTTTTGAGGGTGATCCCCACCACCCAGGACTCTTGTTTCCTTCCAGATTTATTGTCCCTAGCTGTTGGAGAACAGACGGAGACCTGTGTCACTTGATTTCCCTTGTTAGGGTATCCCTTCCAGTTGCTGAACTACAATATTGTCATGACTAGCCAGTGTTGTAATTTGTCTGCCTTATTTCGTATAGTGGATTTTTACTGCAGAAACATTTTTTTTATGTCCAGATCTATTAAGTATTGCTTGAGTACAGACTCTGTTATACTTTTTAACTCTTAAGAGATAGGTAGAATTTTATTCCATAGAAATTAAACTACAAAGAGGATCTGGGTCTTTGGAACTTCGGTAGTCTGAACATAATTTCTAACATTCTCTAATTCTTCAGGCCAAGGACCTCTTATTACCTGACTATCATCTGTATCTTTCTTTTCTCCCCTTTTCTTTCATGGTAATGTAATTAATAGCAAGGCTGTGCTTCGTTTCTCTTTGACAGTCTCTACTCCTAAAATCATCTGTTTTCTTCAAGTGTCTTTCAGCCTCAATGTGAGCACAGTGGGTCCTGTGATACGTATGCCATAACATGGCCTATTGTATTCATCCTTTTGGATAAATGTAATATAATTTATATTAGCAGTTTTTATCATCTTTCTTTCCAAAAGAGTTGAAGTCTCAATCCAATCCTCTCCCTTGTGTCTGTTTTGTTTAATGACCGCCTTTTTAATGAGGCCTTTTTGGAACTTCATATTTCCCCATGGATAATGTTTAAGACTAGCCTTTTATCAAATGAAAAGTGGTAGACTGCAATACCTAATCTCATTAATCCATTTGGGCTATAAAATTATGTGACTGTTGGGCAAAATCCAGAAATAAATTAATATGACCAATATAAATATATTTCTTATCAATAACTGCATTTCCCAAATCTTGTCTGTAAGACCATTTAAAATATCTCTGAAACCTCAAAAAAATTCTAACCTGATAGAAATCTTACCCACCTGTGAAAAGGCAGGTGTTTTTCAAACACTACTGACGTTCTCTTCTATGTTAACTCTTATTTGTCTTTCATTAAACCCCGGTATTTCGGCTTCTCAGAAAGGCCCTGCCACTCACACAGTGTTGTTTTGGTACTGAAACTGCTACATTAACACAGTTCTTGTTAAATGTCTCTGAGGTTTTATTTCTTTATCCCTTTCTTTGTAACAAGCAGCCACTCTATTTTTTCAGTAGTGAATTTCAAAATCCTTTTTAACCTTATAGGTCCAGGGGTAGCCAAGGATGGCTGCAGCTTCCTATGATCAGTTGTTAAAGCAAGTTGAGGCCCTGAAGATGGAGAACTCAAATCTTTGACAAGAGCTAGAAGATAATTTCAATCATCTTACAAAACTGGAAACTGAGGCATCTAATATGAAGGTATCAAGACTGTGACTTTAAATTGTAGTTTATCCATTTTTATTCCATGTTTCTTCCTGTAAACTTTGGGTTAGACACTTCACTTACTTAGAAGTGTATTTTTTAAGTTAAGCAGTAATCTGTAAACTCTTTCTTGCAAAAGTTAACATTGATATTTTCAGTCCAGATGTTTTTAATTCATCCAGCAAATCATATAAAGAAAATGATTATAAAACCACAGTTGACTAAGTAGTTAGTCCTTAGTTATTTTTAAGCTTAAAAATGAGAGACCAACTTTACCATCACTATAGTGAGGCTGAGCATTCTATGTAATTCACAGAAACTAGCCTCACAGCTGCCAAATTTATCTTAAGGATTAAAACAAAGCATAGTCATCATCCCCAACCCCCTCAGATCTTGTCATCACTTAAGTGCTGCAGTGATAGATCGTCAAGAAATTTGGGGTGACCTAATGAGAAGAGTCCCGAAGTGAAGATTAGTACCTGATTCTATTTCTGGTTTTGCCATAAGCTGAGCTACAGACTGTCGGGTGCCCTTCTGGAATTAAATTGCTTTATTTGAAAAAGTAGTCATTGCACTAACAGAAGATGTCCACGACACTCAAGCCCTGAAATTGGTTTGCTGTATAGCATTGCAAAGCTGTGATAACCTCCATGAAAAGTTATAAAATATTCAGTGTTCACTGGGAAAATATGTTCTTAAATCAAAATAATTGCAGTCAAAACTTTAACTGTTTTAATTTCCAGTTAGGCAGATTTTCCTCTCACTGAATTTAATAGAACTGGAGGTCATCAACAAAACTGTTACCTCCTTCTCTTTAAAAAAAATCCTTCTTGCTACGTGTTTTTTCTGCGCCTTGGCCATTTTACCATCTGGGTTTCTGACCCTCTTCTTCCTGTCTGCTTACTACTCTTATTCCTTATTCATTTATTATTCTCTTCTATTTCTTTTTCCATGCATTTTGAGGTCTCTCTTATTCTTCAAGCTTCTGTGTATTACTGAACTATTGAGCTGCTCCTCTTTTGCCTTTTTATTCACTATCAAAGCAGTTTAGCCTTTTACTCATTTGAACCTTTCTTTCTTTTTCTCTCTCTCTTTCTCTTCTATGCATAAATCTTTTCTACTGTGTTGCCTATTTCTGTGGCAGTAGCAATGACAGATCTCCAAGATACCGATCTCAGATCCTTCATAAAGAAATATTTTTTTCTATAGACTGTAAAGAAGCATTTTTTTTTCTCACTGCAAACCATGAAAACAGCTGTGAATCAATTACCTACTAGGTTAAAAAAGCGTAGCTTGATATTTTAACACTGATCAGCATAATGTATCTAAAATTATTGTTCATGACACGTGGTTTTAAAAGTTTAAAGATACAAAATTTAAATTCCCCAGCAAGACTAATGGTTTATCTGCTTCAGAAGTATATTTTGTAGAGAATTCTTCCTAGCACACCTATCTGAATGTCTCTTGTGCAGAATTCTGAGTCCCTTTTTCAAGTTTTTTATTTTTATAAACTACTCGAGCAAATTGAAACTTCATTTTGGTGAAACATTTTAACATACCTTTAGATCTATCTCCATGGATGGAAATGCTGAAATGTGGAATGTCTCTCAGAGTAACACTATAAGGCAGATCCTTAAGTTTCTGCAATGGAATACCAGGTTGGCCTCTTAGGAATGAGGTCATGAATATACATCATGAATATTAGTATTTAAGATATGTCTGAATTCAACCATGAATTGATTACTGCTCAGTGAGTGTTTTTACAGACATCCTTGCAAAGCCATCCACATATTTCTTCAGGATTTAGTGTATGGTATCATAGCAGTTATGCCCTTATACTGAAGTTATTTATGTATCTCCTTTCAAGAAACTTTTTGAAAAAAAAGAAGCAGCAGCAGCTTTATAGTACTAACAGGAAACCATGCTCTGTTTATTTTGTCTTAAAATACTGATGTGTGAATGAAGACACTTGGAAACATTGGAACTTACTACATTGGATTAAAGTTAATCCGAAACAATGGTTATTTTTCAAAAAAATAACTTTTTAGACTTTGTAATACATCATATGATCTTGTATTATGTTTGCTGATCGTTCCTGTGTAATGTGTCCACCCTGTGGATGGCAAGGTGTGTCTCTTTCAACTACATTATTTCAGGATTTCTGAAATTTATACAGTAGTGCCATCTAGTGGCAAAAGAGAATACTGCTTTGTTATTGATTACATGTCATTGATAGTATAAAAATATTCTGTGTGTGTGTGACAGTCAGGGAAATATGCGTACAGCAGTTAAGGAAATGTGAGCATTGACTGTATTTGAGAATATTAAGAAAATGTTTATTTTGTAGTTCTAATGATGGCATTGTGGTTGTGTTTAGGAAGAATCCCTTTTTAAATATACATGTAGAATTTTTTTAGAGAAGAAACAGTATGATGACTGAGATTTGTTTTTCAAATAAATTTGGGTTGAGGGGGAATGGACGAAGTGGTTATAAGCATAGATGAAAGAAGCCCATGAGTTGATAATGTTTGAACTAACATGAGGATACATAGGAGTTCATTACATTATTCTCTACATTTATGGATATACTTGATGCTTCTGTGATTAAAATAAACTGCAGATTTTGTGGGATTTAGAATAAGAATGCAGCAATTATAGCTAAACTTAAGGGAAATTATATAGTATACTTCTTACTCCAGGGCAGGAAGTCAATGTGATTTACTTTAAAATGCTGAGCATCGCAGCATGATAAATATGGTGAAAAATTAAGTTAGTTGCACGGTCGTATCCGACTCTCTGTGACTCCATGGACTGCACCTGTCCCGCTCCTCTGTCCATGGAATTCTTCAGGCAGGAGGACTGGATTGGTTGCCATTTTCTTCTCCAAAATATGGTGAAGTATGAAGCATTTAAATTGAAAGATGGCATGGTGTAGAAAAATATATCTAGGTAAAATATTAACCAACCATTTATATCTCTTGTATTTTAGCAAAATGAAGTATTTATAAATTGTTTTAACTATAAAACCGTGTATATGGAGAGTATCTTGTATTTTCAGAGTGTAAGAAAAAAATGAGAAGTAAAAATTCAAATTGGCACAGTTCATAATTTATTTTGAAGATTTAATTACCAAGTATACTTTTATCTAGTAATAAAAAATATCAGTAACTGTGACATAGTGAGGAAAACAGAAGTGGATCAAGTTGAAAACTCCCTTGAAATGACACAGTTACTCATTCATATTTTCTATTCACTTATATGACCACAGTATATTTGTCTGTAATAATTAATTCTCTCATGTTTCTAAAATCTTAACTTTTTAAAAATAATGTTTGATTATATGATTAATTTTTTAAAACCAAACTTCCAGAATTTATAAATACAAATGAATATTCTCTCCTTTAAAATTACATATTTATTTTAAAAACTGTCATTTCTCAAAACATTTTTTGAAATATTTTGTTTGGAATTGCTTTGTAGTTGTGCTGCATCTTTTAAAACCTCTTTGAAATTAAGGACTTCTTTTTAGGCTGTATTCAGTATGCAACCCCAAGCAATTGATCAGCCCTACCGCAGCAATTAGAAAACACTGGATAAAAACAAAAACCATTCTTTTAAAGACATTGGAGAACTGTGAAATCATCAAGAACTATACTAACTAAAATTCCTAAGAGGAAAGAGTCCTTTCTAGATGAGCTGGGATCACCAGTAATTTTCTTCCCCAGGGGTATTTACTGATTCTGTAACACACCGATAATTAATCATTGGCACAGGCATTGAGACTCCACTGGAGGAAGGAAACCGTTGGGCAAAGACGTGGACATGTGCAAAGCATTGACATTTAGCAGGGCTCCAAGTGTATGACTAGTGTCTCACATTCTCTCCAAATGCATGGGGTGTTAGCTGAGTCTTGTTGGGGGGAAGATGCCCGGGAGGACTAGGAAGCAGATCATTAAGAGGCAGTGTCCTGCTAAAGCAGGTCTCAGCCTCAGTGTAAGAGAAGAGATACATTCAGAGAACTCAGCAAACCAAATCAGATGTGAAAGCGAAAGTCGTTCAGTCATGTCCAACCCTTTGCAACCCCATGGACTATCCAGTCCATGGAATTCTCCAGGCCAGAATACTGGAGTGGGTAACCTTTCCCTTCTCCAGGGGATCTTCCCAACCCAGGGATCGAACCCAGGTCTCCCACATTGCAGGCAGATTCTTCACCAACTGAGCTATTAGGGAATCTCATATGAATTTCACTTAAACTGCATCTGCAACCCATTTTCAGTTATTGGTTGAAGGAAATCAGACCCCAGTGGTGGAAAGGGCAAACTCTGTAAGGGAAACTCTAATCTCAAGTCTTTCCTGCTCTTGTATGTATAATGACTGGCATACGGTTAAAAGTTACAAGAAATACAAAGAAATAGGAAAATGACTGATAACCAACAGAACAAATAGTTAATAGAAGCAAATCCCAAGATGATCCACATGTTGTAAGCAAGTAACAGTCAAGGATTTTAACATAATTATTTTAAATGTTTTGATAAAAATGATGGATTAAGTGGATAAAGAGTCAGAAAATCTCAACAGAGAATTGGAACCTATAATTAAGAAGACTCAAACTTAAACCTTGCTGGTAGGAGTATAAAATGGCACAAACACTTTGAAAAACCACTCAGCAGTTTCTTTTAATCACTGTGACTCAGGGTTTAAACCTCCAGATATATATTCAAGAGAAGTGAGTACGTGTGTCCACCTGGAGATAAGTGCAAGAACGTACATAGTAGCATTCTTCACAATAGCCTCCAAACTGGCAACAACCCAAATGCCCATCAAAAGGATAAGGGATGTATCAGTGCAGATCTATTCATACAGTGGACAACTACACAGTATTAAATAACTGATACATACAACAGCATGGATGAGTGTCATAGAGATTTTGATGAGCAAAAACCACGAGACACAAAAGGCTGTATACTGTATAATTTCATTTATATGCAATTCACAAGGAGGCCAACTAACTGATAACAAAAATCAGAGTACTGATTACTTCTGGAGAATGAATACTGATTGATAAGGGGCAAAAGGGAACCTTCTGTGATACTGGAAATGTTTTGTGTCTTCCCTGGGTGGCAATTACATGGATACTTGGATTATATAAGAAATTTAAGATTGGCGTGCTTTTCACATGTATGTTCTGTCTCAGTAAAACAGAAAAGAAATGAGCTTAATTTTTATTATGGAATAGACACAAACTGTTCACAAGAAAATAGTAATGTAGTCATGCTGGGTGGTGTCATCTTGAGACAAAGTAACTGGATCTATAAATTAACTGCGTATTTTTGAGATTCATAACTCAGAATTTACAAGAATAATTTAAGAGAACACATTGGAATAAGTAGCTTTTCCAAGATAGATGCTTTGAAATTTTAATTTTCTAAACTTTATAAATTTCCATAATTTTATTTACTTTATGGTTATTGCTTTTATCAATAGACTTCTAGCCATATGCACAGAAACTTAAAACTTACAAGTTATGTATATTCACTATCTTTAAAATTTAGGAAATACAGACAGAAAGAGATCAAGCTCACCCATTTAAAAACATTTTTTTAATGTTGGTAACCTTTGATAATGTGTATATTTTTCTCTCTGCATTTTATGCAAGCATGCATTCAATGGGATCATATTTTGCAGCATGCTTTTTAATTTAATATAGCTATCATTTCATGTCATTAAGTATTTTATAGTATTTTCACAGATGTATAATATGCCGTTGTTCGGCTAATGCCATAAATTTATTTAATCCTTTATTGTTGTACATCGCCTTTTCATTTCTGTTGTTGGTGTTATTTTAATTTTTCCTTCTTTTTAATATGTTTTTTAAAAACCAATAATGTGCCATTAATTTTCAAAAATTAAGTATATGTCCTATGACATATATACTATGACATATAATTTTCAAAAATTAAGTATATGTCCTATGACATATACAGGGATTTCTTTTAATTGTTGCTTTTGAATTCTTAAATGCTTGTACTTTTTCTGAAAACAGTATTTGTTTTGATAATATCTGTTGTTTTAAAATGAGGAAACCAAAAACAAAAATTGCTTGTAATCCCAACTTCTATAGAATACTCACTGTTAACACCTTGATGATAGGCTGTAGAGAAGGATCATCTATAAAGAAAGACCTGATCAGAGCTGTGCTTTAAAAGTCTTATTAATCTGTTAGTTCTATGCAAGGTAGGACCATTTAGGAGATTATTTTAGTAGTTTTGGTGGGGTCAATAGTCAGGATAATGACATAAAAATAGAGAAGAGATGGCTAATAAGAGATATTAAGCCTAGAATGCATACCACTGATAGTTCCTTGAGAAAGGTAGCTGTTGAATTGTGAGCCTGCGAATTGTAAGAAATAGGATAAGATTAAAAGATCTTTGAATTACAAGCTGCAGTGGATGGAAGGAGACCCAGGATCCTGAAAACTGCAGGTAGTTTTCAGTGGTAATTCTCAAACTTTGTGGAAGAGAATTGTGTCCTGATGTTTATAGTAATCTACATTCATTCAAGAAAGACATCCCTGTGCAAATTTATTTCCTATCCCACAGTTGTGATACACTGACACAATTTCTGACTATAAATAACAGTCACCTCCACGTTCCCACATCTACTTGTCTAAGCCTTTTAACTTCCAACATGGTCTTTATTTGAAGGTCAGATCATTAAGGTCACAGGCTATTTCTTATTGTTAACATAGGAATTCTTTTCTTAATGCTTCTAATGTCACTATCAAGGTAAACCACTGACATAGTCTTTACTATATTTACTCTTTTTGACAGATTTTCTTTTCAATCTATTTATGGATCCTTTTTCACATAGAGGAACACTGCCCATAGCTATAGGATTGTAACTGTTCAAATACATTGTTTTGCATTTGGAATCCTACTTGGCCAGCAAAGATTTTGCTGTGAACTAGAGTGGGATGCCTCAGAATATGTAAAATGTAAAAATATGTATAAATTATTGTTAAGGAATATACAGAAAAACTAGTAGAAAGTGAAAGTTTTTGACCTCCTCTGACAAAAATTTGTTGAGAGAAGGCTTTAGATGGGAAAGGAAGCAATGGACCAAAAGTCAGGAGACAGCATACAGTCACTTAACTGCTGAGTATAAATCAATGTAGTAGAATGTATATAAATTTAGTATATAACTGCTTGGTATTTATTGGGGTGTTAAATGTGTTAATTTGCTGTCTTTCATGGCCATGTTGGTACAAGCTTAGTTTTTCTGTCTTCAGCAAATCTTTTGAGTCTCAGTTGGTCTGTCTGAAAAATGAGAGTAATCCACCTTGTTATGTTATTTCAGAAGTTACAAATATCTTAACTATTCCGTGTATACTGTATGGAGACTATTTGTAATCACCATCACCACAAAGTATCACTGTTGTTGTTGGGCTGTAATTTATTATTTATAATTAGTAATAGGTAATATATGTAAAGTACTTTGCATTTTATATGTTTTCAGATAGATCTGAAATAACTTTTTTCCCCCAGCAGACCTAAATGCCAAGAAAGTTAAAATCATATCTTCAAAAAGTCATTTAGAATTTCGTCATATTGAGATACTGTGTTCTTTTTTACAGGAAGTACTTAAACAACTACAAGGAAGTATTGAAGATGAAGCTATGGCTTCTTCTGGACAGATTGATTTATTAGAGCGTCTTAAAGGTAAATTTTTAAAAAGTGTTTTAAAGTAATTTTTTTAAGCTCCAGTTGTCAGCTTTAGGTGTGTGTGTCCAAATACAGCTTCTCTTGATTAGAATGTTGGTGTTGGATTTTCTTAGCCTCATGCATTAGGATGTAATTTTTAAAGTACAAATACGTAAAAAGTCTATTTGCTTGTCATTTTTTCAGTTATAACATTTAACTGCCTTTAAATAAACTATTTTAGATACCTTTCTTGACAATTTTCAGCTCTTTCTAAAACGCATTGCTCTTTTGCCAGTCATTAAGTAGGCCTTTATTAAGCTTTATGCTATAGACTGGACCCATTGCTTCATTTGAAGGAGTCAGTGCCCTTCTTTGTTCCATTCAGAATAGAAGTGCTTTATCTTTGCACTTATATACACACAACACTGATTTTAAGCCATTTTAAATAGAATTTTAAAAGAATGTCTTTCTTGTTTTATCACTTAAAAATTCAAATGTCAAATCAGTAAGTTTTAATTGTAATTGAAGATGGGCAGAGAAATTACTTTTGGATCCCCAAATATATTATTACTTAGTAGGAATCTAAGAAAGCACATTCTGTCTAATTTTTCTTTAACATACTTTTTCCCCACCAGACTGACTCAAGCTATCTTGGAGGGAAAGTTTAGCTATTCTGTTCATAAATAATTGTTCATTCACTCATATACATTTGTGGCTTTCTCTGATAGAAATCTATAGTTGCAGGCCTCTAAACCAAAAGGTGAACACTTTTTATTTTTTAATGACCCAATATTTGTGTATATTGCAAGATGGTCACCACCACAAATGTACCCTTTTATAAGTGCTTTGACCTGGTGTTTTTTTTTTTTTTTTTTTTTTTTCAGGACGTTTCTGTTTTAGAACCAGTAGTCAGTGAATTTTTCTGGTCATCAGCATTTGAGATAAGGATTTCTTCTGTCCCTGTATAGATCTGCTGCTCAATAACTGCAATAATTTAGTACTCCTGCATACTTTATGTGATATATATATAATGTATTTCAATTATAAAATGGTTTAAAATTTGAGGGCTAAATGTGAACCTAAGGTTTCATTATTAAAAGATAATATAATACATTAGCAATATTTTAGATCACTTAAAGCAGTTGTTTTATTAAAAACTTGTCTGTATTTTATTTAGAACTTAACTTAGATAGCAGTAATTTCCCTGGAGTGAAACTACGGTCCAAAAATGTCCCTCCATTCTTACGGAAGCCGAGAAGGATCTGTATCTAGTCGCTCAGGAGAGTGCAGTCCCGTTCCTATGGGTTCATTTCCATGAAGAGGGTTTGTAAATGGAAGCAGAGAAAATACCGGTTATTTAGAAGAACTTGAAAAAGAGAGGTAACATTTCTTCATTAAGTAGTAAACTTTTATGCTCCAATTTTTGCTAGATTTTGTCGTTTTGTGGCAATACAGAATAGGAGTTATGAAGCGTGTGTTGGAGGATCACAAGCAGCACTTAGAGAGCATTTTCCATTCATTGTCTCAGAGTGATGAATTACTGGGCGTCCTTACCTTACACCTGAAAACGTGAAGGAGGCAGCTTCTTGGGACTCCAGTGCTCAGATGCTCTGTACAGTGAATAATGTACGAATAGTATGCATAATCACAGTGGCTAAAATATGTAATGCGTTTTGATTGACTTTTTGGTTATCTTTTCAAATGAATTAAATGACTACCAGATTTAGTATAAGGTGACTGGTTTCCATTATTAAAGACCTATTTCAAGGAGTCACAAATGAAGCAATTTATCAGTTTTGGTTTCTTAAAAAAATGTTGCCTGATAGAGAATCAGTTCTCCTTTCTAAGAGCTAGTGTGTTAATTCTTTTCTTCTTGAAGTTAAAATCATCACACTACAAGTATCAGAATATATAGTTACCAAGCACTTGGTCAAGTATTTTTGTACGTCCTATGAGATTATAAATTCCTTTTGCATGATTAATACCATATTATATTGATATTCCTAAAAGTTCTATTAGACTTTCAAGAAATACTCAAATGTATAAATGTTAATTTGCATAAATGTCCAAATGTATAAATTCTCTGGGATCTTGGTCAAGTCTTTAAATTTTTGTGTCATTTCCTTCTGTAAAATAGGAATATGGTTCTACCTTGTGGAGTTATGAACAATGGATATTAACATATGGAAAATACCCAGCATATCTCATTGAGAGGCAAAAGACCTTTTACTACTTTCTCTCTGGTTTTAGATGTGTACATCTCTAAAAATAACAATAATCATGGGCCAGAAATAGTGTTAAGCTTTCTTTAATCTCTTGAGTTTCAGTGAATCTCTGTTTCATATCTTGAACCAGGACTCTTTCTGAGAGTCTAGGAAACAGTGTCCTGAAAAACCAGAAGCTAATTGGAGTGTACATTCTTCCATCGCTTTGTCCCCTTTGAACTCTGTCAAGAGGCATGTGAGCATGCCAGTTTTCCTAAGAACTTACTTTGCTTTATGTGATAAAGGCCTAATTTTATTCACAAAGAGTGTGTGTGTATGTAGTTGTCAATACCCTGTGTCCTCCTGGCTCCCACCGTTGTTTGAAGGTAGATTTAGCCCTTGTTTATGGGACAAAATCTGTGTTTTGCTCTTGTACTTGAATGATAGTTTGGCTAGGTCTAGGCTCAAACTCATTTTCCTTCTTTATAATCAGTGTCACTGATGAGAAATTGCATATCAGTCTTAATTCACGTTCCTTTGCAGGAAGTCATTTTTCTGAAGTTTTTAGAGTACCTTGATATGTGTTTTCTTGATTCATCATACTGGATACTACTCACTGTGCCCTTTTGATCTGGAAATTTATTTTCTTCAACTTTTGAAAATTCTGTTATTTCTTTGATGATTTTACCCCCTCTGTTTTTCTGTTCTTTCTTTCTAGACATCCCTTAAGTCAGAGAACTATCTCTGTATCTTTTTTTCCTTGTTCTCTGTATTACCTATAGATACAGTAAGTTTAAGTGACGTAAGTGTTAGAAAACACTCAAGCCAGAACTCAAGCCCAGATGCATACCCTTTTTTTTTTCTTAATTTATTTTTGTTTTTGACTGTGTTGGGTATTCCTTGCTGCACAGGTGCTTTCTCTAGTTGCAGAGAATGGGGTCTTGTTCTGCCACATGGGCTCTAGGGAGCACAGGCTTCAGTGGTTGTGACGCGTGGGCTTAGTTACCCTCTGGGCATGTGGGATCTTCCAGGACCAGGGGTCAGACCTGAGTCCCTGCGCTGGCAGGAGGATTCTTAACCGCTCTGCAGCCAGGGAAGCTCCATGACCTTTTTGAACCTCAGTTTTCCAGTTAAAAGATGTTGTGAGGATGAAATTAGATATTTTTTAAAAACTCCTTAGTACTTTTGTCTGATACACCCAAATAGTTATTGTCACATTAGCCAGTAATACTTTTTAACAAATATTTAAATGCCTGATACATGTGCCATGTTCTTCTAGATGATCCTGAGTTAGCTAGAGGACTAAGAAGACATGAAATTTATGTCAGATCAGTGTATTTATCTTCCTTGGTTCTTGTCTCATTGCAGCAAAAATTTGGAGCAATGGACCAAAAGGTATAGAACATCAGGCAAGTTACAGCTCAGTTCAGCTCAAGCGGACAGACCTTTTATTAGTAAGATACTCCCAAAGGAGCCCTCCTCATCTTCCCTTGGTCCTCTTTTATGTGTCCAGTCTCCTCCTTTTGGACATGCCTGGTGCAGAGTAGGGCTTGTACCCGCCACCAATCAATGAGAGGAATGCAAATGGTCAAACATTCAAGGCCAATTGACAGTTTCAAGTTATATAACAGCAGGCTGTGTTGTTTATGCCTTCCCATGTGTCTTCGCCTAATGCCATCTTATAATTAGATGTAGAATATTCATGAGCCCTTAATGGTCCCCTAACTGCCTAAAGTTACTTGGAGAAGTCCCTATGGTGGTTTTCTGTCCACTGTGTGCCCAGGGCCCATGTGTTGAAAAGTCTCTGTGGTTATTTTGTAGCATCTGTGAGCTCTCATGGGTGTGTCTGGGATGGAGGTCAGAGATCAGTTTGCATCCCTTTCAGCCAGGCCTCCCCTTGTTTCTGTCTAACTTCCTAGCTAACATTTACATTTTAAAGAAGACTGTTGACAGTCACTAAATACACCTTCAATATGCTAAACAACAAAGACCCACCAGCTTCTGAGTCTGTGCCTTGTTTCAGTTTTGAGCCTTAAATACAGTGATTTGAGTTATAAGATCAGTTCCTATCAGTTAGCCACTTGTTACCATGTTGGCTCTTGACTTTGGCTTCCCAAGAGTATTTTGCCAGAGTTCAGTCTTAAAACTTGATAGCAACAACTTGGCCCTATTCTCCTTAACGTTTTTCTCACTCCAGTACCATCACTAAAATTAGCTTATTCATTTGAGCACTTTTAGCACCAGATCTTGATTAATTGATTAAATAGGCCAATTTATTGAAGATTAATCAGAAGAAATAGCATCTCCCTCTGTCCCTTGTTCCCTTGCCTTGGTCCTGGTGGGTCCTGCAGGTGCTCACCAGGGATCATTAAAAAAATAGGATCAGATCTCATGTTTTTGCTAGTGGTAATACCCAGCCTGTGGAAGGGGTTCAGGATTTCTGCACTGCTTTCTCCTGCTCCTGTTGTCAAAAATGGAAGGGAGAGGGCAGCTTCTCATTGGTCAGCACCTCTGCCCCAGGTTGGCACATCGTAACCAGGAGCTGGCTTCTTCCCATGAATTCCCCCACTACTGAGGTTGCCGCAGCAAAAAGTGAAGGCTTATTCTTATTTTTTAAGTTGCTTCTCAGTAAAGAATGGAAAGTTTAGCAAGAGTAGAACCTTCCACATACATGCATACTTATTCATCAAGAAAATACAATCAAATAGAATTTTAAAGTATTAATAACAGAGTCAGAGTGGGGAATGACTCGGTAAGAGTGAAGCCCAGAAGCTGTAATAAAAAATATCCTCATATTCAAGTGATTCACTGAGAAAATATATTTATAGCTGACAGAGTACTATCATTCTTAATACAGAAGAGGTCCTATAAATAAGAAAAAGTCACAGAAAAGGAAATAAAAATGGGTTTTAAACTTGGAAAAATGCTTACACTTACCTATACTAAAAGAAATCAAATTAAAACCATAGTGAAAAAAAAAACAACAACAACAAACAAACCCATAGTGATAGGGAATTCCCTTTTGGTCCAGTGGTTAGGACTCCGCACTTCTAATGCCATGAGCTGGGGTTCCATCCATGGTCTGGAAACTAAGATCCCACAAGCTGTGCAGTGTGGCTGAAAACAAGGAAGTCCATAATGATATACCATTTTTTAAACCCTAGAAATGTAAAAGAATCTAAAAGGTTTGATGAAGCATTTATATTGTCAAAGGTGGCAGAAGCATAAATTGGTACAATATCTAGTAAGGACAGTAAGTTAAAAGTTTACATATCCTAGGAATTTGTCATCTACACATGCTTGCATATTTGTACAATGAAGTTATATATAAGTATATTCAATGAAGCACTGTTTATAATAGCAAAAGATTAGAAAGACCCTAAATGCCCTCTAACATAGAACCAGTTATTATTTATTCTTTTATGGATTCATAAATATCTTTGCAGCTAGCAAAAAACCACATAGGACCTTTTTATATTCTGGTACAAGAATGATCTCCAAGATAGACTTTTAAGTGGTAAAAAGTTATAAGACAGCACAGATAATAATATGCTATTATTTATGTTTTAAAATGTACATGTACATATGTACACATATATTCTTTCATTTTTATAGAATGTCTCTGGAAATAAATATAAGAGAATAATAGTGGTCGCTTAGGGAAGGAGTCACAAAAAAGGACATAGATCATATATACTTCTTGTACCTACTGATTTTTTCCTCTTAACCCTTTATTTTGCATTTATGTTTATATTGATCAGATACGGAGTATTGATATAGAATATTGATATAGGTTGTTATTGAGGACATCATCGATTGGGTTGTCAGAAATTATGTAACAAGTTCATCTTCAGATTTCAAGCCTAAGAAAATGTCTCTCTCCCTCAGAACAACCTCCTGTTACCACACAGTGATAATATATTTCTTATTTTGACTAATAAGAAGCTGAAAGCTACGTGCAATAGTTCCCTATACTCTAAATTTATTTTTTGCATAATTACTGCTTTTCTTTGCTCCTTTATTATACTTTTTATTCTTATATTTGAGTTTTATTAAATCTATACTTTTAACTGTATACCAACATCAAATTCGCAGACTCTAAATGTGAAGAAAGCATTTGGTTGAAATGTAAATATTCTAGTAAGAATGGTTGCCATCTTATTTAGCTGAAAAAGTTTAAAACTTTTAATATTCAAATTTTAATGACTGTAATCTAAGTCCCACCTTCAGAAATCTAAAATTAGTAAAATTCTCACTTATTTATTATATTACTTTAAATAGAAAACATTACAGTTATAGCTTATGAGAGTTGCTGTTATGTGCTCCATATTAGCATTGTGTAAACTTAACTTTTTTTTGAAAAACAGATCATTGCTTCTTGCTGACCTTGACAAAGAAGAAAAGGAAAAAGACTGGTATTATGCTCAACTTCAGAATCTCACTAAAAGAACAGATAGCCTTCCTTTAACTGAAAATGTAAGTAACTTGACAAAATAACTTATTTTTATATCTGAAAGTGTATATAAGTTTATAACTATATAGTTATTTGTAAACTGTAATATGTTTTATCCAACTTCAACATAAATATATAGTCAATGAATTTTGTATGTAGAGATGATAAAACTAAAAGATTCAGGATTCAACTAGGTGTTTTATTATTTGACGTGTTGAATTACCAAAGATACTCTGTAGAAATGTTTATTACCGTCTGTCTGTTTTTTGAACTATATTACAGGACTTGTGCCAGATGGTTTTTGCAGTGAAGGTATCTTTGAGATAACCTGAGTCCTATTCTAGTTATTGTAAATGACAGTAGCTGTTGGCACAGATGTTAGAGCTTTTTGCAAGCACTAAAAGTTGTTTGTTTTGCTAATATAACTATGTAAAAAATAACTTAATTCCGTCAGCCTCTCCCTCCCCACCCAAGCTCTCCAAGTCAACTGTTCTATTCATGGGGTGACACGTATAAGAACATTTCTGAAATACATTAATAATTTTAAATAAGACTTTATTTTAACTGTTACCCATAAATTTTAAAACAATTTTTTAGAAATAGGCCAGTTAAAATTAATCTTCCACTCTTAGCTTAGATTTTTCATTTTCTAATAGTTTTGAGAGGACATTATAAAAGAAAAAGTAACAATGAAGGAAAAACCTTTTCCAGAACACGCAGTTAATCACATTCCTGCGTGGGTGGGCATTGTCTGGCGGGAGCTAGAACTAGAAACTTCAGTGGTCAGCCTCCTGAGCACAAACTTATCCAGGTTGTGAGAGGGAAAGAATCTCCCTTCCTGACAATGTCGTTAACATCATTTTGGGAGCTAAGGAGACACCACAAGTGAAAGAACAGTTCATAGAGAGTGTGGACGTATGAGGATTAGGAACTCAGTAGGGTTTGGAGGGATCGTTGCTCTTAATATTAAAGCACTGTTTTGCTTAACATTCACTTTGGTAATTAAAATGTACAGTATTTAGAGTCTAGCTGTCTGCATGCAGTTGTGTATGAAACAGTTCAAGAGCAATTGGTTAATACCTGAAACAAAGATCAGTTGTCAGCTCATTCCCATATTAATTTACCATATAGTCAGTCACATTTATTTAAGAGGATATGTAAGACATTATAGACCATTAGGCAACATTAGCAAATGTAAATTGCTTATATTTCATAAATATTTTTAAATTCACAAAATTTTTATTTTATATTGGGAAGGCAGGTTAAGAATGCTTTCATATAGAAATACTTATCAGGTTACCAGGCATTGCTTAAAACATCAAATATAAACCACGTTATTGTAATATAATGTGTCATCTTCAACCTTTTGCGCAAGGGATTTTTGGAAGTGGAGGACAAATAAGTGTAGTTATAACATGACTCACAGCATGGAGACTATTTCAACTGTGTTGCAACACATAATGTGGATATGCCTATAGGAACGCATCCTGCATATGTCGTCTGTATATTGCAAGGGGAAAGGGTGAAAGCTTCTCTAACTTAACCTGACAACACATTTTGGGATTCTTAGGCCTACAGAATGCTATTCTGAGTCAGACATTTCTGATCAGGGATCAGACCTTCACCCTTGACAGTGAGTGTGTGGAGTCCTAACCCCTGGACCTCCAGGGAATTGCCCACATGCAGCTTTTTATTGGACTTACAGAGCATGAAGAATCTACAGCACTTCCTTATTCCCTTCGTGGTCTGTTATAACTGTCACTCATTATTTTGTCCAGCTGTTCTTTTAGCCTTGGAGCATGTCTTTGTAAGTTTCTTTGCCTTCTCCTTTTTTCATTTTTTATACCTAGCAGTTACCACAACATCTGGAATTGTAGTTAAGAGGGCTAATAAAGTTTTGAATGCACTAACACCCACTCCATGAAGAAGTACTTTTTTTGGTTTGTTTCAACTTTGGTTCATATTTATATTTTTACCAAAAAGTTTGTGTTATCTTGCAACTTATTTTTATATAAAAGCTTTTCTTTATTCTGTCTTCTTTATTTTACATGTGGGAAAGTTCTCTCTATTTAGTCTCCATGTACATAAGAATCCTGAAGTGAGGTATAAACTTAAGGATGATGGACCTGATCCTTGATTTTTCTATTTTGTCCACATTAATATTCTAATTTTTAACAGTTCAAAGTAGTGCTTCTTCAGGGCAGAAGAATTGTAAGGTAACTGAAAATAGGCTTACCTTAACTAGATAAATATATATATTTTAAAGAGCTAGTACAATTTAATTAAAACTATTTGTGACTGTGGGGCAGTAAAAGTGTTTCAACTCTTCACTTCACATCAGAAAGCCAGGCTGAGCCTAGCAGTGATCATCAAGTTTTAGGACTTCTTAGAGTAAAAAATAACTTTCTTATGATAACTTATGTATTTGTTTATTCATTTTCTTTATGGATACTTATATGCTTTTTTATTTTTACTGATAAACACAAGATATTAACATTTCCATTTTACTTGTGGTTTTAGTTTTCCTTACAAACAGATATGACCAGAAGGCAGTTGGAATACGAGGCAAGGCAAATCAGAGTTGCAATGGAAGAACAACTAGGTAGTTGCCAGGATATGGAAAAACGAGCACAGGTAACATATTTATTATTAAACTATGAAACAGTAGTAGCTAGATTTCTATGAAGAATCTAATGAATTACAGCTCTGTTAACTTTGGTCAAGTTTTATTCTTAAAGATTTTTTAAAGTCTATCTTTACTTTGGCACTAGTTCAAAATAAGAATAGTTTACTATGGCTGCTGGGAAGCATAACCAGTATTCACATAATTCTGCCTTCATATTTCAATTCTCGGATACTGTTCTGCTATGCCTTGGAATTATAAGAGGGAAGAAGAATTCAATTCTGGTCATCTTATTAGTTGCTAGCTAACTTCAGTTATCCTTTGAGATTTTTACTTCTGTGTTTGTGTAATGAAAAAAGGAAAGTCTCATTCGAGGAGAGAAACATATAAAAAGAACCTTGGGAAGAGAAACAAATTGAATGGAGAACATTCTCATGTTTCTACCCTCAACTATGTAAAGAAAGAATATTGGCATAAGAAAGGATTTCTTAAGACATTAGACTAATTATAAAGACTGGTAAAATTCTACTATTTTAAAATTAAGAATTTATCTTATATTAGGTACCTTAAAGAAAATGAAAAGGGGAAAAAGCATGTTTGGGAATTCCCTGTCTGTCCATTTGTTTGGACTCAGTGCTGTTACTGCCAGGCCCTGAGTTCAGTCTGTGGTCAGAGAACTAAGATCCCGCAAGCCAAAATGGCACGGCCAAAAGAAGAAAATAAAAAGGTGAAAAGATAAGTTACATATTGGGAGAAGGTATTTATCACCATATAAGTGGTATGGAATCAAGAATATATAATGAATTTCCAAAGATACTTTAAATTATATGATACAATTAATACAGATTTAGTATTTGTAACAGTTGGTGTTTTCATGAAATTATTTTAAAATACCAGGCAGATTTTGTTTGTTGATAGAAAAACTATGAGAAATTTTACTCTGGTTTATATGAATTTACGTTTTTAGAATGTGAATTTATGGAATACTGTATACATGTTTTTCTATATCTGTTAATGTGTTTGCTTTTAGAGGTTCTTAAGAAATGAGATGTTGATATGAAAATGTCTGTATTAATGTATAAATATAAATAAGTATATTCCAGACAGCTTACTCTAGAACAGGTTAACCTGAGTTCTTTCTTGGCCATTTTGTCCAGATATGTGCAGATGTATTCATTTTAATTTTGTTCTGGAATATAGTGTTCTTTTGCTAGTTAATATTCTAAGGAATTTTTAGTCCATATTTTACAAATACAGCAAACATTCATTTATTCTGGAAATATATTAAGCTTAGGGCTAAAGAGATATTGTACACAAAGCAAAAATGGAAGTATTTGCAGTACATATGAGGAGTTACTATCCCTAATATACAGGGAGCACCTACAAATCAATTGAAAACAAGACAACCAAAGAGGAAAATAATCAGAAGGTATGAGTAGTCCCATCACAAAAGTACAAGTGGTTAATAAATCATTGTTAAAATATACTTAAACGTCACTAGTTATCAGGGAAAAGTAACATACAATAATGTTGTTTTTTGTTTGTGGTGGTGGTTTCTTGTTTGGTTGGTTAATTTTCTGCCTATCAGGCTGGCAAAAGCTTTAAAGTTTAGTGTCATGTAATACTGGTGAGATTTTGAGAGATTGTAATATGAAGCATCGTTGTCTGCCTGTTGTAAGAATAAACTGGTACAGTCCTGAAGGACTCTGTAGCACTACCTGTCAAAGTTAAAATGTTTGTACCCTCTGACATAGTAATTCTGTAAGACTCTCAGAATATGTCCTCCAGGAATGTCGAGTTAAAGCAGCAAGAATATAAGTATGGATTTTATGCTATTCATCACAACACTGTAAGACAGAGAGAGAGAGACGATTGCAGTGTCCACCATTTGGGTAGTTATTAAATTATTACATTAGTAGTATGCAACTCTTACAAACACTAATAATTAGGTAATGGGAATAATGAAAATAATTGTCCATAGTAATTCTCTCCCTCATAACTCTGCTTGAGTGACTCAGCACGTAAGACTAGAATGGTCAGCTAACGAACATGAAAGTGAATTCCAAGAAGGCCTGAGGCCATGAGAAAAAAATGTGTTACCTCCTTTGCAAGGAAAAGATGGATAAAAATTCCAAGTAAAATAAAAATAGAGTGAAAGTTTTTTTTAAAAACAATCATGTACCAGAAACAGAAGCCAACATTATATTAGATTGAGAAAATAGAGAAATAATTAGATTATTACCTTTGCAGTCATTAACATGGTTTGCCGCTTGCTCTCATCACTATTACTTAACTTTGTTTGGAGGTTCCACTAATTCAGGTAGAAAGAAAACAAATTGTTTAACTACTGCACTATTTTCCAACTAGAAGGGAAGAGAGCAAATAATTGTCATTTGTAAACTACATTGTTGTCTACCTAGAAAAACCATGGTGAAGAGCCAAAAAGTTTTTCAGCTAATGAGAGAACTCAGTAGGGTGGCTGGAGTTAAGATACATTAGGGTTTCTCTATTAGCAATGACTACCATTTGGAAATGGAAATTGGGTAGAATGATCTCTTCATAATGACAGGAAATTTTAAAATACCAAACACAGACCACATGAAGAAAAATATAAAATTGCTAAAGGACACACTATGGGGCCCTAGAAGTAGAAAAGCCTGTGTGGCTCTCTGCATTGTATTTGTGTTATCTGGTTGCAGCGATGCCAGGGATATCACAGAAGAGGGGCCAACTAAGATTGTAAGGTCCTGCAGGGTATGGAGGAGTGAAGTGAGTAGTCAGACCACTCTTGCTGTCTGTACATCCTGTGAATGCCTGCTTCCCCTGCACCCTGCATACAAGCCTGACCTTCCCACACACTTGCCCCTGGCCCCAGCTATTGTCTGTGCTGATCACTGGGGCAGTGAAGGGCATTCCCCCTCTGTGGCTTTCCCTGGTAACTGATGAGCCAGCCTGACATCACTGTGTAACTGGCACTCTCCCCTTCCACCCAAGAGGGAAGCCTGCTGCGTGTCCTGCCTGCCATCCGTCACACATGGTAGGGTATCACTCCAGGACTTTGTTTCAGGTGTGTAAGATCCCCCTTCCATTAAACCACTGATGTCTCTGTTGCTAAAAATAAATAAGATCCCTGGGTGAGAAGATTTTAATATCCTAATAATGTCTTTCTTTAAAAAGTTGATATAGAAATATAATATGATTCTAGTCATAATCTTAATTTTTTTAGAGCCCGGAAAAATGATTTTTAAGTTTGTAAAGTAAGAATTTCCAAAAGTATTTAAGAAAATTATAGTGAGTGAGGATTTACCTTACCATTTGGTAAAATTTGCTGTAAAGGTGTTGCAGTAATCACAGTATGATATTAATAGCACAGGAATAGACATAGGCAAATAGAACAGAATAGAGACTAGAAAAAGATGTAAGAAAATCTGGAATCTTTTAATGATAGAAGTTGCAAGTTTGGGGGGGGGGGAATGGTAAATAACTCAGTGAGAACATAGATGATAACTGGGAACCTTTCTGGTGGTGGTTGTTTTTTAGTCACTAAGTCGTGTCCGATTCTTTCGTGACCCTGTGAACTGTAGGCCGTCAGCCTTCTCTGTCCATGGGATTTCTCAGGCAAGAATACTGGAATGGGTCGCCATTTCCTTCTCCAGGGGATCTTCCTGACCCAGGGATTGAACCCACATCTCCTTCATTGGCAGGCAGATTCTTTACCACTGAGCCACCAAGGAAGCCCTATCTAGTAGTAGAGAAATTAAATTAGATCCCTACCTCACATCTTGTACATGAAGAGTTACAGGTGAGTTAAATATCTAAATGTAAAAAATAAAATTAATAGAAGAAAATATAGGACAAGAGAGATCTTAATTAAGAATGGAAACTCAAAAGCAATAGGAGGGGACAGGATTTATTTTGTAAAATTTTAAAGCATTCATCCTGCAGGAAAAAAAAATACGGGAAACTATTTGTGACACATCAAGGGGGAAAGGTTTAATATCCCTGTACTGTAAGAATTCTACAAACTAAGAAGAAAAAGACAACTTTTTATATGGGCAGAGGATGTAATCATTCAGTTTATTGAAAAGAAAATGCAGATGACCAATAAAACACATACAAATGACTGTGGAACAGTTTTGGGGAAATTGAAACAAAATCCACTCTTGCCCATGCCTATTTGAATTAGTCTCTGCCTGTCTCCATTAACAGTTTGGTTATTTATTTATTTGTTTCTTTATTTGTTCAACACAAATTTGGGCTCATAGTATGGTGCTCCCTACTCTCCTCTATGCGTGTAAGAAAAGGTTGGATAAATGTACATCAGCTTATTCATAAGAGCTTTTTCTGGGAGTTGGGGATTGGTAGAACGAAAGTTACTTATCCTTCTGTGCTGCTGTAATGTTTTATAAATACATGGATGACATAGTTCTGTGTAGCTTTACCTGTTTTCTGCTTGACATATATTTAGGTGATTTATAATTTCTCACTGTTGAAACAACTCTGATAAACATACTTATCCATATCCTATAAACGTGCACAAAAGTTTTTCTAGGTCAAGAGTCTTTTTCTTAGAGGGCTGTATGGTAAGTAGCTTAGACTTTGTCAGCCATGTGGTCTGTTGCAACTACTCAACTCTGCCTTTGTAGCAAGAAAGCAACCATAGACAACAGTATATGAGCAAATGAGCATGACTGTGTTTCAGTAAAACATGATTCATAAACAGATGACTGGCAAGCCTTAACTTGCTGACCTCTGCTCTGGTACACATACCTGAAAGCATAATTGCTGGTCCTAAGGTAGGAGTGTTCTGAATAGTGTTGGCCAGATTGCCCTCAAAATGATTTTATCAGTTTGCGTTTCTCCCAGGAGTATATGAGAATTCTGTTTCCTTTGACTCTTGTTTTCTTTTTTTCCTTCAGAAATTGTGAGTCAAACTTTATAATTAACAATCAATGAGCATATGAAACATTATCTTGTCATTTAGTTTATACTTTCATGAGTGCTACTGAAGTTGAATATCTTTTCATATATGTATTAGACTTTTAAGATTTTCTTTTTGCTGTTTTTTTCATATTGTTAGATGTCTTATTCATTTATATTTGAGAGATATTTTAATATACTCTTAATACCCATCTGTTATACATGATGTATTTCATAACTGTTCCCTGCCAAATCTGTTACCTACTTTTGCTTAATGATAACAAAAAATTATTTTTTATTGTAATGCTAAATTAGTTATATTGTCGTATTTGTGCTTTCTTCAACCTATTTTTACATCTTTTCCTATCTTTAAATATACCCTATTTTTTTCTAGTAAGTCTAATGTTTTATTTTTCAATTAGATCGTTAATTCATCTCAGATTTGCTATTATATTTGTTTTAGAGGTCAGTAAGTCAGTTCAGTTGCTCAGTGATGTCCGACTCTTTGCGACCCCATGAACCGCAGCACGCCAGGCCTCCCTGTCCATCACCAACTCCCGGAGTCCACCCAAACCCATGTCCATTGAGTCGGTGATGCCATCCAGCCATCTCATCCTCTGTCATCCCCTTCTCCTCCCGCCCTCATCTTTCCCAGCATCAGGGTCATTTCAAATGACTCATTTCTTCACATCAGGTGGCCAAAGTATTGGAGTTTCAGCTTCAATATCAGTCCTTCCAATGAATACACAGGACTGCTCTCCTTTAGGATGGACTGGTTGGATCTCCTTGCAGTCCAAGGGACTCTCAAGAGTCTTCTCCAGGGAGGTGGGAGAGGGGATCGGGATGGGGAATAAAAAAAAAAAAAAAAGAGTCTTCTCTTTTGAACACCACAGTTCAAAAGCATCAATTCTTCGGCACTCAACTTTCTTTATAATCCAACAATCCATACATGACCATTGGAAAAACCATAGCCTTGACTAGACGGATGTTTGTTGGCAAAGTAATGTCTCTGCTTTTTAATATGCTGTCTAGGTTGGTCATAACTTTCCTTCTAAGGAGTAAGTGTCTTTTAATTTCATGGCTGCAATCACCATCTGCAGTGATTTTGGAGCCCAAAAAAATAAACTCAGCCACTGTTTCCCCAACTATTTTCCATGAAGTGATGGGACCAGTTGCCATGATCTTAAGTTTTCTGAATGTTAAGCTTTAAGCCAACTTTTTCACTGCCCTCTTTCACTTTCATCAAGAGGCTCTTTAGTTCTTCACTTTCTGCCATAAGGGTGCTGTCATCTGCATATCTGAGGTTATTGATATTTCTCCTGGCAGTCTTGATTCCAGCTTGTGCTTCATCCAGCCCAGCGTTTCTCATGATGTACTCTGCACATTAGTTAATTTTAGCATATGTGCTGCCAAAGCGAGCACTGCACTTTAGTTAAATAAGTAGGGTGACAATATACAGCCTTGACGTACTCCTTTTCCTATTTGGAACCAGTCTGTTGTTCCATGTTCAGTTCTAACTGTTGCTTCCTGACCTGTATACAGGTTTCTCAAGAGGCAGGTCAGGTGGTCTGGTATTCCCATCTCTTTCAGAATTTTCCTCAGTTTGTGGTGATCTACACAGTCAGAGGCTTT
The DNA here is from genome assembly GCF_963930625.1 of Muntiacus reevesi. Classification (NCBI taxonomy): domain Eukaryota; kingdom Metazoa; phylum Chordata; class Mammalia; order Artiodactyla; family Cervidae; genus Muntiacus; species Muntiacus reevesi. The sequence goes on along the minus strand of NC_089251.1, from coordinate 269,481,092 downwards.
GGCATAGTCAATAAAGCAGAAATAGATGTTTTTCTGGAACTCTCTTGCTTTCTCGATGTTCCAGCGGATGTTGGCGATTTGATCTCTGGTTCCTCTGCCTTTTCTAAAACCAGCTTGAACATCTGGAAGTTCACAGTTTATGTAGTGTTGAAGCCTGGCTTGGAGAATTTTGAGCATTACTTTACCAACGTTTGAGATGAGTGCAATTGTGAGGTAGTTTGAGCATTCTTTGGCATTGCCTTTCTTTGGGATTGGAATGAAAACTGACCTTTTCCAGTCCGATGGCCACTGCTGAGTTTTCCAGATTTGCTGACATATTGAGTGCAGCACTTTCATAGCATCATCTTTTAGTTTTAGAGGTAGGAATCTAATTTTATGTATATATATATATAAACACTCATGCATATGATTTTTAAATGTGTGTATATAGTATATGTTATATGCAGTATAATTTCTATTCAATAATTATATAATTAGTGATATATACAGACATACAGATACACACAGATAGATATATATTTATGTTGTTAACAGAATTTTCCATTAACATTTATTGGATGCATCTCTGTTTCCCCATGGATTAGTAATGCTGTTTTTGGCATTTGAGAAGTTGTATTTGCTGAATATTTGTGAACTCTGTTCCATTAGTCTGTTTTAGCTTCTCTGGATACCACACTTGTTTTATTTGCTATAATTTTATTAATCTTAAGTCTTGTAGTATGAGTCCTACTTATTTACGTCTGTAAAAATGTGTTTATATTCTGTTTCATTACTCTTTTATTTGAAATTTAGTATCAGCTTATTTTCTTCAAGGAAAAACCTTATTGACTTTTGATTAGTTATACATTGAATTTATAAATTAATTTCAGGAGAATTTATATCTTTACAGTATGAAGATTGGATCTTGGTTGAAAGATTGGTCTCTGGATTCTAATTCCGTGTCACTTATCAGCACAGTGATCTTGTTTAAACTCTGCCTCAGTTTTCTCATTGGTAAAATGTAGAAAATGATTCCCTGTAAAAAATGTAAGGATTAAATGAGTTAATATGCATAAAACCCTTGGAGTTTAGCAAATTCCAAGTAAATATTAGGTACTGTTACTCGTTTTGTATCTCATTCATTTGGGTCTTATTTTATGCCCTTCAGAAAAGCTTTATAACATTCTTCATAAAACCCTTGTTGTTCAATTGTTAAGTCATGTCCAACTCTTTACAGCCTCATGGTCTACAGCATACCAGACTTCCCTGTCCTTCACTTTCTCCCACAGTTTGCTCAAATTCATGTCCAGTGAGTCTGTGATGCTATCCAAACATCTCATTCTCTGTAGTCCATATTCTTCATGATCCTCTTACACATCTTTTTTTTTTCATTTATTCCTAGATATCTTAGTTTTTGTTGCTATTGTGAATGGAATTTTCTCTAGTTTACATTACTAAATTTGATGTATCCAGGACTCTTCCTGAACTCTTTTGTTAGATTGTCTCAGTAGTTTAAGATTTTCTTGGATTTTTTCATTTAGATGTTAAATTGTCTCCAAGTAATGACAGTTTTGTCTTTTCCAGTCCTTTTTTCCCTCTTTGTATTATATAAGAAATGTAATACATCTTTGAATAAAGCAATGATAATTGGTCTTCTTCATCTCACCTTGGCTTTAAAGAGAATTCTGAAATTTCACGATTAAGTATGCTGTTTACTTAAGGTTTTTGATACCATTTATCATGTTAAGGAATTTACCTTCTATTCCTAATTTCTTGAGAGCTGTCCTGAATTCATACTGAACTATTCAGTTCACTTCTGTTCAGTGGCTCAGTTATGTCGGACTCTGCAACCCCATGGACTGCAGCACACCAGGCCTCCCTGTCCATCACCAGCTCCCGGAGTTTACTCAAGCTCATGTCCATTAAGTCAGTGTTGCCATCCAACCATCTCATCCTCTGCCGTCCCCTTCTCCTCCCGCCTTCAGTCTTTCCAGCATCAGGGTCTTTAAATGAGTCAGTTCTTCGCATCAGGTGGCCAAAGTCTTGGAGTTGAATCTTCAGCGTCAGTCCTTCCAATGAATATTCAGGACTGATTTCCTTTAGGATGGACTGGTTGGATCTCCTTGCAGTCCAAGGGACTCTCAAGAGTCTTCTCCAACACCACAGTTCAAAAGCATCTATGCTTCGGCACTCAGCTTTCTTTAAGTCCTACTCTCATATCCATGCATGACTACTGGAAAAGCCATAGCTTTGACTAGACGGGCCTTTGTTGGAAAAGTGATGTTTCTGCTTTTTAATGTGCTGTCTAGGTGGGTCATAAATTTTCTTCCAAGGAGCAAGCGTCTTTCCTTTCACGGCTGCAGTCACCATCTGCAGTGATTTTGGAGTCCCAAAAAATAAAGTCTGTCACTGTTTCCATTGTTTCCCCCATCTATTTGCCATGAAGTGATGGGACCAGATGCCATGATCTTAATTTTGATGTTGAGTTTAGAGCCAACTGTCTTGCTCTCCTCTTTCACTTTTATTAACAGGCTTTTTAGTTCTTCTTCACTTTGTGCCATAAGGGTGGTGTCATCTGCATATCTGAGGTTATTGATATTTCTCCCAGCAGTCTTGATTCCAGCTTGTGCTTCATCCAGCCCAGCATTTCTCATGATGTACACTGCACATTAGTTAAATAAGCAGGGTGACAATATACAGCCTTGACGTACTCCTTTTCCTATTTGGAACCAGTCTGTTGTTCCATGTCCAGTTCTAACTGTTGCTTCCTGACCTGTATACAGATTTCTCAAGAGGCAGATCAGGTGGTCTGGTATTCCCGTCTCTTTCAGAATTTTCCACAGTTTGTTGTGACCCACACAGTCAAAGGCTTTGGCATAGTCAATAAAGCAGAAATAAATGTTTTTTCTGGAACTCTCTTGCTTTTTCGATGAGTCAGCAGGCGTTGGCAATTTGATCTCTGGTTCCTCTGCCTTTTCTAAATCCAGTTTGAACATCTGGAAGTTCATGGTTCACATACTGTTGAAGTCTGGTTTGGAGAATTTTGAGCATTACCTTGCTAGCATGTGAGATGAGTGCAATTGTGTGGTAGTTTGAGCATTCTTCAGCATTGCCTTTCTTTGGGATTGGAATGAAAACTGACCCTTTCCAGTCCTGCAGTCATTGCTGAGTTTTCCAAATTTGCTACCATATTGAGTGCAACACTTGCATAGCATCGTCTTTGAGGATTTGAAATAGCTTAACTGGAATTCCATCACCTCCACTAGCTTTGTTCGTAATGATGCTTCCTAGGGCCCACTTGACTTCGCATTCCAGGATGTCTGCTCTAGGTGAGTGATCATATCATTTTGATCATCTGGTTTGTGAAGATCTTTTTGTACAGTTCTTCTGTGTATTCTTGCCACCTCTTCTTAATACATTCTGCCTCTGTTGGTCCATACCATTTCTGTCCTTTATTGTGCCCATCTTTGCATGAAATATTCCCTTGGTATCTCTAATTTTCTTGACGAAATCTCATCTTTCCCTTTCTGTTGTTTTCCTCTATTTCTTTGCATTGGTCACTAAGGAAGGCTTTCTTATCTCTCCTTGCTATTCATTGGAACTCTGCATTCAAATGAGTGTATCTTTCCTTTTCTCCTTTGCCTTTCACTTCTCTTCACAGCTATTTGTAAGGCCTTCTCAGACAACCATTTTGCCTTTTTGCATTTCTTTTTCTTGGGGATGGTCTTGCTCCCTGTCTCCTGTATAATGTCACGAACCTCCGTCCATAGTTCCTCAGGCAGTCTTGTCTATCAGATCTAATCTCTTGAATCTATTTCTCACTTCCACTGCATCGTCATAAGGGATTTGATTTAGGTCATATCTGATTGGTCTGGTAGTTTTTCCCTACTTTCTTCAGTTTAAGTCTGAATTTGGCAATAAGGAGTTCATGATCTAAGCCACAGTCAGCTTCTGGTCTTGTTTTTGCTGACTCTATAGAGCTTCTCCATCTTTGGATGCAAAGAATATAATTAGTCTGATTTCAGTGTGGACCGTCTGGTGAAAACCATGTGTAGAATCTTCTCTTGTGTTACTGGAAGAGGGTGTTTGCTATGACCAGGGTGTTCTCTTGGCAAAACTCTATTAGCCTTTGCCCTGCTTCATTCTGTACTCCAAGGCCAAGTTTGCCTGTTACTCCAGGTGTTTCTTGACTTCCTACTTTGCATTCTAGTCCCATGTAATGAAAAGGACATCTTTTTTGGGGTGTTAGTTCTAGAAGGTCTTGTAGGTCTTCACAGAACCGTTCAACTTCAGCTTCCTCAGCATTACCGGTCGGGGCACAAGCTTGGATTACCATGATACTGAATGGTTTGCCTTGGAAATGAACAGAGATCATTCTGTCATTTTTGAGACTGCACCCAAGCATTTCGAGTGCTTTTGTTGACTTATGACATTTCTTCTAAGGGATTCTTTCCCACAGTAGTAATAATGGTCATCTGAATTAAATTCACCCATTCCAATCCATTTTAGTTTGCTGATTCCTAAAATATTGACGTTCACTCTTGCCATCTCCTGTTTGACCACTTCCAGTTTGCCTTGATTCATGGACCTAGCATTCCTATGCAGTATTGCTCTATCAGCATTGGACTTTGCTTCCGTCACCATCACATCCACAACTGAATGTTGTTTTTGCTTGGCTCCATCTCGTCAGTCTTTGTGGAGTTATTTCTAGGAGCATAGTGGGCACCTACCAACCCAGGGAGTGCATCTTTCAGTGCCCTGCCTTTTTGCATTTTCATGTTGTTGTTGGGGTTCTCAAGGCAAGAATAGTGAAGTGGTTTGCCTTTCCCTTCTCCAATGGGCCATGTTTTGTCAGAACTCTCCACCATGACCCATCCATCTTGGTTGACCCTACAAGGCATGCTCATAGTTAGATTGAGTTAGACAAGGCTGTGGTCCATGTGATCAGTTTGGTTAGTTTTCTGTGATTGTGGTTTTGAGTCTGTTTGCCCTCTGATGGATCAGGATAAGAGGCTTATGAAGCTTCCTGATGGGAGAGACTGACTGAGGGGGAAACTGGGTCTTGTTCTGTTTGGCGGGGCCATGCTCTGTGAACCTTTAATCCAATCCTCTGTTGAAGGGCAGGGCTATGTTCCCTCCCTGTTATTTATCTGAGGCCAAAGTATGGTGGAGGTAGTGAAGATAATGGCGACCTCGCTCAAAAGGTCACATGCCTGCACTGCTACATCCAGTGCCCCTGACCCTGCAGCAGGCCACCGCCGACCCCTGCCTCTGCCAGAGACTCCTGGACACTCATGGGCAAGTCTGGGTCAGTCTCTTGTGGGGTCACTGCTCCTTTCTCCTGGGTCCTAGTGCACACGAGGTTCTATTTGTGCCCTCCCAGAGTCTGTTTCCCCAGTCCTGTGTGAGTTCTGGCAGCTCTATGTTGGGTTAATGGTGACCTCCTCTGAGACAGCTTATGCCATACTCAGGTCTACTGTACTCAGAGCCCCTGCCTCTGCAGCAGTCCACTGCTGACCCACATGTTCACAGGAGACACCCAAACACAGTTCTGTCTCCGTCTCTGTGGAGTCTCTGGGTCCTGGTGCACATAAAGTTTGTTTGAGCCCTCTGAGTGTCTCTGGCGAGTATGGGGTTTGATTCTACATGGTATTTCAATATATATATCAAATTATATTACTAAATAATTTTTATATCAGTTTTTCAAAAGTCATACCATGTCTATATGCCTGAACAATTAAGCATGTTGCATTTTATTTAATTTCATAAATATTCAAGATTGTCATACAGAGAATGGAAAGAAGTGCTACTGACTTCTTCCATTTTATGTTGAGTAACGAAAGCACAAATGTTATTGTGGAAGCAGTCATCAAGGTGCAGACTTGATTACAGGGTCTAGTGACCTAATAGCAATACAGAAATACAGTTCTGTGAAGAGGAATGTTAGGTATATTTTCCTGTTTTCACCCTCTAAATATTAAAAATTTTGACTTGGGACTTTATTGGTGAGGGGGAGCTGGTTATATAGAGAGAGGAAAACAATGAAATATTATGAAACTAATAAGTGTAGATAGTTTTGTTGTTTCTGTAATGCCAGGATGTATTTGGTGTCTGATGTAGAAGTAATCACTCATCTCTGCAGAATCTTTAGAGAGCTACTAAAAGTATTTCTTCTTCAGCATGTTTTCATGGTGAAAATTGGACACGGTAAAATGTCTTAAATAGAAAATATTATTTACCTTCAGTTCAGTTCAGTCGCTCAGTCATGTCCAACTCTTTGCGACCCCATGAATCACAGATCACCAGGCCTTCCTGTCCATCACCAGCTCCCGGAGTTTACCCACATTCATGTCCAGCGAGTCGGTGATGCCATCCAGCCATCTCATCCTCTGTCATCCCCTTCTCCTCCTGCCCCCAATTCCTCCCAACATCAGGGTCTTTTCCAGTGAGTCAACTCTTCGCATGAGGTGGCAAAAGTATTGGAGTTTCAGCTTCAGCATCAGTCCTTCAATGAATATTCAGGACTGATCTCCTTTAGGATGGACTGGTTGGATCTCCTTGCAGTCCAAGGGACTCTCGAGTCTGCTCCAGTACCACAGTTCAAAAGCATCAATTCTTCGGTGCTCAGCTTTCTTCACAGTTCAACTCTCACATCCATACACGACCACTGGAAAAACCATAAGCTTGACTAGACGGACCTTTGTTGACAAAGTAATGTCTCTGCTTTTTAATATGCTATCTAGGTTGGTCATAACTTTCCTTCCAAGGAGTGAGCGTCTTTTAATTTCATGGCTGCAGTCACCATCTGCAGTGATTTTGGAGCCCAGGAAAATAAAGTCAGCCACTGTTTTCACTGTTTCCCCATCTATTTGCCATGAAGTAATGGGACCAGATGCCATGATCTTAGTTTTCTGAATGTTGAGCTTTAAGCCAACTTTTTCACTCTCCTCTTCCACTTTCATCAAGAGGCTCTTTAGTTCTTCACTTTCTGCCGTAAGGGTGGTGTCATCTCCGTGTCTGAGGTTATTGATATTTCTCCCAGCAGTCTGGATTCCCGCTTGTGATTCTTCAAGCCCAGCATTTCTCATGATGTACTCTTCATATAAGTTAAATAAGCACAGTGACAATATACAGCCTTGATGTACTCCTTTTCCTATTTGGAGCCAGTCTGTTGTTCCATGTTCAGTTCTAACTGTTGTTTCCTGACCTACATATAGGTTTCTCAAGAGGTGGGTCAGGTGGCCTGGTGTGACCATCTGTTTCAGAATTTTCCACAGTTTTTTGTGATCCACACGGTCAGAGGCTTTGGCATGGTCAATAAAGCAGAAATAGATGTTTTTCTGGAACTCTCTTGCTTTCTCGATGTTCCAGCGGATGTTGGCAGGTTGATCTCTGGTTCCTCTGCCTTTTCTAAAACCAGCTGGAACATCTGGAAGTTCACAGTTTATGTATTACTGAAGCCTGGCTTGGAGAATTTTGAGCATTACTTTACTAGCGTGAGAGAGGAGTGTGATTATTTACCTTAAGTTCACTATTTTCAGAATTGTGATAGAGAATTAGCATAGTTGTAGTGATACAACTGAGGGACTGAGAGAGGAAGGTTTCTTTTTTGGTGAGCACATCTGTTTTGAACTTTTCCAAAAAACAGCAACAATAATGATTCCTACTATGGCAATAAAATCATAAGGACATTGTATTTAAACAAAACTGTGTATGATTCAAGGGTAAGTTTTGTATGTAAGCTTTTTAGCTGTATATACTTAAAGCTATTTGTTATAATACTTTAATTATCTATTGAAGTATACATGCTCAAAAATCTTTCATTGATGGGTGCATAATCATAAAAAGTTTGCAAATCACTCCGTCTATTTTCTGACACTTTTTCCTCATTGAAACAATTACTCTTACAATACAGTTTCTTATACCAATGTTACAGTGTCAACTATGGAATTCTGGCAGTTGATGATAAAATATTGGCAGTACTTATTTTTAAAACATTTCCCACATTTTTCACTTCCACATTGTTTGATCTGTAGTTACTGCTTTGTGTTCACTTGAAGATCTCAGTATATGGGGGAAGCAATAACTCCTACCATCATTGTGATCTTTAGTGTTTGGAGTAATGTTTAGCTGAAGTATTTGGGAAAGCTAACTCTGAAAGGTACTGCTGACCTGTAATAGGAATAACTTTAGGGAAGATTGTTCTTATTGTTTACGTACTGGTGCTTCTTAAAAAAAATCAGATGCTCTTTCTCTTTACAGGATGCCATACTTTACATAAACTCATTATACTGAACTGACATCTGAATTAATATAAAAGTTTAAATTCAGATGTAATTTTCTTTTTGAAAGTTTTTGAGAACAGCTTTTATATACCAGTTTCACACTGTTATGTATCATGTGTTGTTCAGTTGCTCAGTCATGTCCAGGTCTTTGCTACTCTGTGAACTGCAGCATTGCCAGGCTTTCCTGTCCTTCACTGTCTCCCTGAGTTTGCTCAAACTCATGTCCGTTGAAATCCATGATACCATCTAACCATCTTATCCTCTGTTGTCCCCTTCTCCTTCTGCCTTCAATGTTTCTCAGCATCAAGATCTTTTCCAGTGAGTTGGCTCTTCGCATCAGGTGGCCACAGTATTGGAGCTTCAGTTTCAGCATTAGTCCTTCCAGTGAATATTCAGGACTTTAGGATGGGCTGGTTGGATCTCCTTGTGGTCCACTGGACTCTCAAGAGTCTTCTCCAACACCACAGTTCAGAAGCATCAGTTCTTCAGCCCTCACCTTTCTTTATGGTCCAAGTAGATACATAACTTGCATTTGTACAGTTTTCCTAAATTTAGGGATCTGTTTTATAAAGTTAGATATGTTAAAAAGTTGAACTGATGCACTGATGTCCTCAGTATATGAATATGTATATGTATATGTATCTAATTCTCACATAAGAATGACTTGGCATAGAAAAAAGAATGATTTGATATAATCCTACTTTTAAATGGTAACCATAGAATGGTTAATGTTAAATTAATATTAAAAACTAATGTTTTTTTTTTAATAAAAATAGATCTAACTTGGTTACTTATTTTATTTTAGCGAAGAATAACCAGAATTCAACAAATAGAAAAGGACATACTTCGTATACGACAGCTTTTACAGTCCCAAGCAACCGAAGGTTAGTGAATTGTCTCTTTTGTTTGTAGTTATAATGATAGGTGGTTGTTCTAAGAAAAGAAAATATGTATAATTAGCATGGCGTCATTGAAATAGATGCTCTAGAGAATTGAGACACTTGATAAGCTTTTTCATTAAATTAAGTATAGATTTCAAAAATCTATACTAGTATGATTTCTTCATAACTTTTATGCAATTAAAGCTTATAGAGCCATAAATAGATACCTTACTTCAGTTATCTGTTTACATATAATTTGGCTACTAACAGTTTGTAAATAAGCTATCTCCTTGTGTAATCCATAGTAAAAGTTGATCATATACATTTATCTGTGCTTACTTTACAAACTTCATTAAAATGACAGTAAAAGGGTAAAATGAAAAAGCACAAATACCAGGGAAGGTGACAATAAAATTTGGAGAACTGCAAAGCAGATAAACAAACAATTCTTCTAGATTATGGTAGAGAGCTGACCCCAGAGTGAGCAGTAGGAGGTCACAAAGCAACTCATTTTACACTGTGGAGTCCTGAAAGTTTCCAGAGTTGGTTACACTAGGTACTTCTGGAAATGAGGATTAAAAAGGGGGTTAAAACCATATTTGTCAGCTCTTCAGCTGAAATTTGGTTTTGATCACTACACAGAAGGATGGGGTATAAAAAACCATCCCTTCAGCTATCTGTTTATAGCCACTGAATTTGGGCACTTGTCACTTTGTTTATGGGTAAATAAAAAGAAAACCTACATGGAACTTAAATGAACTATTGCTGAATAAGGAAAAATAGCATGTGGGAGGCTCAGAGAAAATAAAGTATTTCTTCTTAAGTCAACTACAGGATGACCTGTCTCTCTGCAATAAGAGCAAAAAGTGTTGAATAAAAGTCCTCATTGAACAATACAGAATTGTTGCTAGGAAAAATTGGCTCAGTATTTGGGGATATACCAATGCAAAGTTTCTAATATGCAGCCAGATTGAGACTCACATTCCAGATCATACAGGAAAAAAGAAGAGAATGCAAAGAATGAAATATCAACCTAGTGCTTTTTTCTAACTATAATTACTAAAAACATGATGAAGTGCTTGTTGATATTTTAAAATGTTTATGAGATACAAAATAGTATGTACACTTTGATCCCATTTTTTAATATGCACAAACAGTCTTTCAGAAATAATATGAAAAGGCAGGTAACCACTGCTAATACCTCCTTGTTTTCTTAGTTTGGCCAGTTTTGTAATGTTTTTATAGTAGCTGCACAGCTTTTAGAGTGAGAGAAAACTTTTGTATGCGAAACAAATCTGACGTGTCCTTTCATCACCAGCATCCTTCCCAAGTAGCTCGATGGTAAAGAATCCGCCTGCCAGCCCAGGAGACGCAGGTTCTATCACTGGGTCGGGAAGATTCCCTGGAGAACGAAATGGCAACCCACCCCAGTAGTCTTCCCTAGTAAATCCAGTAGAAAGAGACACCTGGTGGACTACCGTCCATGGGGTTGCAAAAGAGTCGGACATGACTTGGCAAGTAAACCACAGCAACAGCACTTACTGCCAGCCCTGAGAATCTGACTGGATAATGAACAGTTCTGTTTGGAGGCAGAAACTTAGTGCAAGCCCATTTACACACAGAGAAGACAACTAATTCTAATGTCAAAAAGTATAATTTTGAAAACAGTGTCTTTTAAGACTCTGGTCATGCATGCCTTGCTTTTTAAATCTCTTAGAAGCTTTGGCTTCAGTACATTTGAATTTGAAATATGTAGAAACATGTACTTGCTAAGTAGTCAAGTTCAGTGTAATAGTCATATTGCTAAAAGTAGTTTAATCTGGATGTTTTAAGTCAGTATGAACCAAATATTTGTAATATACAGACTGTGTCCTTTTTGCAATATTAACTCTTCAGTACTGTTTTTTTCTTTCCAAACTAAAACAAAACTATCTCTTTACTCCTTTTTCAATGTCATTGGCATTGCTGTATGTGGCATTCTGGTTATTATGGCCCCTTTGGGTTTCCAGGGTAGTTTATCTGTGGTGTTTTGTTTTTTTTTCCCCTTGATCAAAATTACTATACTCTATTTTTAAAACTGTTTTTAGAGAGGCAACTTTTGTTTTTTATTGAGCAGCACTGCATTTATATTTTCTTTTTATATATATTTTTTCTGCTTTGAGTGTTTGCTGTTGTTTTTCTAGCTTCTTTAGTTATAGTTAGCTTTTATTCACCATCTTTCTTGTATTATGATTTTTACTGTTTGGCTGCATCAACAGGGTTGTTTTTTTTTAAATTTCTAAATCAATATTTACACTTATTTTTTCTACTTGATTGACTCTTTCATGTGTGTTAAATAGCCTTCTTTGCTGTTAGTATTGCTGCACGGGGCTTCTTTTGGTCATCATTTGCCTGGTATAATATACTCACTGTCAGTACATTTCCAAACGTTACCAACATTCTGGCCTCTAGAAATTCCTAAGAAAAACTGTCATTTGTTAATAATAGTTCTCATTATCAGTACAATTATAAGTTTATTGCAGGTTGGGGGCTTGTTTGTGTTTTTTTATCTGTTCAAGATTTCATTTATATCATTGGATTTGGGACCAACTGTCTACCACCATAACCTAGTCTATTCTTGTTTCTTTTTGTTATAAAAATGGCCATATTTTTCATAGCCTTAAGTCGTTACATTTATTCAGTGAATATAAACTAAAAGAAGGTATCATGTCTTATTTAAGAAAGAAAGGTTTTTAATTTTACTGTTTGCTGTTTCTTTATTACTATCAGAAGGAGAAGCTAGAAAATGGAGAAAACGGGATCAGATACTCATAAATTAGTTCACATACAGTACTGAGAAGAAAAGATGTCTGCCAAATAATTTCTCCACCATGAAGCATCTTATAACACTATCTTTGCCCTACCTGCTAACAATTCTGGTTTAAGATCTAGATGCAGGATATAACTCAGATGATATAACTATTGCACTTGATTCAAATCTCAGAAGTTCCAAGAGGGTACATGAGGCAACCAGTCCTACCACTTTCTTTTGTATTCTATAGGTTATTTACTGACAAATGTATACCATTTGGGGGGGAGGGGCCCCAAAAGATGGGAGCTATAAGGAAAATTGTGGCATGATTTAATAGTCTCTAGAAAATAGCCAATGAGAAATAGTTTTTAAAATCCCATGCAGAGTACTCTTATAACTCATTAATAAAGAGACAACCCAACTTACAAATGGGCTAAAGATTTGAATACACATTTCACCAGAAAAATTCATAGGAATGGCTAATAAGCACATGAAAATAGGCTCGACATCATTGGATGTTAAGGAAGTCAAGTTAAAACCACAATGCTATATCACTCTATACTCACTAGGATGGCTGTAATCGTGAGGAAAACAATAAGCATTGGCACGGATGTGGATAAATAGAAGCTGTCATATGTTGCTGATGGGAATGTAAAATGGTTCAGCCACTTGGAAAAGTTTGGCAGTTATCTAAAGTATTAAAGGTATAGTTACCATATGACCCAGCAATTCCACTTCTAGCTATCTAAGAGAAATGAGCACATATGTCCACACAGAGACTTTAATTTGAATATTCATGGAAGTATTATTCACAGTAGCCCAAAAGTAGAAAAATGCAAAAGTGTATCAACTGGTAAATCAATAAATAAAATGTATACCGTTACAATGTAATACTACTCGGCAATTAAAAGGAACAAATTGTTGACACACACTATAACTGAGGTGAACCTCAAAAACATTATACTGAGTAAAAGTAGCTAGACATGTAAGTCCGTATATTCCATTTACAATAAACGTACAGAAAAGGCGAGTTTACAGAGCAGAGTCATAGTTACTTGGAGCTGTGAGTGGGAATGGGGATTACCTATAAATGAGCATGAAGGATCTTTTTAGAATGATGAAAATGGTCTAAAACTGAAATATAGTGATTCTTGGTAAGTTTATTCAATGTCATTGAGTTGTACACTTAAAGTGGGTGAATTGTCTTAAAGGCATTTTAAATCCAACGTAACCAAAGCACAACTAATGATGGTCTCCTCCTAAGTCCTCCTTGTGACCCCCACATCCTCCAAATCCTCCTTCTCCTTTAGTATTATCTGTCTCCATGAATGGTACCACCATTATTCAGCTGTGTGAGCTAAGAAACAGAAGAGTAGTTTGTGACCCCAGATCTCTTCTTCCACTCACTGTATCCAGTCTGTCGTGCAGTCCTTCAGGTTGACCTCTGTCTCCAAGCATCAGTGCTTCCCTGGGTGTAAAGGACTGTCATCTCCCACTTACTTTAATATTTAGTCTGCAAGTTGATCTCTTGTGTTTCCCATCTTCTTAGACCATTCAAAATTTGAGTTTAAACGATCAGAATACATGCACCTTTTTCCTTTAGAGTATTGGTTATGTGGGGGCATGAGTGCCATCTGAGAATCACACTAAAATTCAACAAAATCATTAAGTTCCTTTTTTTTTTTTTTTTTTTTTTTTTTTAATATTATTTTATTAGTTGGAGGCCAATCACTTTACAACATTTCAGTGGGTTTTGTCATACATTGACATGAATCAGCCATATAGTTACACGTATTCCCCATCCCGATCCCCCCTCCCACCTCCCTCCCCACCCGACTCCTCAGGGTCCTCCCAGTGCACCAGGCAAGAGCACCTGACTCATGCATCCCACCTGGGCTGGTGGTCCGTTTCACCATAGATAGTATACATGCTGTTCTTTCAAAACATCCCACCCTCACGTTCTCCCCCAGAGTTCAAAAGTCTGTTCTGTACTTCTGTGTCTCTTTTTCTGTTTTGCATATAGGGTTATCGCCACCATCTATCTAAATTCCGTATATATGTGTTAGTATACTGTAATGTTCTTTATCTTTCTGGCTTACTTCACTCTGTATAATGGGCTCCAGTTTCATCCATCTCATTAGAACTGATTCAAATGAATTCTTTTTAACGGCTGAGTAATATTCCATGGTGTATATGTACCACAGCTTCCTTATCCATTCATCTGTTGATGGGCATCTGGGTTGCTTCCATGTCCTGGCTATTATAAACAGTGCTGCGATGATAAGTTCCTTTTTTTAACCATCTCTCTGTTCTACTCTTCACACTGTAATTCTTTGATATCCTAGAGCAAACCACGTTTCTCCCATCACAGCTCCTTTGCATATGGTCTCTATTTCCCTAAATTTTTGCATGTGGTCTCTGTTTCCTTCATCCTCTGCCATATCCCGTTTCCTAGAACTCCTGTTTATATTTTAGATCTCAGTCCAAACAATACTTCCTAAGAGAGCACTTCCCCCGACTCCCACAATGTCTGATGTCCCTCTGTTATATATCCTTATAAGCAACTTGTGCTCTTTTTTCAGAGTGCTTGTCGAAGTGTTTAACTTTACTGTTGTTTCTTTCATTATTTGATAGCATCCCTGACTAGACTAAATCTGGAAGAGTGCGTTGAACGATGCCTGGGTTTGTCAGTACTGTGTTCTCCAGCCCTATTGCAAGTAACTGACATAGCACATACTCAATAATTACTTTTATATTGACATCTTCAGTGATGTCAGTGTCAAATCTTTGTAGATTTAGTGCTCGTTGATTCATTTTTTCTCTTCACTGACTTTGTATTCTCTGCTTTAGATGATTTTGTTGAATTTTATGGTATCACTTTCCCAAGGTACTGTTTTTTCTTGTTTCTGAATTATTGGGACTACTTCTCTTTTGCCTATGTATAACTTACACTTGTTTATTGATGGAAATAGTATATGTAAATTATTTTAAAGTCACATTTTAAATGGTCTAGGAAAGCTTTATGTTTAAATAAATTCCAGTGGAAGCCATTTTGTAACATAGTTTTCCATTATTATGTCACAATTTTTAATGTGTAATTTTTAATTTTGCCTATAATGTTCCTAGAGGAGGCACACTGGTAATTGTTTCTATAAAAGATACTTGATTATTTTCTTTCTTTGATTCTGTGGTGATAGTTTTCAAAGTGACTGCTTTGTACTAGATATAATCTGTCTTGAAATTACTGCTTTTACTGGATATAATCTTGCCCTTTCACTTTACCTAACAGATGGTGGTTACATTAGAAAAGGTTTTGGTTTTATTCATATTAGAATCTAAGAGCTTATCTGTTGGTTTCATATTACTTTTATTAGCAGATGTATATAAAAATATATGTGTGTGTAAGTATAAATATACTTACATAGAAGGTATTTATAAGCTATAGTAACTGCTATATTTGCAGCTCTATTAAATACCAGAACCATGTGACCTTGCGGAAAAGACAGTTATTTGCTCTAGTTGGGTTATGTCCCCGATAGTGATGTGAGCACAGCTGGTGGAGGATGGTGTTTCTGTGGGTCTCAGAAAACCCTTTGTCTTGTGCAGCCCTAGTGTTCGAGGGACACACTTCACTTTGCTGTGACCGAGACAGGCAGCTGACAGCCCGCTGGAGGCTATGGAGTGCAGCTCCGTGCTTTTGTGAACCTGTGTCATTGAGGCCTTCAGAGCTTTAGAGCAAGAAAGAAGGAAAGCTGTGGGCTGAGAAAGCATGCACCGTTTTTGTATGTATTGATGTTAACTCCATATTAACAGAGGTCATCTCAGAGCAAGCATGAAGCTGGCTCACATGAAGCCGAACGGCAGAATGAAGGTCAAGGAGTGGCAGAAATCAACATGGCAACTGTGGGTAGCGGTCAGGTAAATAGATTATTTTATTAATTTCTTTTCTAGTTAACTATTTAAATATTTTAAAAGAAATACTGAGTGAGATGATTCTCACATGACCTGTTTCCTTCCTAAATGGATATCTCCAGAAGAATTCAGTACTAAAATGCTATGTCATTTTTCTTTATTATATTTAACTATGAAGCTTTCAAATTTCCAAGTATATTTTATAGCTCTAAAGTATGTGTCTCTGTTTTAGCCTAAAATGATTAATGTGAGTAGAGTTTCTTTGAAAAATAAATACTAAGCTGCATTTTGGTCATATGTGATTTGACCTAGTTATTACTGCTTGCATTGAATAGATTTGCTCTTTCTCTGTGGCATTCTAAGATATTTTTGTGTTTTTTAAAAAAATCATAAAGAGTTAATATTTTCATCTTCAGTTGTATTCCAGGATTATAGAAACCTAGCATTTAAATAAACAATTCTAATGCCCATTAAAATAAAAGTAAATAAATACCCTAGTCATATTTACTATTATCATCTTTAGCAAAATTATGGAAGACAATTTTTTAAAATGTAGAACATTATCTTGTTGTGCTGCCATCAGTTTTCTATTAGAGTTTGATTGGAATGTATCCTAATGAGTATTTTTCTTTGGAGTGTTCTGTATTCTCCACATTTTTTCAAGCAATATTTTATGTTTTAAATGAATGATTTTTTAAAATACAGTTTCAACTAAGTTGATTTTAAGGAAATTTTCTTACTGTTGATATAAAATATTCCTTTAGTGCCTATAGATTACTTTTAATGATACTATTTATTTGTTCTATTAGTTCATTAAAATTTAAAGCTTAAAATGTCTCATACTTAATTTAAATATTTAAATTTACCACATTTAAACAAAAATATACTTCATTTTAATATTACTGGTCCACATTGTACTGGATAATACTCTACAGATGGTAAATTAGGGCAAAAAAAAATTATATTCCAATAGTACATTTGGGTTCTTTGTCTACTACTTAGGGAGTTCTCTGAGATTATCATGTGTTCCTACACATATGTAGAAAGAAGTTCTGTCTTCTTGACAAAAATCTTTTTTTTTTGCTTTAGGATTAAGACCCACTATTAATACTTTGGGGTCATATTTCAATTATTATATCCTTTAAAGCCTCACCTAGCCAATAAGCTCAATATTTATTTTTTTAATTGAATTCTTATCTCATTTCTTATATCAGAATTTAACTCTGAATATATTAGATTTAATGTCAAAGATGAAAACTTTAAAAAACAGTTTACTTATTTACCTATGTTGTGTCTTAGTCGTGGCATGTGAGATCTTCTTCCCTGCGGCATGCGGGATCTTCTGTTACGCCGTGCAGGCCCAGAAGTCGTGGCCCTCGGACTTAGTTGCCTTGCAGTATGTGGGATCTTAGTTCCCAGACCAGGGGTCAAACTCGCATCCCCTGCATTAGAAGGCAGATTCTTAATCACTGAATCACCAGGGAAGTCCCCCAAATGAAAACTGTTAGAAATATTAAAAGTTAAGGAAATGAGCATAGAGTTTTTATAATCATGAAGTGAGTAGGAAACCATAAAAGAACCATAGGCTTCATTTAAAAATGTAAGACTTTAGTGTGCGATAAAATCATAACAAACTTACAAGACAAAAACCAAAATCACATTAATGACGCTACAGCTACTTCCAGATCTTAATGTAGATAAGAGGTGTGTCTGTGAGACTGTGATCCAGTTATGCCAAAATCCCTTTACCTGTCAGACTCTTGGGGTTTGTTCATTTCTTTTGTTATTTGCTCCAGAGACAAAACAGTTGACACTAACAAAACTGAAAATAATCTCTTTGACTTTCTCAGAATCACAGTAATATGATCCATCAAGCTCCTGCCCTAGTGCCCTTGGGGAAGGAAGTTCATTGTACCTCACCTGGTTTCCTGCCCACAGCCACTCTGCCAGAATGATCTTTCACGAGTAAATCACCCTCTTGGTAAAATCCTTTGTTGGCATCCATTGATTCTCAGAAAAAGACAAGCCTTACTACGACCTGTATAACCTGGCTCCTGCCTAAACTTGCCAGCTGTCTGTCACCCTTTGCTCTCAGCACGCCTGCCACGCTGGCCCTTCAGGACTTCCCCTTGACGGCTTCCTCTGCTGCAGCCTGCACACCATCTGCCCGTTCCCTCTTGTGCCTTCTCATCCCACTTCACTCAGTTAACAGCAGTTTGTGTGTGTCTGAACTTTAGCGTGATTTCTCTCAAGAGGCTTGAACTGTTCACATCCCATTACAGGCTGTCCTCGCTTGTTCTTCTCACCTTGAAGACCACATTTGCAGTTTTATATTTATTTATGTGGTTATTTCTGTTCTCCCTACTAAATTGTAAGCTCCAGAAAGACAAAGATTCTTTCCAGTTTTATTCATTTTTATATCCCCACAGTCCCTGATAAATAAATAGTAGATAATAGCAATGAATATATGTAGGTTGGAAGGGATAACTAACATCCCTTCTAGAAAGAGGGATTTTTGATCTGTGATTAATCTCCCTTGAATGTTAAATGAAAAGAGAAAGCTAGAAATAAATTATATGGGCTAGATCCCTACTTGCTTAGTATATAACTTTATGTGTAATTCATTTATGAATCGATCTCAGCTTTTCCATTTAATGTTTAGAACCAGATCTCTAGTGAGACAACCAGTAAGTAGTGATGAAGTTCAAACAAGACTGGGAAAGAGATGAAATGGTAGGAGAACCTTTTCCACTGCCAATAATATGTTTTTAAGCCTGTTATTATGGAAAATTTCAAATATATACAGAGGCAAACAGAGTAATAGAGTAATCTGCAGGTACCCTATATACTTTGTCCTCTGATTTTATTTTTGGAAAAGATCCCAGACATCATCATTTTTTGCTTAAATATTAAATACTTCACTGTGTATTTACAGAATATAACATTTTTTTAATTGAAATGTAGTTGATTCCTAACATTGTTAGTTTCAGGTATACAGCAAAGTGATTCAGTTATATTGTATTTTTCCAATTCTTTTCCATTTTAGGTTATTACAAGATATTGAATAAAATTCCCTAGGGCTTCCCAGGTGGTGCTAGTGGTAAAGAACTTGCCTGCCAGTGCAGGAGACAAAAGAGCTGCGGGTTTGATCCCTGGGTTGGGTAGATCTCGAGGGCATGGCAACCCACTTCAGTGTTGTTGCCTAGAGAATCCCACGGACAGAGGAGCCTGGCGGGCTATGGTCCATAGGGTCACAAAGAGTTGGATGTGACTGAAGCGACTTAGCATGCACACATGCACATACTATAAAGTAAATCCTTGTTTATTTTATATATATCAAAGTGTATGTATCTGTTAATCCCATACTCCTAATTTATCCCTCCTCCCATTTCCCCTTTAATAACTATAAGTTTGTTTTCTGTGTCTAAGAATACTTTCTTTTAAATTGAAAATACAGTTGATTTACATTATTGTGTTAGTTTTAGCTCTACAGCAAAGTGATTCAGTAACATATACATAGTTTTTGGATTATTTATATCTGTTGATCCCATACCTTTAATTTGTCCTTCTCTGTCATCTGTGGTAACCGTAAGTTTGTTTTCTGTGTCTGTGAGTCTATTTCTGTTTTGTGTGTAGATATATTTGTATTATTTTTTAGACTGTACATATAAGTGATCTCATATAATGTCTGTCTTTGTCTGACTCCCTCACTTAGTATGGCATTCTCTAGCTCCATCCATGGTGCTGCAAGTGGCAGTATTTCATTCTTTTTTGTGACTTCTTAAACCATTGTATCTTCTTAAAACCATCATCTGTTGATGGGTACTTGGGTTCTTTCCAGGTCTTGGTTAATATAAATAGTGTTGCTGTGAACATTTGGGTGCATTTATCTTTTCAGATTAGAGTTTTCATCTTTTTTGGATTTATGCCCAGGAGTGAGATTGCTGGATCATGTGGTAACTCTATTTTTAGTTTTTTAAGAAACCTCCATACCGGTTTTCATTGTGGCTGTACCAATTTATATTCCCACTAACAGTGTAGAAGGATTTCCTTTTCTCCACATGCTCTCCAGACTTTTTGCTTTGATGGTGGCCATTTTTAATTTGAATTTCTCAGTAATCAGTGATGTTGAGCATCTTTTCATGATTTGTTGGCTATCTGTATGCCTTTTGAAGGAATGTCTGTTTAGGTCTTCTGTCCATCCTTTGATTTTTGTTGCTTTTATTTTTTATTTTTATTTTTTTGATACTGAGTTGTATGAGCTGTTTGTACATTTTGGATATTGACTGTCAATCAAATATTTTCTCCCAGTCTGTAGGCTGTGTTTCTGTTTTGTTGATAGTTTTCTTTACTGGAAAAAAATCTTTTAAGTTTGACTAGGTCCCGTTTATTTATTTTTGCTTTTATTTGTTTTCCCTTGGGAGACTGATCTAAGAAAATATTGCTATAATTTGAGACTATGAGACTATTTTGCCTATGTTTTCTTCCAGAAGTTTTATGGTATCATGTCTTATACTTATGTCTTTAAAACAATTTGAGGGATTTTGGGGGCTTGTTTGTTTATGGTGTGAGGGTGTGTGCTGACTTCACTGATTTACATGTAGCTGTCCAGCTTTCCTAGTGTCACTGGCTGAAAAGACCGTCTCTTCTCCGTTGTGTGTTCTTATCTCCTTTGTCAAGGATTAACTGACTGTAGGTATGTGGGTTTACTTCTGGGTTCTCTATCCTGTTCTTTTGGTCTGTGTGTCTATCTGTCATGTTTCTGTACAAATGCCATGCTGTTTTGATTACTGTAGCTTGGTAGTATTGTCCGAAGTCCCAAAGCACTCTGCAGATTTAATGCAATTCCTGTCAAGATGCCTATGACATTTTTCACAGAACTAGAACAAATAATACTAAAATTTCTATGGAACTACAAAAGGCCCAGAATTGCTAAAGCAGTCCTGCAGCCAGAGGACACCTAGAATACATAACTATTATGCCATTATTACACTCCCAAAGAAACTAACAGTAGTTCCTCGGTAGCATCAGATTTCAAATTTGCAGTTGCTTCGTAAATGTCATAATTTTTAAATTTATGTGACACAAGGGCCAGATAAAGTCCATGCACAGAGATTGGTTAGTGTGTCTTTGAAGTTTCTTTTAATCTATAGATTTCTTCTTTGTCTCTTAGATTTTTGCTGTATATTTATTGAATAACCAAAGTTATTTGTCTTCTCAAGTTTTCCATAGTCTGAATTTTGCTAGGAACATCTGCATGGTGAAGTTTGACCTATCTCTCTGTCTTCTGTATTCCCTGTAAATTGGTATTGGGTCTAGCAATGTGATCAGATTTGGTCTCAGGCCCTCATTCTATGCCTGAGACTTTCATAGGTAGCATAGTGGTCTTCCACCAGAAAGCACATAACATCTTTTTGTGATATTCACAGCATTTATACTTAATGTCTACCTTTATTAATTCACTAAGGGTTGTAGAATTAGCTGTAGTACTTTAATAAAGAGAAACTTCTCATCTACTGTTGGGCCACTTCCGTGTACCATCTGTATGAAAAAAGGCAAGGTGAGGAGGGTGCTTGCTTCTTTTGCTTCTTCTCCCTCTTACACAGTTTCACAGAGAGTTGGAGACTGTTGCTACCTTTATGGTGAACTTCTTAGAGTCACTTTGTTTTGTTTTGTTTTGTTTTCTCAGAAAAATACTGTTTTTTGAGTCCCTTCCTAAAGTGAGCAAGTAGATAATAGAAGAGGGATTTGTACCCAGCAAGTGTAGTTGAAATTGACTGTGTCCCAGCTGTACTGATTGAACTGCCAGGCATAGTCCTTCTTGGGCCCCTCGGCACACATTTGAGTGCCTCTGATGGCAGTGGATATTGAAAGGTGGATAAAGGAGGACCAGAAGATAGAGAAGTGCTTGATTCTAATGTGTGTTGAAAAGGAGATGCAGGTCAGAAGCAACAGTTAGAACCAGACATGAAACAACAGACTGGTTAAAAATCTAGAAAGGAGTACATCAAGGCTGTATATTGTCACCCTGCTTATTTAACTTATATGCAGAGTACATCATGAGAAATGCCAGGCTAGGAGACTCACAAGCTGGAATCAGGATTGTTGGAAGGAATATCAGCAACCTCAGATATGCAGATGATACCACTCTAATGGCTGAAAGTGAAGAGGAACTAAAGAACCGCTTGATGAAGGTGAAAGAGGAGAGTGAAAAGGCTGGCTTAATATTCAACATTCAAAGAATGAAGATCATGGCATCCTGTCTTATCATTTCATGGCAAGTCGATGGGAAAAGTGGGAACAGTGGCAGATGTTATTTTCTTGGGTTCCAAAATCACTGCGAATGGTGACTGCAGCCATGAAATTAAAAGACACTTGCTCCTTGGGTGAAAAGCTATGACCAACCTAGACAGCATATTAAAAAGCAGAGGCGTCACTTTGCTGACAAAGGTTCACATAGTCAAAGCTATGGTTTTTCTAGTAGTCATATACGGATGAGAGATTTGGACTGTAAAGAAGGCTGAGCAGTGAAGAATTGATGCTTCACTGTGAAGAATTGAACTGTGGTGTTGGAGAGGACTCTTGAGAGTCCCATGGACTACAGGGAGATCAAACCAGTCAATAGTAAATGAAATCAACCCTGAATATTCATTGGAAGAACTGATCCGGAAGCTCCAATACTTTGGCCACCTGATGCAAAGAGGCAAGTCATTGAAAAAGACCCTGATGCTGGGAAAGATTGAGCACAAGAGGAGAAGGGGGCAAAGGAGGATGAGATTGTTGGATGGCATCACCAACTCAAAGGACATGAGTTTGAGTAAACTCCAGGAGATAGTGAAGGACAGCTTGGCATGCTGCAGTCCATGGGGTCACAGAGAGTCAGACTTGGCTTAGCGACCGAACAACGATAACCATTTCTTACAGGTTACTGCTTCTCTGGTCCCTCTGAAGGATGTTGGTGCAGACTTAATCATAATAAAAAGGCCCAGGAAAGATTCTCAAGACTCAAGTTCTGGCTTATAGGTAGTATGGGTATGGGAATGTTCTCTTGGAATCTCCTTATAATAAATCCATCTAGGTTTCTAGCTAGAGAGTTTGGGAGAGCAGAGTGGAGAGTGTCCCAAAATCAAGAATCTATATAGAAAGATACTAAGTCTGAAGCTTAAAGGTGATTGATGTCTACACTGAAATGAATGTCAGAACATGTTTCATCGTAGACATGGGTTTTTCCTTGCTTTGTAATGTAACCTCTTGTTTCTCTTCTGTTTCAAACAATATGTTAGTTATCTATTGCTGCCTGACAAATTTAGCAGCTTAAATCAGCAACCATTTATTGTCTTTGTAGGTCAGGAATCCTGGTGCAGCTTAGCTGAGTGCCTCTGGTTCAGGGTCTCTCATAGGCTGCAGTCGCCATGTTGGCTGGGGCCACAGTCATTTCAAGATTTGATGAGGGGAGGATCTGCTTCTAAACTCACCATATGACTGTTAGCAGGCCTGAGATGTCCAGGCTGTCGGCCAGTGGTATCATTTCTTGCCACCAAGGCCTCTGCAAAGAGCAGTTCATAGTGTAGTATCTGGCAATCCCTCAGAGAAGAACAAGAGAGGGTGTCCAGGATGGAAGCCACAGTTTTTGTAAACTTATCTTGAAAGTGACTTCTCATCATATCTATAGCAGTCTGTTCGCTAAAAGCCTTACACAAAATCTGGCCTACACTTAACCACAGGAGTAGTTCACAAGGTGGTGAATTCTAGAAGACAAGGCTCCTTACGGGTTGTGTTACATCCTCACTACCAGAAACAGTCAAAGTATTTAGATATCCTTAAAGACAGTATGCTTGCTTCAGCATAAGGAGTCATTCATTTCCTCCTGTAGATCAAAAGCAGCCCTTTGCCAAAATTTCCTTAAAAGTCTCCCACCTGCTCTCTTTATCTTGAGTCTTGGTCCCTCAACTCCATCCTCCTTATTGCAATCAGAAGAAGCTCTTAATCTCCAAGTGAGTCAGTTTCTCTGTCTCTCTCTCTCTCTCTCTCTCTCTCTCTCTCTCTCTCTCTCTCTCTCTCTCTCACAGGCACACACACACGTACACATTCTTTGTGACCTGTGCTTAGGGCCTCTGCCTCATCTGAGCTGCTGTGTGGCTGACCCTCCTCTTTTTTAAGGAGACACCTCTCTGTCGTTCACAGTCAGACAGCCCTTTACTCTACAATCCCGAGCTGAGTGCCCGCCACTCCTGTCTGCACACCTGCGCTCGTCACGGCACTGTGTGTTTACATGTTGAGCAACCTGTCCAGGCTCCATATGCAGCGAGGGTGGGGGTGTCTTACTCACTTACATTCCTACAGACTAGCATTGCACCAAGAAAGGACAGAAATGGTATGGACATAACAAGCAGAAGATGCTAAGAAGAGGTGGCAAGAATACACAGAAGAAGTGCACAAAAAAGACCTTCATGACCCAGATGACCACGATGGTGTGGTCACTCACCTAGAGCCAGACATCCTGGAGTGTGAAGTCTAGTGGGCCTTGGGAAGCATTTCATCACTCAATGGGGCTTTCTTCCAGCCAGTGTATATTTAGCTGAATATGGTTTCATGCCTTTTGATTTGGGAAAGAATATTACTCTTAGAATGTCTTCAGTGTTTGGTTTCTTCTACATTGTACTTTGTCTTTTACAACAGTTTTTTTTTTTCCTCCTTCAGTCTTTCTCTAAATTCTACTCAAGTTTATAGATAAAAATACTCATTTTGAGCAGTTATAAATGTTCACACTTTAATGGTATATTTAGCTATTTACCCTAAAGACAGTTCATTTGGAGTATCTTAGCATGAAGCTAGCTATATTTATCTATAATCTAAATTATACTGTCTATAATTTGCTTAATTTCTAGGGGTCAAGTACACGAATAGATCATGAAACAGCCAGTGTTTTGAGCTCTAGTAGCACACATTAAGCTCCTTGAAGGCTGACCAGTCATCTGGGAACCAAGGTAACGGATTATAGAGTCTTGTCGCTAGAACTCTGAGTGCTCTACTAAAACATTCTTCATGCTTCTTTTAATTTTGGCTTAAGTATTCTTTTGTTTCCATCATCGCAGTCTCTTAAAGAAATGACAGCCAGGTCTCTGCAAGCATCCTGAGGTGCAGCCCACAGCTGGCTCGCCCCCCTGAGCTCTCCCCTCCCCGTGACTTTCTGCCTGGCTGCCCTGGCTGCAGTGGTGCAGCCCTCCACTTCCCACCCTGCTGCACAGTGACCCTCAGGGTCCTCGCCAGCCTGCAGAGCTCTTCTTGGGCTTTCCTTCTTTACAGAGCGTTTTCTGACCCAGGGCCCTCGCGCCTGCCCATGCAGTCTGTGTCTGCCTCCTTTGAAGCACTACATTTGGAGCACGGGGACTATTTTTTAAACAGTATATTTTCCATTACATCTAAATACTTCCTTGTTTTCATAGCATATTCTACATACTCTTTCTTTACTTTAGTAATATAATGGCTCTGAGGAAAAGCATTACATAACTAATGTCGATATAAGAAATGAATTTTAGAGTAGCAGTGATATTATTAATATAAAACTTAATCCTTTTAGTAACTCACAATAGTTACTACTTGGGATCACTAATATGCCAGTAACTGCTAAGACTTGTACGTAAACTATCTCTGATCTTTTCCAAAACCCTTTGAATGTATTATTCTTGCCCCTCTTTTAAGTGAGAATACTAAAGCCAAAAAGATGGTAATTAAATTAGAATTCCACCCCAGTCTGTCCAACACGAGTAGTTTTTACTGTAAAGAAAACCTTTAATATATAAGAGTACTATTGCTTGAAAACTGGCAGCTTGAATACCATTTCCTTTTGGAGTGATTTTTGCATGATAATATTAAGACCTTACTACATTTTTGAATGCCAGCTACTGTCCTGTATACATGTGTGACTTTAGTTAATCTTCACAAAGAAAACCCTATTAGGTAAATTACTCCGTTTGGCAGCTGAGACAGCTGGACCTCAGAGAACTCTGGTAACCTGCTTGTGTCACACAGCTCACTTGCAAATAGTAGGACATTACCAGAAGAGTCTCAAGGTGGCTAAAGTTGCCCCTGGTTTGGAACCACTAATTTATAGATATGATGCATTTCTATAATAGCCTCAACTTTCACACAGTAGCTCTTGCTTTTAAAAAATGCGGTTGATCACAGGACAGGATGACTGGGTGCTATTTCCTGTTTCTGATCTGCTTCTGAGTAAATTCTTGGAATTTACAGGAAGGGAGTAATGATGCTTACCAGCTGCTTAAAAAAAATTAAATAAGAATATTGACTTTGTATCTCTATATGATCAGGGATCATCCCTATATGATCCCTTTATGAGAAAATACTTTTACATGTATAAGGGAGATATCATAATTTTAACAATATTATAATCTGGTGACGGTTAGCAATTGCTTAGAACCAGTACTTAGTAAATAGTAATTGCTAAAAAACATTTTCTCTTTACTGATTATGGTTGTAGATTTTAAAAAGTAAAATTTTTAATTGTGTAAAGAATTTTAGATAAACCACATTTCTTGCTCTGTATGTGTTGGTAGGTGTGTGTGTGTGTGGTGGGTGGGGGAGATGTGAGAAAGAGAAAAATCAGTTGATTGTCTTTCATTATGATAACAGATTTTCACCCACTGATCCAGATAATAGCAGTTTAGGTATGCAAGAACCTACTGTCTCCTTATGACTATATACTACCACTACTAATATTTACTCATAAAGAAGATGGTGATAATGATTATAGCAATATGGATTTTGAAATAACGCTCATTACTTCATCCTGGAAAGAGATTTTTGTTTTTGTTTCTGTTTTTGTTTGAGTTACAGCTAATATCCCATTCATCACTTCATTGGTGTTGGCTTTTGGCTATTAAAGTCATAATTTTGTTTCTAAACTCATTTGGCCCACAGGTGGAAATGGTGTATTCATTGTTGTCAATGCTTGGTACTCATGATAAGGATGATATGTCGTGAACTTTGCTAGCTATGTCTAGCTCCCAAGACAGCTGTATATCCATGCGACAGTCTGGATGTCTTCCTCTCCTCATCCAGCTTTTACATGGCAATGACAAAGACTCTGTGTTGTTGAGCAATTCCTGGGGCGGTAAAGAGGCTCTGGCCAGGGCCAGTGCAGCACTCCACAACATCATTCACTCACAGCCTGATGACAAGAGAGGCAGGCGTGAAATCCGAGTCCTTCATCTTTTGGAACAGATACGAGCTTACTGTGAAACCTGTTGGGAGTGGCAAGAAGCCCATGAACAAGGCATGGACCAGGACAAAAATCCAAGTATGTTCCATATGGTGCATGTGACAAAGCAAATGTAAAAGTTTTTGAAATGAAAAGTTTTTTAATTAGGACGGTGTCTTTATGAATCAGAGTGGGAAATTCATATTAGCCACCTGCACCGCTCACATAGTTTAAAGCTTAATTTCTCTATTTCCCTAGGAAAAAAAGTTATCAAAGGGAAATGTTGTGTGCACTACAGTACAACCAGAAAATAACAGAAAATCAAAGTAGACTTAAACAGTCATAGCATAGTTGATCTAGAAAGAACTTGAGCGATTATGTTCTCCTTCTCTTGAGATTAAGCTCAGGAAAGTGACTTTACGTAAGTTCCTTCAGCTGTGAGTGACCAAGCCGTTCTCTTATATTTGCATATCGCTTTACTCAGTGGATGCAGAGCTGTGTTATATCTGTTATTTGATCCTTAGAACAGCCTTGTGAAGTAGGAAGAGAAGATATTATCATCTTCATTTTACAGATGAAGAGACTGAGGTTCAGAGAGGCCAAAAGACTTGCCTGTGGCTTCACAGGTAGTGGGTGGGGGATCCAGGGCCAGAGGCCAGACCCCCTGACCCTCAGCCCAGTGTCCTTCCCACTTCACTGCCTGTCTTCAGGCCTTGGGGCCCCAGCTGCTGGGGTGATCAGCCACCCAGCTCTTTTCTCAGGGAGAAACCCTCTCCCCCAGGAGCAGGGATCATGGGAGTTGGGACCCTTGAGGAGATAAGTTACTTCATTCCTATAGGAAGAACCAAAAGCAGTAAGTATATAAGGTAAGACCTCCTTTCACCTGGTAAGAACCCACACATAGACATACACACAGCAAAGGACTATCGAGTCAGTATCTTGATTGGGGGAGCAGGAGAAAGACTGATGATGAGAACTTGATCTATAAAGATTTAGTAGATTTCTCTTAGGGTTAGGTATAAAGGTGAATTTATTTAAAATTAAAAAATTTTCAACAGTAAGAATATAGCAGAAATGTCCTTTCTGTTTGTCCTAGGGCTAGGGAGAATTAATAAGTTGCTTTACTGGGAGAACATTATCTTTCTGGATTGTTTTCTTTGGCTGTCCACAATTATGTAATGACTTGTATTGTGTGCTCTTAATACCTGTTCTCAGACAAGTTAAATAGAATAAATACTATTACTTCTGAAAAATAGACTTGGTTTTTCAATTTTTATTTCAAGTAACAGTTTTGAAACTTTATGTATAGCACTAAATGTGTAAGTACATTTTCTTAGACACTTTTCCTTTAAATTTTTATTTACTATCTGGTGTCTATATAATAAACTTTCTCTACTAGAGTTGCACTAGGTTTCTCTATACATTTCTATACAGCCATGTGCCTTTCAGCTTTGAAAATATAAATTATAAATAAATAGTTTTATACCAAAATGTTTTTATTATTTCAAATAACCAGTATAATTTTTAAGTTATTAGTTGAATTATAGCATAAACCTACATGGGAGTTAGTCCAGCAGACTTGGTGAAAGGCTGGTGAGGGGTAAACATTTTTACAGAACCAAGGAAAGCCCTTTACCTGTATTTTCCTTTCCATGTGTATAGTAGTTATTCATCTCTTCAGCAAATACTTGTTGATTCACTAAGCTACCATGCATGAGAAGTATATCTGCAAACTCAGTATTTTTTAGGTATAATAAACATCACTACTTTGAGAAAACAAAGCATTATGGTTTATGTCAACTTTATTTTTCAGTGCCAGCTCCTGTTGAACATCAGATCTGTCCTGCTGTGTGTGTTCTAATGAAACTTTCATTTGATGAAGAGCATAGACATGCAATGAATGAACTCGGTAAGATAAAAATGTTTCTTAATGCCATAGAAGAATCCTGAAGATTTTTTGTCATTGTTGAATTAGGATATAAGGTCACTAACTTCTATTACCATCTGTTTCTTCCTTGTAGCAAGTGACTGGTTTCAAGAGAAGACAATGTCCTAAGTGACAGAAACTGCTACCCTTTTATAGCCTAACTTGGGTTTTTAAAATCTTAGCCAGAGATGGGCGAAAATAAATAAATAAATGGGCCACTCCTGCCAATATTGTCAAGGTAGACTCTGGGTGACAGTTGGTGGGAGGGTAATTTGAATCGTTTTGAGATGTGATGATGTGGAGCTTTGTAATTATTTTTGAACTCAGTCACCTCTGATGGACACAGGAATGAATTATTATTAAGATTCTCATTTATCTTCATGGTCATCCGTACTTTACTGGATTTTCATGATAAGCAGTGTGTTTGGTATCTCTGAAACTCGTCAATAATGGAAAAAGCATTATTCTCTAATTTATGTTAGAAAGCATTCCATTAATTTTGGAAGGATTACTCTCAGTATGTATTCTCACATACTCTGAACCTTACAGAACCTGCCTCTGTGGCCCGCATTTTTCATGTGATGGTTTCTCTTTGGTTTCTAGGTTCATTTTGCACATGTGGTATTTGTAAGTTGCATCATGCTGAGCCATCTCATGTGAACCTGGATAGCTGTAGTCATGCCACAAGCAAGAAGCACGCACTGAGTCTCCATCTTGGTGTAGCTGTGCCCTTGCTTTCTGTGCTGTTTATGTTACCTTTCATTCCAGGCCCCGCTTTGCATCTCTGCCACCCTTACCATTTTCATTCATCATTTATCTTCAAAGTGACAAAGTTGTGAGTTTCTTAAGACGCAGAGAACCTGAACAGCTGAGAATGAGTGCTGTCCCCTTGAGACCGTCATTTTGGGAGGCTGTGTGTACTTGGTCTCCGCCGGCCCCCAGCTGCACGTTTCTCCCCACAGGCCCTAGCCCACTTGATTCTCTTCCCTTACTCCCCAGGTTCCTGTGAAATTGAGTATGCACTTGTGAGTTCTCCCCTCCTCAATACAATCCAGCATTGGTGAAATTTCAAGTTTGGGTGGTTTTTTTGGTTTTTTTTAACACTCATAATAATGAGAAAAATAATGAACAAACAGGAAAACTAATCCAGTTTTAAGCTCCCACAAATGTTTTCTTTAAATGTCCCTGTGTTCCAATGAACTGTAGACTAGGACTGACCCACATTAATCATCTGAATTTCCAAGTGAAATCTAGACTCAGTATTTGTTCCTCTTCCTTCTTCAGGTAGGAAGGCTACCCGGGGCATTTCATCCCAGGAGCTATGGCAGGGGCTTTCAGGTGAGGAGCAGGATGGGGCCTATGGGGGTGTTACTGTGGGGATGTAGCCACAGGGGATTACCTTCTCACTCCTAGCCTCTGACTTTGCGTTGGAGCCAAAGAAGAAACTAGGTGTGTAGACTGTGGATAGATGCAGTCAGGTAGCACAAGGGATCTGACAGTGAGGGATAGGAGGAAAGAAGTCCCAAGTAGATGAAGAAAAATTCCTAAGCCCAGTCAGCTAGGACTGTCTTTTGTAGATGCAAGAAAATTCTACAACCATTAGGGTCATTTAAGTTTGCAACTATTAGTGTTGCAAGTTTTAGACTATAATACCAGGAATGTACACATTTATTAATTTCCAACTCTGTCCTAGAAACTGTGCTAGGCACTAGATAACAAAATGAAATCCAGTAAGTGGCCCAGGTGATTCTTATGGGACTAAAAATGCCAAAGCTTCTTTCTTTCTGGCCTCTTAAAAAATACAAAGTCTTTTACACTAAATTTCATTCTGCTCAACAAAATAAATTATATGCTCTTATTCAAGTTATTTGCTTATATCCTTACCCGATTAATAAAGTCTCTGGTGCTAAATATTCAGTTTTTGTTTTACTAGATACAGAAACCTCCACCATAAACTCCTAGTTCTATTAAAACAGACACTGGCCCTGCCTATATTTCTAGATACTTTAAACAATTTTTACAATCTTTTTCTATTAAACATATTATAAGTGTTCCTTATAATCCACAGACACGAGACATAGTCGAACGAGCACCTCACACACTAAAGTTACAAATAAAAAGAACTTAAAGAAAGGGGAATACACAGGAACACTGCTGTCTTCCTTATCCAGAGCAGACTTTACTAGATTCCAACATAAGATATTTTCTCAACCCATCACTATTGTTAATACAGCTTTATTCATTTTAAAGTTTTTAAACCTGCCACAGGGAAATATTTTAACCAGGGCAGAAAGGCATTTCGAGGAACTGAAGGACACGTCTCTTCCCCTGCCCATTTGGTACCAAGACGGGTTAATGAAACAATGGAAATCTGGGAAACTAATCTTACAGGGAAAAGGATATGCTTGTATTTCCCCAGGTGGATCCAACAAACTTTTTCCTCGGAAAATTCGACCCAAGGGGGCCCCCGACATTCAAAATGGAAACAACAAAAGCCCTAAGAGGAAGACGTTCCAATACAGGCCATGGCTGCGCTAAAGACCTCCAGAAAGCACCACCCTCAGTGACATCTGTAAGGCATAGTTCCGGCCAGGCAGAAAAGGAGAGCCGACCTCAACAGAAGTAGGTTGCCTTTGTTCAGGCAAGGAGGGGCGACAGTCGGCCTAACGACAAGGCTGAGCACCGAGAGGGATCAGGGAGGCTTCATACTTATAGGGAGGTTTGTGGAAGCAATAAGGGAAACGTCAATCAGGCGGGATATTTTAAGTATTCTTTTGTTGAAATGACACTCTATAGTTGGGCAGAGGGTGATAAGTCTTCTGGGCGGGTGTAGGGGGTGGTAGGTTTCCGGACAGGGGGTGATAAGTCCCAGATAGATGCAACTGGCCTGGAGCATCAGGATGGAACTAAAATTATGCTTTGTTTTCTCCAAAGTTAGATGATTCAGCAAGGGGCCTTTGAGACTGTTGCTGTCTTTTCTAGGCCCAAAAGACTCCTTCATTCCAGACCCTGAAATCATAAAAAAAAAAAGGGGGGGGGGAGAAGGGCGCCTTATCTCTCTGGCTACTTCCTGCCGGATGGTGCGACGGTTTTGGGTCTGGAATGGAGGATCGTCCTAGGGCCCACAGTCTCCTTTTTTCTGAGCTTGAGGTGAGGCTCTCGAGAAGAAGAAAACAGTCTTGACCTGATCTCAAGAGATGGCCCGAATCCGTTCTTGGAGAAACCTTTGAAAGAGATTAAAGAGACAGGGTCCAGATAAGAGGAATAGAGTGATAAATACTAATGGCCCCAGAAAGGGAGCAGCCAAGGGAGGATCTGTGGGAACAGGTTTTGGGGAATGTAAAGGTTTTCTAACTCTTTCTGCGGCATTCAATTCTGTCTCTAAGTTCTCTGACTCGACCCTGGACTATCCCCGTTTCATTAGCAAAATAGCAGCAGTCCTCTCCTAGGAAAAGGCAGGTCCCTCCCTTTTCTGCAGTGAGAAGGTCCAGGGCTCGCCTATTTTGTAGGGCCACAGAAGCTAATGAGTTAATTTGTTTTGGGATTGAAACGAAGGACTCTACTACCTGCTCCATGTCTTCATTAAGTTCTTGGGACAGCTTGTAATAGAAATGGGCAGAGGTCCAGATGCCTCCCATCCCGGTGCCTTAGGGCTGCTGCTATCTATGCCAGTCCCAACCAGGAGGGGGGGGGGGGGCGATGACAGCTCATCTTTTTCTGTGGGAAAGTTCCCCTTGGGGGGTAAACTCTTTGTTCTAGCTCTCCCTCTTCGAGGAATGTTAGGCCTGGGGTCAGGAAGACCAAGATGCAGGGTCCACGGGGGTCTAAGGAGAGGCATGAATATGCATAGGTCCCACAGAGAATGAAGATTCCTGGATTGGTGCAATTATTTGTGCTGTTCCAGAGAACCCAAGTGGAACAGAAGGAGGGAGTGGAGTTTGTAAGACCAGTGCAGTTGGGACTAGAGTAGTCAATACAGGTTAGGTTTGAAGAGGCTGAGAGTAAGGACATTGTCAGAGACTGGCCCAATGAGTTGTGTAGTTTTCTGTTGGGAAGGGGAAGTACAGTTGCCCTGTGACAGCCAGGTTGAGGGTAAGGGAATGGCTCTGTGTGGTGAGGGAGAGAGTGACATGCATATCCAACACTGGGATGTGTGTGGTGTGTACTGGAAGAATTGAAAGGAAGAGTTGAGAAGGCGGGGAAGGTGTTGGTTGCCAGAGGTAGGTTTTAGGAGAGGCCGTAATTGGGAAAGGAGGTCTAGGTGTTTGTAAGGCTCAGGGGTCAACTGTAACCGGGAAATTATGTTCTTTGTAACTTGTTCTTGTTTCTTTTCCCGATTTTGATCTAGTACCCCACCCCCGTCTGAGTACCCCCAGTGGGTAATGGGATAGAAACATATGTTTCTTCCATTTGGCTTATGGCAGGTACTCATGAAACTCCCTCTCTTTTGTACTTTGACAGTGAGTAGGGATTTGGACTTCCCGCCCCCGAGGTTCATGTCATGGTGCATGGTTTTGGAGCTGTATTGTAACATGAGGAATGTACGTAGGAATAAATGTCTGAGCAGGGGCAGGGAGTAGCCAGGAGGCTGGGGAGTGCAGCAAGGATAAGGAGCAGGGGAGTCATGGGGCTGTTAGTTAGACAGTACAGAGGAAATAGCACCCTAGGAGTAGAACCCAGCTAGCAATGTAGGCGATACCCACGGAAAGATGAAGAATAGGTGGCCAGTCCTGAGGGGAGACAGTTACTAGGCCTACAGCAAGGATTAAGATTAGGAGTGCAGCTATAGTTAGAGAGACAGGGAGAGGTCAGTCAGGGTGAGGGGCAGAAGGCCCCAAGTTGGTGGTGATTTGAATCTGAGGAGGAACAGTGCTCATTAGGATGTAGAATGATGTAGAGAATGAGAGTAAAGAAATCAGTTTCGTCTGGAGTCAGGTTGTAGAAGGTTCCCTGGAGCCACAGTTGAGACACCAGTGCAGTCAGGTCTTTGAAGGAAGTTCCTGTTGGGGCGCTGATCCAGAGGTCTTGTAGTAGTTGGGTCAGGAGCAGTTGTAGGTTGAAGAGAGTCCAGGTCATTCAGTGTCCTCTCCGATAGTTGGCAGGGGTTGTCGCTGGGTGAATTTTAAGGAGGTGGGTGCTGTGCGGGAGACCTGATAGGTGTCATTTAAGGAGGGCAGCGCAGGATTGGAGGTGACCCATTTTAGACGAGAGAGGTGTACCCAGGAGGCGACCTTTTTGAATTTAGCTGCAGTTGGGGCAAGGAGGATGACTTTGAATGGTCCCTGCCACTGTGGGGTTAGGTCACCCTGGGGATGATCAGACAGATAGGCCATGTCCCCAATTTGTAAAGGGGGCAGGGAGGCTTGGGGGTCAGGGGCAGGCAGATTGTGACTGATGTATTTCCAGAGGGCATTGCGGAGTTGCGTCAGCAGAGGGGGGAGTGTAGGAAGCTTGGTATGGGAGGAGGCTCAGGGGGGAGTCCAGGAGGGAGCCTGGGCCTTCCATACATCACCTCAAAGGGGCTCAGCCCCAGGGGCTTTCTGGGCAAAGCCTGTATTCTGAGGAAAACAATTGGTAAAAGTTTACTCCAATTCAGATGTACCTCGAGGGTTAGTTTGGTAAGGGTTTTTTTGATTGTTCTACTCATCCTTTCTACCTTTCCTGAGGACCGGGGAGGGTATGGAATGTGAAATTTCCAGGGTGTCTGTAAGAATTGAGGAAGTTGTTGGGTGCCCTTGGATGTAAATTCTGGGCCATTATCAGACTGTAGGGATGAAGGCAGGCCAAACCTGGGGATAATTTCTGTGAGGAGGATTTGGGCCACTGTGTGGGCTCTTTTGTCTGTAGTGGGAAATGCTTCTACCCATCCCGAAAAGGTGTCCCGCAGGAGGCTCCGAGGACCGCGGCCCCGGGCCAAAGCGACACACCTCCGGAGCCACGTGAACCCTGAGTAGCAAACGGGATGGTGGGGGGCGGTGGGGGGGGGAGCGGTGCGGCGCCGCTCGCTGCCCCACCCAGCTCCCGCAGGCTCGCAAGGCCGCTCAGGTTCCCAGAAGCGCCCCGGGCCGGGCCAGGCGGGTGCTGGCTGGGGGTGGCGGTGT
Organism: Muntiacus reevesi; assembly: GCF_963930625.1. Lineage (NCBI taxonomy): Eukaryota > Metazoa > Chordata > Mammalia > Artiodactyla > Cervidae > Muntiacus > Muntiacus reevesi. Next base: position 269,445,995 of record NC_089251.1, on the reverse strand, counting down.
GCGGGGCTGGGGCGGTGTCGGCTGCTCTCAGAGCTGCAGGGCCTGGCCGGCCGGAGTCCAGTCACGGGTCGTGCGGCTGGCTCAAGTGCAGCGCGCGCCCCCCGTGGAGAGCTGCGGTTCAAGGCCCGACCAGCAGGTCAGAACAAAAAGGGAGGTGCAATGCAGAGCTCTTAGGGCGCCTGGCAGCTGCCTCGGTCTAAGGACATACCACCCTGAACGTGCCCTGTCTCCTCTGATCTGGGAAGCTGAGCAGGTTCGGGCCTGGTTAGTACTTGGATGGGAGACCGCCTAGTAGTTAGACAGTTTTTTTATTTTTCTGAATGCTTACTTCAGAAAGTTAGAATTGGATGACTGTAAACAATAAAACGAATAATATTTTCATAATGTTAAGAATACAGAGTTGGATATTCTTTTTCCTGTTCTACCACAGCTAACTGGAAGTCAGTTGTAGTAAGTGTGTATATATATATATATATATATATATATGTATGTATAATTTTTCTTCTTCTCTATATGAATTTGCAAAGAGGTTTCTCTTAAAATACTGTGTTAATGTGCTATACATTTACCCCAGACTCTGTCTTCAAGTTGGTTCTGCCTAAGACTCATATTCAGACTTGACAAACTGGTATGTTTACTCATGCAAATGTTCTCTTAAGTTATGTGAATGAAAGTGTATTTGCTAGAAAACCTGCCTTTCTTCAAGATTCATGTCAATCATTTTGTGGCCGGAGACAACTCACCCGGTGCTTAGGTTTTCGCAGAGTACATGTTGTAGGTGAGGGGCCTGGTGCTATTCTCTTCAGTTTTGAGACATTTCCTTTCTCTAATTAACAGACTGCTGGTAGTTATATGACATCTGGCCAAAGACTAGCAGGGGGACACTCTTTCCGCCCCCTTCTGATGCCTATGTCAGAGGCTTTCTCTATCTCCTTTATACTTTAATAAAACCTTATTACGAATAAGTCTCGATTTGAGAACACATTACCAACATATACTGGTTTCCAAATAACTTTTCTAAAATACTGTAGAAAAATTTCATATCATGATCCTTCTGGTAAGCTGTGAAATTTCTTCAAAAACACTAGATTTATTATTTCTCGCATTATCAACTCACAGCCTATACCACAAGCTGAGGTTTTTTTATATAAATGGGACTAAAAAACGCCGAAGCTTCTTTCTGGTCTGTTGAAAAATACAAGTCTTTTACACTAAATTTCATTCTGCTCAATGAAATAAATTATATGCTCTTATTCAAGTTATTTGCCTATATCCTTACCCCATTAATATAGTCTCTGATTCTAAATATTGAGTTTTTGTATTCCTAGATACAGAAACCTCCACCATAAACTCCTAGTTCTGTTAAAACAGACACTGGCCCTGCCTATATTTCTAGATACTTTAAACAATTTTTGCAGTATTTTTCTATTAAGAAAAAACGCCTCAGGGTGGTCCTCTCTCAGGGTCCTTGCCCCTGAGCCTGGGGGCCAGCGAGGGGCTCCACACTCCCAGGCCAAGGCAGAACCACATGCACACGTCTGTTCCTGCCCCCTGCACCGTCAGAGAGCTCGGGTGAGCCAGAGTCTGTCAGGCAGCTCCTGGGCAAGCCCAGCAGCACCGCCTGTTGCCGGGAGCCAACACATGAGACCCTACCCCTAAAAAGGCCATAGGGGAGAAATCCTGACAGGCAAGGCGAATCAGGTTTTCAGGGGTTTCGAAAAAGTCAGCTCACGAAACCCTACCCCTAACAAGGCCATGAGGGAGAAAACCTGATGGGCAAGACGAATCAGGTTTTCAGGGGTTTTCGAAAAGGCTAGTTCACAAGATCCCACCCATGACAAGGTCACGAGGAGAAAGCCTGACAGGCAAGGCAGATCAGGTTTTCAGGGATTTTGAAAAGCTGCCCCCGGCTCTAACCTTAAAGATGATATCTGTCTTTCTGATGCCTGCCTCAGTGGACTACTCCCTAATTTCTCTGACACAGACAGGAAGGCCTTCCCCGATCTCTTCCCAAATAAGAATCAATTTAGAACTTTAATCAATAAGTTTCCCAGGTGGTAGTTTTTTATGAGATTATTCAGGGTGAAAGGAGTGTTTTAATTCAAACACCTCTGCTGGTAGTTTTGTTAGCCAAATGCATTTATGCGCTTGGTACTAATATGCATGATTGCTTATAATATCCTAATCATAAAATAGCATGAAGAACCTGATTATATAAAAGCCCTAATAGACATAGAGCCCTTTTAAGGGGTAAAGGAGTCCTATTAGAAAACATAAGAAAATTATTCTATAGGTGGTTATTGGGTTGTGATTTGCTTGCTGTGTTTTGCTTGCTGTATTTTTGCCTTTAATGTGCTAAGGTTGTGTTATAAAAACCATTGTTAATATAGTTAAAGATCTAGACAAATAAGAACTTAGCCCTAGTGTGGTAACAATGAGACGGTTGTTAATTGTTAGCCAGGAATACTAGGCAGAAGTTGCCTCACTGAAGCCGCAGAGTCTGTATGGGGTAAACTTCTTAGATAAACGCAACTGACAACTTTTGCAGTAAGATTAATTTTTGTATTAACAAGAATATAATTCTACTCTGTACTGTTTCCCTATGACCCTGTTACCTTTCAGTTAAGGTCACCATAAAATCGGAAAATAGGTTTACAATCACTTGACCTGCATAAAATGTTAATAGCCTCAAGGCCAGAAGATCATGTACTAAAAATTACTATAGAATTAGAAAGCAAAAAAATCCTGCTTTTCCTAAAATTCAAAATGATGTAATGCTAATCCTGTGAAATCATGAGTAAACATCTTGTACCTTAAAAACATTCTGTGAAAGGGTATAAAACCGGTTGTCAGAAAGTAAAACACAGACTTGGGCCTATCAAGGCTAGTCTCACGTCTCTCTCTCTCTCTCGCCGACGCCGTTCATCCTGAGGGTACCCCCTGGATCATGTCGAGGCTGGATCCCGGCAAGTGGCACCACGAACAGGGAACCCGCAGGTAAGCCCCCCCCCCCATTGTTCAGTTTTCAGGACGGCTAGGACCCCACTAGGGTGCTGCAGGGCCCCCTGCATAAGATAGGTAGGGTGAGAAAAGTGGGTAGGCTTTAGGTTTCTTCTTTACAACCCTACTAGGGCGCTACAGGCCCCCCTACATAAGAAAGGTAGGGTAAGAAAAGTGGGTACGTTTCAGTTTCCTTCTCTAAATTAAGCCTCTTCCTTTTTTCTCTTTTTTTCTTCTTCTAATTAGCAACAAAAATGGGTAACAGTGAGTTAAAAGAAAGACAACTTTTTATTGGAATCATAATGCAACTTCTTAACTACAGAGGAATTAAAGTTAAAAAGACCAGTGTTCAGTCCTTTTCCCCCTTTGTCCAAGAGCAATGTCCTTGTTTTCCAGAAGACAGCAGTTCTCCTGGGTTCCCTTACCCTCCTGCCCTCCACCCCGGTGCTCTTTCCAATGAGATCTCTTGCTTTCTCAGCACATGTGTCTCCTCCGACAATTCATTTATAAGAGCTCAGTTACGGGCCCTAGAAGGGGTCCCCCTTCCTGCAACTGGTGGGAACTCTTCTTCCCTGAGACTGACATCCTGACCACTCAGGGTACTCAGAGGCCAGCTTGCCTGCCAATGGACCAGACCCAGCGGCCGCAACTGGGACCCTTTTGTCCCTGGTCTCCTCCTGACACAGACAACTGGCCAGAGTGCCCCGACTAGTAAGGAACAAGAGACTTTATTGACCTCTTTCCCCTTCCCTCTCTCTGTCCTCTCCTTAGCCCTTCCTATCCCTCCCGTTTTTCTAATCCCCCAGTAATTTGGTCGAAGGGCCTCAGCTTGAGCTGAGGATTGGAGACTGATCACCTCCTCTTGGCAGAGAACTCGAATTCCGGTAGGGCCGAGTTCCAGTCCTCCCTTCTCTGGATGCCTGGGTACCTGCAGGTGGCAGGAGACGTCTGTAAGGCCACCCTTTTTGCCCCCCCCTTTCCCGCCTCCTCCTCCTTCTCCTTTTCCTTTCCTCCTTAAAATCTTTGAAGACATCTGAAGTTCTGTGTCTATCTAGAAGGTTTTCTGAGAGACTGTATTCTTGTATTTAAGGGAGTGTCTGATGAGGACTGCCAGGTTTATATGTGTGTGTTTTAACTCTGTGTTCTGTGTTGTGATTTTTGATGGCTATTTTGCTTTTTGTTAGAACTTGATTTTCTTTCCCTGTGCCTTGAGACCAGGGAACACTTATCTAGACCATCTCTAACTCCTGAGACTGAGAGAAAAAGGGGAAAAGCCTTTAAAAATTTTTATTTATTTCAACTTTTTTATAAACTAGTAAATTTTATATTATAATATCTAATTCATCACCAAACTTAAAATATGAAGCTAGATCTCACACTGTGTCTAAATATGTCTTGGTATATCTTTGTCTTTGGGTAGTATTTTTTAGGTTAATTTGTAAAAGAGCTCTATTTAATTGGCTTAAAAAAAAAAGGTAAGTGCTTACAAATCAAATAATTCTAAATTAAACAATAAATTCCAGGTTCAGGTAAACTAAAAAATATTCAATATTAAATACCTGATATTAATGTTTGTTTGTTGACCTATCTAATATAGACATGTCTTAGAGTAATTAACATCTAGTAAAATATTTTCATTATGCCTAGGTTTATTATAAGTTAAATGTTGTTATACTGTAATATCTGTTACAAGTTTGTCAGCAAGGAAAGTACCTCAAGTAAGAAACTTAAAAAAAAAGAAGGTAAGTGAGATATGAGCTTTTAAACTTTATTAAGATTAAAAATATCTGTCTAAAACAGTTTCTCTAGGTTTTGGTAACCTAAATTTCTAAAGTTGTGCTAAACTAATAGCAGAAGTTTATTAAATAGCTTGGTCATTTCCAAATAAAATAAGATTCTGAAACATTCATTACTGAATACTAACTTACAGAGAAACGAAAGATTTTAGACTATTAATAAATAATGTTTGATGCCATCCTGAGATGTTCATTAGAAATTTTTTAGAAATTATCACTGGTATTTATGTTCACCAATCTATAGAGTGCTAATATAAAGGTAAATTCTTGGTTGCTTAAAGAAAGTAGGATGTGTGTGTTCAGTAAAAAAGGTATAAAAAATAAAGTTACATTTTACGAAGGGAAAAGAAAGTAAGTCTGACTTACAGGTGGCTGTTTCAGGATGGGAGAACAAAGTAATGGGTACAAAAAGTGTTAAGAAGGCTTGATGGAAAGTACACTCCAAGGGAAGAGTTTTGTGCATAAATACAAGTTTTCTTGAGACGTTGAACTGCCTTTGATAATGGATTTTAAGTTTCTTTACCTCTAAAGTGGTCTGTTCTATGTTTACCTTTAAAATCTTTTTTACTTTGGCTAAGTAAATATATTATTTCACAGTGATCTATATGATTCTACCTGACAGAGTACTATAAACCCTTTTGATATTTATTGACAAAACTGCCTAAATAACTTGACTTCTAGCTGACTTTGGGATGCTTCAGAGGGCCCCTGAGACATCCCAAAGAGCTATTAAACTACCTGAGTTCATTTGACCTGTTAAATTGCATGGGAATTACTGTTGGAGGAGTGATAAATCTTCAGGTTATATTGTATGGTTGATGTTACTTATATAGATATCCTAGAAATTATGTGAAATTCATGAAAATCTGATATGTCCTGGTAAAATATTGTCAGTTATAATTTTAGCTATCACGTTAAAGTGTTAGAAGTCACAGCAATGACCAGGCTACAATTTAATTAGATTTTAAACATGCCTTGTATGGTTTCACTCTCATGCCTTTTAAAAAAATACTGCTGGTTCTTCGAGATTTATAAAAAGACTTTTCTAAGATTAACTAAAAAAATTTGTTTGTTTGCTATCCAGTAAATTGGTAACAGACTGGAATTTAGTCTACTCTCTATGTTAAGAGAAAAAAGTTTTCTTAGAATGAATCTTTCAATAAATAAGTGTTATTTAAGATTATGGTACATATAAAAGCTCATTCTGCTTCTACCAAAAATAACCCCTCACTGTTAGACTTGTGCTATCTTAATGTCTTAAAACTGACAACGCCCCTGCTTACACTTCTAAACCTTTTCAGGCTTGAATATTGGGGCAACGACATTAAACCCATTCATACCCTTCGTCCCGTCACAGAACTCATCAGAGCAACCCCAAGCAGTGCAGGACTGGACCTCTGTTCCACCGTCACAACAATACTAACACCTGACTCCACCGCTGTGAAAGTTCCCACTGGTGTTCATGGCCCTTTGCCTAGAGAAACGATGGGACTATTAATAGGCAGGAGCCCCACATCCTTACATGGGATCACAGTGATTCCAGAAGTCATAGACTCAGACTATACTGGTGAAATTCAAATAATGGTGTCTCCCCCCACTAAGACTATTCAAATCTATAAAGGACAGAAAATAGCTCAGTTGCTGATGCTACCTTGTCATGCTGACACAAGAAAAGCAGCTTCAGCTGCCAAGTGTTGGGACAGGGGGTCTGATTCAAGTGATTATGCCTTTTGGGTTACACAAGTTACTCAAAAAAGACCTATGAAGACAATTCTAGTTAATGGTAAAAAGGTGACTGGCCTGCTAGACACGGGAGCAGACATTTCCTGTATTGCGGGCAGTGACTGGCCCAGTGCTTGGCCAACTCAAACCACAGCTAATGAGTTGGTTGGCATTGGTAGAGCACCTTCAGTGACAAAGAGCTCACAAATTTTACTTTGGTATGTAGATAAAGACTGCCAGGGACATTTTCAACCTTATGTAATTCCTTCATTGGGAGAGATATTTTTGCTCAGATGGGAGTTTTGCTGTATTGCCCAGATGAAAAGGTGGCTGCACAGATGTCGCAGATAAGTTATAATCCTTTTATGGGTCTGAGTAAAGATCAAGAGAGACAAATTGAGCCAGTTGTCCCAAAAATAAGAAGAGAGAGACAAGGCTTAAGATATCCAAATTTATAAGAGAGGCCATTGTTCTCGCTGCTGACCCCATAGTCTGGAAATCTCCTGATCCGGTGTGGGTGGAACAATGGCCTTTAAATTCAGAAAAACTTTCAGCAGCACGACAGTTAGTGAGAGAACAATTAAAGGCTGGACATATAGAGTCTTCAAATAGTCCATGGAACATGCCAGTTTTTGTAATAAAAAAAAAATCGGGGAAATGGAGACTCTTGCAAGATCTAAGAGCAATAAATGCCACTATGTAAGATATGGGAGCCTTACAGCCTGGCCTTCCCTCCCCTGTGGCTGTTCCCCAAGGCTACAATGTTATAGTGATTGATCTTCAAGATTGCTTCTTTACTATTCCCTTAGACCCTCAAGATAAAAAGAGATTTGCCTTTAGTCTTCCCTCAGAAAATTTTAGACAACCTCATCAGAGATTTCAATGGAAGGTTCTTCCCCAGGGTATGAAAAATAGTCCCACATTGTGTCAAAAGTTTGTGGACGCTGCCCTACAAGGTATCAGGGAGAAACATCGGGATGTCTATCTAGTCCACTATATGGATGATATATTGCTAGCACACCCGGATAGGGTTTATTTACAGTAAGTTTTGATTAAATTGCAAGAGACTTTGAATCGCTGGGGCCTAAAGGTGGCCCCTGAAAAAATCCAAGTGAATATGCCTATAACATATGTGAGAAGAATCCTAAATAATGAAACAGTTACTCATGTACCTTTGCAGCTTAGAAAAGATAATTTGGTTACTTTAGATGATTATCAAAAGTTGTTAGGGGATATAAATTGGATTCGGCCCTTTTTAAAGTTGACTACTTCTGATCTTAAGCCTTTCTTTGACATTCTTCAAGGGGATCCAGACCCCACCTCTGCTAGAATGCTGACACCTGCAGCCAGGGAAGCCTTAATGAAGGTAGAAGAAGCTTTAGATAAAAATTATATTAAGAGACTTGATTATAGTATGGCATGGCAATTTATAGTGTTGCCCACAGCTGTGGCCCCTACAGGGGTGCTTTGGCAAGAGGGTCCCCTAGAATGGTTGCATTTACCTGTCACGGCCAAAAAGGTTGTGGCCTGTTATCCAGGACTAGTGACTACTTTAATAATTAAAGGGAGACATAGAAGCATTGAAATGTTTGGAAAAGAACCATCTGAAATCATAGTGCCTTATAATAAAGAGCAACTAAATGCCCTTCTATCATTAAATGAAGACTGGCCGATTGTCATTGGTAATTATCCAGGACAAATTTTACACCATTTACTTGCTAGTCCTTTATTAAATTTCCTCTCACGACATCCGGTGATATTTCAAGAAAGGTGTCAAGTTTCCCCTATCGAGGGGGCAATGTTGGTGTTTACAGATGGGTCTTCTAATGGAAAGGCTGCTATTGTCACCCAGACTTCAAAAAGGGTTTTAAATACTGGGGAAACATCAGCCCAGAAAGCAGAATTAACAGCCGTGATAGAGGCGTTCAAAGAGTTTTTAGACCAGGCTTTTAATTTATTTTCTGACTCACAGTATGTAGTTAGGTTGTTCCCTCAAATTGAAACGGCTGTTTTACCAGAAAATAAAACCACAATTTTTATATTGTTATCTACCCTTCAACAGCAAATTTGGAAAAGGTCAAAACAATTCTATGTTGGACATATAAGAGCTCATTCTAATTTACCTGGACCCCTCCATACGTTTAACCAAGAGGCAGATTTGCTAACCCGAACCATAGTGGCCAGTGATTTTGAAGATGCTAAAGCCTCACATGCTATGCATCATCAAAATGCAACTGCCCTTCAATACCAGTTCCACATTCCTAGGGAATCTGCACTCGAGATTGTTAGAACATGTCAACTTTGCCCTACTTCAGTTCCCGCTTTGCTTTTTGGGGTAAATCCCCGTGGCTTACTACCTAATGTGCTTTGGCAGATGGATGTAACACATGTTCCTTCTTTTGGAAAACTATCCTTTGTGTATGTTACTGTAGATACCTTCTCCCATGTCATTGTGGCTACTGCCAGAATGGGAGAAGCCTATAAAGATGTAGTTCAACATCTTTTTGCCTGTTTTTCCTATTTAGGAATGCCAAAATCAATTAAGACAGACAATGCTCCAGTTTATACATCTAAGTCCCTTAAAAATTTCTGTGCCCAATTCGGTATATCCCACTCTACAGGAATTCCTTACAATCCCCAGGGACAAGCAATTGTAGAAAGGGCACATCAGACACTTAAAACACAAATTTCTAAATTACAAGAAGGGCAGTTCAAATACAGTTCTCCACACCACGTTTTGCAGCACGCCCTCTTTGTGCTCAATAACCTTAACGCTGATCAAGCCGGTTTAACAGCTATGTTCCGTCACTGGAACCCAGAACAAAAAGATATGAAACCTTTAGTAAAGTGGAAAGACCTCCTTTCCGGACTATGGAAGGGACCTGATCCCTTGCTAACCAGTGGGCGAGGGTATGCTTGTATTTTCCCACAGGGTGCTGACTCGCCAATTTAGATCCCAGACAGACTGATTTGCCATGTCGAAGTCCCCCAGACCTCCGGTTCCCTCGCAGCCTCAGCCACAAAAGAGGAAGAGCACTCCTCTGCCCTCGCCTCGGTCACTCACCCGGGAAGTCCAGCAGACTTGGAAATGACCGGCAACAGAGATCCCGGAGGAACCAACGGCGGATCCACCCACTAAACAGATGTCATGGCTTTGCATGAAAGATGGCGCCCAACCTCCTACTCCTTCACGTCGCAGAAGACCACCAGGACGTCCTGCGCGGACAACTCAACAAGCCTCCATACCCACATGGGGACAAATTAAGTCAGTCTGTCATCAAGCACAGGGAATAGTTTCCCTGCAGGGATCTTCAGCCTCTCCCGAAAGGGTTTTTATTGCTATGCTTGCTTTACTGTCTTGTCAGGCAAGTGCTACCTCCTCTACTTCAGAAAAATACTGGGCATATTTCCCTGGTCCCCTGACCTTCCAAGTAGTTACTTGGAACAGCGACCCTATACGGGTCAACACAGACCAGCCTCATCTCTTGGGAGGATCCTATAGTTCTTATGATAAAGATCATTATCCCATCAATTTTAACTATACTTTTAGGGGATTAACAGATGACCTTCCCCTTTGCTTTAACTTCCCCCATAGTCATACAAGTGATCTCATCACTCCCTCTAAGGAGGGACGTGTTGGAGCCTCCAAAACAATTCTGACAGATTCTCCAGCATCAAAATTTTCAGACAATACAGGAGATCGGCTGGTTTGGATATTACAGGCTCATATGCCTGGGGTCCTTGACCCCTATAAATCTTTGTTCCTTAATGCTCCACCAAAATATCCAAATTGTATTGATGTTGCTCCGTCAGATGTCATATGGAAAACTATAGACAACCGCCTGGGATACCCAGTATGGAAATCTTGTACTTATAATTCAAACATAGATTATAGAATACCGGGAGGTGGAAATTATTCGGTACAAGACTGGAGCAATCCAAATCCAAGTCAGAATCTAGGAGCTGTCAGTAGGCTTAGCAATTAAAATAATGATTCCCTCCCTTGGCCATTGGTGCCCAGCAGATGGCATTATAATCAATTTGTTCCCCCCATGTTGTCCTATACAACTAAGGGTAAAACTTTTTGACAGCCAGAAATTTGGAGAGCCCTTGCTGCCACCTCCATTGTTACTTTAACTCGACCAGAAAACAATTCCACCTATTCTGTGCTGGCTTGTTTACCCTCCCCTTAGGTTTTTTTGTTTACTAATGATTCAAAAAGACTTCGTATACAAATGAATCATTCAGGTGGACCAAATATAGTCTACTGTGAACAATGCATGCTTTCATCCTGTTTAACCCCTCAATGTAATATTTGTTCTTTTGTGGTACTGCAACGTCCACCTTATCTTATGGTGCCTGTCAGAGTGAACGCCTATTGGTATGACAATTGTGGTTTAGCCGTTCTGCAACACCTACAAGATTTAATGTGTTCCCAACGGTTTGTAGGACTACTTATTCTAGGGATTTCAGCTTTGATAACAGCAATTACCTCTGTCACTGTGGCAGCGATATCCTTGACTCAACAAGTACATACCACTCAATATGTCAATGATATTTCAAAAAATGTTTCCTTAACTCTAGCTATGCAAGAGATTATAGATAGGAAATTAGAAGTAAAAATAGATGCCCTGGAAGAAGCAGTCATGCATATTGGAACTGAGTTACAGGCTTTAAGGGTAAAGTTAGCGTTATCCTGTCACGCTGATTATCGGTAGATCTGTGTAATGCCCCCCAAAAGTAAATGATATGGATTACAATGGAGAAAAGATTAAAAATCATATTTCGGGTATATGGAATAGCTCCAGCATTACTTTAGATCTTGGAGAGCTTCACGGTCAGATAAAAACATTAGAACATTCCCGCCTGGACTTTATTACTACAGGAGCTGCTAACGATATTTTTCATAACTTTTCTAACTTTATTACTGAAAAAAATATCCTATCAACTATTTTCAGTTATGCAGCTGTAGCAGCACTAGTTTTACTATTCATTATAATCCTTCCTTGCATCGTCAGAACTCTCCGGCAGAGCACTCAAAAGCTTGCGACTCAGATCCATCTGGCTGTCTTAAAAAGTAAAAAAAGGGCGAGATGCCGGGAGCCAACACATGAGACCCTACCCCTAAAAAGGCCATAGGGGAGAAAACCTGATGGGCAAGGCGAATCAGGTTTTCAGGGGTTTCGAAAAAGTCAGCTCACGAAACCCTACCCCTAACAAGGCCGTAAGGGAGATAACCTGACAGGCAAGGCGAATCAGGTTTTCAGGGGTTTCGAAAAAGTCAGCTCACGAAACCCTACCCCTAACAAGGCCGTAAGGGAGAAAACCTGACGGGCAAGACGAATCAGGTTTTCAGGGGTTTTTGAAAAGGCTAGCTCACGAGATCCCACCCATGACAAGGTCACGAGGAGAAAGCCTGACAGGCAAGGCAGATCAGGTTTTCAGGGATTTTGAAAAGCTGCCCCCGGCTCTAACCTTAAAGATGATATCTGTCTTTCTGATGCCTGCCTCAATGGACTACTCCCTAATTTCTCTGACACAGACAGGAAGGCCTTCCCCGATCTCTTCCCAAATAAGAATCAATTTAGAACTTTAATCAATAAGTTTCCCAGGTGGTAGTTTTTTATGAGATTATTCAGGGTGAAAGGAGTGTTTTAATTCAAACACCTCTGCTGGTAGTTTTGTTAGCCAAATGCATTTATGCGCTTGGTACTAATATGCATGATTGCTTATAATATCCTAATCATAAAATAGCATGAAGAACCTGATTATATAAAAGCCCTAATAGACATAGAGCCCTTTTAAGGGGTAAAGGAGTCCTATTAGAAAACATAAGAAAATTATTCTATAGGTGGTTATTGGGTTGTGATTTGCTTGCTGTGTTTTGCTTGCTGTATTTTTGCCTTTAATGTGCTAAGGTTGTGTTATAAAAACCATTGTTAATATAGTTAAAGATCTAGACAAATAAGAACTTAGCCCTAGTGTGGTACCAATGAGGCGGTTGTTAATTGTCAGTCAGGAGTACTAGGGCAGAAGCTGCCTCACTGAAGCCGCAGAGTCTGTAAGGGGTAAACTTCTTAGATAAACGCAACTGACAACTTTTGCACTAAGATTAATTTTTGTATTAACAAGAATATAATTCTACTCTGTACTGTTTCCCTATGACCCTGTTACCTTTCAGTTAAGGTCACCATAAAAACGGAAAATAGGTTTACAATCACTTGACCTGCATAAAATGTTAATAGCCTCAAGGCCAGAAGATCATGTGCTAAAAACTACTATAGAATTAGAAAGCAAAAAAATCCTGCTTTTCCTAAAAATCAAAATGATGTATGCTAATCCTGTGAAATCATGAGTAAACATCTTGTACCTTAAAAACGTTCTGTGAAAGGGTATAAACCCAGTTATCAGAAAGTAAAACACAGACTTGGGCCTATCAAGGCTAGTCTCACGTCTCTTTCTCTCTCGCCAACGCGGTTCATCCTGAGGTACCACCTGGATCATGTCGAGGCTGGACCCCGGCAGCCTCTGAGGCAGGGCCGACCTAGGGGCACAGTGGGCCTCTTGCTCTCCCTGCTGCCCTGAGGCTGCTGGGCCAAAGAGGCCTTGGGCATCGACCCCCTTCCTGGCCTCTTCCCTCTGACCAGGCCGTCCAGGCTCCAGGCCCCTGCAGTGTGGAGAGAGCCCCTGCCAGAAACCTCCCCTTCAATTAGGCCTCAACTGAGGCCTAGGCAACAGGGGAAAGGCGCTAAGGGAATGAGCCTGGGGAGGCATCTGGGCATGCCTGGACACACTTCCCGCAGCCTGCCTCCTTGTGGGGCAGTACCCCCGGAGGCCAGGAACGTCTGGACAAGGCTGGCCTGGGGCAGGGTCCATGCTGGGACCTGCCCCTGGCCTGTGGGGCCTCTGAGCAGAACCGGCCCTCGCCGCTGGAAGACCTCCCCGGATGCCTCCAAAGGCCGGTTTGCAAGCACTCTCGCTGGCTGGCCGCCGCTCCCTCCCCGAGGGAGGCCCGCGTTTCCCATAAGCCACGAACTCTGCTCCCAAGCCTGGGAGAAAAGCGCTTCGGGGTGATCCTCTCTCAGGGCCCTTGTCCCAGAGCCTGGGGGAGAGGTATAGGCTCCACAATCCCAGGCCAAGGCAGAATCAAATGGACACGTCTGTTCTTGCCCCCTGCAACGTCAGAGAACTCGGGTGAGCAAGAGTCTGTCAGGCAGCTCCTGGGCAAGCACAGCAGCAGCACCTGTGTGGGAAGGGGCAGGGCCGACCTAGGGGCACAGTGGGCCTCTTGCTCTCCCTGCTGCCCTGAGGCTGCTGGGCCAAAGAGGCCTTGGACATCGACCCCCTTGCTGGCCTCTTCCCTCTAATCAGGATGTCTGGACTCCAGGCCCTTACAGTGTGGAGAGAGCCCCTGCCAGAAACCTCCCCTGCAAGTAGGCCTCAACTGAGGCCTAGGCAACAGGGGAAAGGCGCTAAGGGAATGAGCCTGGGGAGGCATCTGGGCATGCCTGGACACACTTCCCGCAGCCTGCCTCCTTGTGGGGCAGTACCCCCGGAGGCCAGGAACGTCTGGACAAGGCTGGCCTGGGGCAGGGTCCATGCTGGGACCTGCCCCTGGCCTGTGGGGCCTCTGAGCAGAACCGGCCCTCGCCGCTGGAAGACCTCCCCGGATGCCTCCAAAGGCCGGTTTGCAAGCACTCTCGCTGGCTGGCCGCCGCTCCCTCCCCGAGGGAGGCCCGCGTTTCCCATAAGCCACGAACTCTGCTCCCAAGCCTGGGAGAAAAGCGCTTCGGGGTGATCCTCTCTCAGGGCCCTTGTCCCAGAGCCTGGGGGAGAGGTATAGGCTCCACAATCCCAGGCCAAGGCAGAATCAAATGGACACGTCTGTTCTTGCCCCCTGCAACGTCAGAGAACTCGGGTGAGCAAGAGTCTGTCAGGCAGCTCCTGGGCAAGCACAGCAGCAGCACCTGTGTGGGAAGGGGCAGGGCCGACCTAGGGGCACAGTGGGCCTCTTGCTCTCCCTGCTGCCCTGAGGCTGCTGGGCCAAAGAGGCCTTGGACATCGACCCCCTTGCTGGCCTCTTCCCTCTAATCAGGATGTCTGGACTCCAGGCCCTTACAGTGTGGAGAGAGCCCCTGCCAGAAACCTCCCCTGCAAGTAGGCCTCAAATGAGGCCTAGGCACCAGGGTAAAGGCACTAAGGGAATGAGCCTGGGGAGGCGCCTGGGCATGTCGGGACACACTCCCCGCAGCCTGACCCGTCGTGGGGCAGTACCCCAGGAGGCCAGGAAGGTCTGGACAAGGCAGGCCTGGAGCAGGGTCCATGCTGGGACCTGCCCCTGGCCTGTGGGGCCACAGAGCAAATCCAGCACTCTGCCGCTAGAAGACGTCCCCGGCCGACACCTGAGGGCATGTTTGCAAGCACTATACCCGAGGAAAGCCCACGTTTCCCGCAAGCCGCGCACTCTGCTTCCAAGCACGGGAGAAATATGATTAGTGGTGGTCCTCTCTCAGGGCCCTTGCCCCTGAGCCGGGGGCCAGCTAGGGGCTTCACACTCCCAGGCCAAGGCAGAACCACATGCACACGTCTTTTCCTGCCCCCTGCACCGTCAGAGAGCTTGGGTGAGCCAGAGTCTGTCAGGCAGCTCCTGGGCAAGCCCAGCAGCAGCGCCTGTGTGTGATGGGGCAGGGCCGACCTAGAGGCACTGTGGGCCACTTGCTCACCCTGCTGCCCTGAGGCTGCTGGGACAAAGAGGCCTTGGGCATCGACCCCCATGTTGGCCTCTGTCCTGTAACTAGGCCGTCCGGGCTCCAGTCCCTTCCAGTGTGGAGAGAGGCCCTGCCAGAAACCTCCCCTCCATGTAGGCCTCAAATGAGCCCTAGGAACCATGGGAAAGGCGCTAAGGGAATGAGACTGGGGAGGCGTCTGGGCATGTCTGGACACACTACACGCCGCAAGCCCCTTTGTTGGGCAGTTCCCCCGGAGGCCAGGAAGTTATGGTCAAGGCTGGCCTGGGGCAGTGTCCTTGCTGGGACCTACCCCTGGCCTGTGGGTCCTCTGAGCAGTACCAGCACTGTGCCGCTGGAAAACCTCCCCGGCAGCCTCCAAAGGCCGGTTTGCAAGCACTCTCACCGGCTGCCCGCCTCTCCCTCACCGAGTGAGGCCCGCGTTTCCCTAAAGCCATGAACTCTGCTCCCAAGCCTGGGAGAAATGCGCTTCGGGGTGTTCCTCTCTCAGGCCTTTGCCCCTGAGCCTGGGGGACAGCTAGGGGATCCACACACTCAGGCCAATGCAGAACCACATGAACACGTCTCTTCCTGCCCTCTGCACTGTCAGAGAGCTCGGCTGAGCCAGAGTCTGTCAGGCAGCTCCTGGGCAAGCCCTGCAGCAGCGCCTGCCTGTGAAGGGGCAGGGCCGACCTAGGGGCACAGTGGGCCACTTGTTCCCCCTGCTGCCCTGAGGCTGCTGGGCCAAAGAGGCCTTGAGCATAGACCCTCTTGCTGGCCTCTTCCCTCTGACCAGGCGATCTGTGCTCCAGACCCTTGCAGTGTGGAGAAAGCCCCTGCCAGAAACCTCCCCGCCAAGTAGGCCTCAAATGAGGCCTAGGCACCAGGGAAAAGGCGCTAACGGAATGAGCCTGGGGAGGTGCATGGGCATGTCTGGACACACTCCCTGCGACCTGCTCCTTCGTGGGGCAGCACCTCCGGAGGCCAGGAAGGACTGGGCAAGGCTGGCCTGCGTCAGGGTCCATGTTGGGACCTACCCGTGGCCTGTGGGTCCTCTGAGCAGGACCAACACTCTGCTGCTGGACGACCTCCCCGGCTGCATCCAAAGGCCAGTTTGCAAGCACTCTTGCCAGCTGGCTGCCGCTCCCTCCCCGACGGAGGCCCGTGTTTTCCGCAAGCCGCGCATTCTGATCCCAAGCCCGGGAGAACTGCGCTTGGGTGGTCCTCACTCAGGGCCTTGTTCCTGAGCCTGGGGGTCAGCGAGTGGCTCCAAACTCCCAGGCCATGTCAGAGCCACATGCACACGAGTCTTACTGCCCTCTGAACCATCAGACAACTCGGGTGAGCCAGAGTCTGTCAGGCATCTACTGGGCAAGCCCAGCAGCAGCGCCTGTGTGTGAACGGGCAGGGCCGACCTAGGGGTGCAGTGGGCCACTTGCTCTCCCTGCTGCCATGAGGCTGCTGAGCCAAAGATGCCTTGAGCATAGACCCCCTTGCTATCCTCTTCATCTGACCAGGCCGTCCGGGCTCCAGACAATTGTAGTGTGGAGAGAGCCCCTGCCGGAAACCACCCCTCAAAGTAGACCTCAAATGAGGCATAGGAACCATGGGAAAGGCGCTAAGGGAATGAGACTGGGGAGGTGCCTGGGCATGTCTGGACACATCTCCGCAGCCTGCCACTTCTTGGGGCAGTACCCCCGGAGGCCAGGAAGGTCGGTGCAAGGCTGGCCTGGGGCAAGGTCCATGCTGGGACCTGCCCGTGGCCTGTGGGGCCTCTGAGCAGAACCAGCATTCTGCCGCTGGAAGACCTCCCCGGGTGCCTCCGAAGGCCGGTTTGCAAGATCTCTTCCCGAGGGAGACCCGTGTTTCCGGCAAGCCACGCACTCTGCACTCAAGCCCAGGACAATAGCGCATAGGGGTGGTCCTCTCTCAGGTGCTTACCCCAGACCCTGGGGGACAGCTAGGGGCTCCACACACCCAGGTCAAGGCAGAACCACATGCACACATCTCTTCCTGCCCCCTGCACCGTCAGAGAGCTCGGGTGAGCCAGAGTCTGTCAGGCAGCTCCTGGGCAAGCCCAGGATCAGCGTCTGTGTGCGATGGGGCAGGGCCGACCTAGTGGCACTGTGGGCCACTTGCTCACCCTGCGGCCCTGAGACTGCTGGAACAAAGAGGCCTTGGGAATTGACCCCCTTGCTGGCCTCTTCCCTCTGACAAGGCCGTCCGGGCTCCAGTCCCTTGCAGTGTGGAGAGAGCCCCTGCCAGAGACCTCCCCTCCAAGTAGGCCTCAAATGAGGCCTAGGCACCAGGGGAAAGGCACTCAGGGAGTGAGCCTGGGGAGGCGCCTGGGCATGTCTGGACACACTCGCTGCAGCATGCTCCTTCGTGGGGCAGTACCCCCGGAGTCCAGGAAGGTCTGGTCAAGGCTGGCCTCTGGCAGGGTCCATGCTGGGACCTGGCCCTAGCCTGTGGGGACTCTGAGAAGAACCAGCATTCTGCCGCTGGAAGACCTCCCAGGCTGATTCTAAAGGCCAGTTGCAAGCACTCTCGCTGGCTGGCCACCTCTCCCTCACCAAGGGAGGCCCGTGTTTCCAGCAAGTTGCGCACTCTGCTAACAAGCCCGGGAGAAAAGCACTTCAGGGTGTTGCTCTCTCAGGCCTTTGCCCCTGAGCCTGGGGGACAGCTAGGGGATCCACACAGCCAGGCCAAGGCAAAACCACATGCCCACGTCTCTTCCGGCACTCTGCACCATCATAGAGCTCTGGTGAGCCACAGTCTGTCAGACAGCTCCTGGGCAAGCCCAGCAGCAGCACCTGTGTGTGAAGGGGCAGGGCTGACCAAGGGGCACAGTGGGCCACTTGCTCTCCCTGCTGCCCTGAGGCTGTTGGGCCAAAGATGCCTTGAGCATAGACCCCCTTGCTGGCCTCGTCCCGCTGACCAGGCGATCCGTGCTCCAGACCCTTGAATTGTGGAGAGAGACCCTGCCAGAAACCTCACCTCCAAGTAGGCCTCAAATGAGGCCTAGGCACCAGGGGAAAGGTGCTCAGGGAGTGAGCCTGGGGAGATGCCTTGGTATGCCTGGACACACTCCCCACAGCCTGCCCCTTCATGGGGCAGTACCCCCGGAGGCCAGGAAGGTCTGGGCAAGGCTGGCCTGGGGCAGGGTCAAAGCTGGAACCTGACCCTGGCCTGTGGGTCCTCTGAGCAGAGCTAGCACTCTGCCGCTGGAAGACCTCCCCAGGTGCCTCCAAAGGCCGGTTTGCAAGATCTCTTCCCAAGGGAGACCCACATATCTGGCAAGCCACGCACTCTGTACCCAAGTCCAAGACAATAGCGCATCGGGGTGGTCCTCTCTCAGGCCCTTGCCACAGACCCTGGGGGACAGCTAGGGCCTCCACACACCAGGTCAAGGCAGAACCACATGCACACATCTCTTCCTGCCCCCTGCACCGACAGAGAGCTTAGGTGAGACAGAGTCTGTCAGGCAGCTCCTGGGCAGGCACAGCAGGAGCGCCTGTGTGTGATTGGGCTGGGCCAACCTAGCGGCATGGTGGGCCACGTGCTCACCCTGCTGCCCTGAGGCTGCTGGGCCAAAGAGGCCTTGGGCATCACACCCATTACTGGCCTCTTCCCTCTGACCAGGCCTTCCTGGCTCAAGTCCCTTGCAGTGTGGAGAGAGCCCCTGCCAGAGACCTCCCCTCCACGAAGGCCTCAAATGAGGCCTAGGCACCAGGGGAAAGGCGCTCAGGGAGTGAGCGCTGCACCTGGAGAGGCGCCTGTGCATGTATGGACACACTCCCTGCAGTGTGCTCCTTCGTGGGGCAGTAGCCCCGGAGGCCAGGAAGGTCTGGGCAAGGCTGGCCTGGGGCAGAGTCCTTGCTGGGACCTGCCACTAGCCTCTGGGGCCTCTGAGAAGAACCAGCATTCTGCCGCTGGAAGACCTCCCAGGCTGCCTCCAAAGGCCGGTTGCAAGCACTCTCGCCGGCTGGCCACCTCTCCCTCACTGAGGGAGGCCCACGTTTCCCGCAATCCACGCACTCTGTACCCAAGCCGTGGAGAAAAGCATTTCGGGGTGTTCCTCCCTTAGGCCTTTGCCCCTGATCCTGGGGGACAGCTAGGGGATCCACACACACAGGCCAAGGCAGAACCACATGCACACATCTTTTCCGGCCCTCTGCACCATCGGCTGAGCTAGAGTTTGTCAGGCAGCTCCTGGGCAAGCCCAGCAGCAGCGCCTGTCTGTGAAGGGGCAGGACCGGCCTAGGGACTCAGTGGGCCACTTTCTCTCACTGCTGCACTGAGGTTGTTGGGCCAAAAAGGCCCTGGGCAAAGACCCCCTTGCTGGCCTCTTCCCGCTAACCAGGCAATCCGTGCTCCAGCCCCTTGCAGTGTGGAGAGAGCCCCTGCCAGAAACCTCCCCTCCAAGTAGGCCTCAAATGAGGCCTAGGCACCAGGGGAAAGACGCTAATGGAAAGAGCCTGGGGAGGCGCCTGGGCATGTCTGGACACACTCCCCGCGACCTGCCCCTTCGTGAGGCAGTACCCCCGGAGGCCAGGAAGGTCTGGGAAAGGCTAGCCTGGTTCAGGGTCCATGCTGGGACCTGCCCCTGGCCTTTGGGTCCTCTGAGTAGAACCAACACTCTGCAGCTGAAAGACCTCCCCGGCTGCCTCCAAAGGCCTGTTTGCAAGCACTCTCACCAGCTGGCCGCCTCGCCCTCACTGAGGGAGACCCGCATATCCTGCAAGCCGCGCACTCTGCTCCCAAGCCAGGGAGAATAGCAGTTCGGGGTGTTCTTCTCTCAGGCCTTTGCCCCTGAGCCTGGGGGACAGCTAGGGCCTCCACACACACAGGCCAAGGCAGAACCACATGCACACGTCTTTTCCTGCCCTTTGCACCGTCAGAGAGCTCGGGTGAGCCAGAGTCTGTCAGGCAGCTCCTGGGCAAGCCCAGAAGCAGCGCCTGTGTGTGATGTGGCAGGGCCGACCTAGGGGCACTGAAGGCCACTTGCTCACCCTGCTGCCCTGAAGCTGCTGGGACAAAGAGGCCTTGGGCATCGAACCCCTTGCTGGCCTCTTCCCTCTGACCAGGCCGTCCGGCTCCAGTCCCTTTCAGTGTGCAGAGAGGCCCTGCCAGAATCCGCCCCTCCAAGTAGGCCTCAAATGAGGCATAGGAACCATGGGCAAGCCGCTCAGGGAATGAGCCTGGGGAGGTCCCTGGGCATGTCTGGACACACTACCCGTCGCCTGCCCCTTCGTGAAGCAGTATCCCCGGAGGCCAGGAAGGTCTGGTCAAGGCTGGCCTGGGGCAGGGTCGGTGCTGGGATCTGCCCCTGGCCTGTGGGGCTTCTGAGCAGAACCAGCAGTGTGCCCCTGGAAGACCTCACTGGCAGCCTCCAAAGGCTGGTTTGCAAGCACTCTCGGTGGCTAGGCACCTCTCCCTCACCTAGGAACACCCGTGATTTACGCAAGCCACACACTTTGCTCCCAAGCCCAGGAGAAAAGCGCTTTGGTTGTCCATTCTAAGGGCCTTGCCCCTGAGCCTGGGGGACAGCTAGGGGCTCCAAACTCCCAGGCCAAGGCAGAGCCACATGCACACGAGTCTTCCTGCCCCCTGCATTTTCAGAGAGCTCAGGTGAGCCAGAGTCGGTTAGGCAGCACCTGGGCAAGCCCAGCAGCAGCGCCTGAGTGTGAAGGGGCAGGGGCGACCTAGGGGCACAGTGGGCCAAACCTCCCCTCCAAGTAGGCCTCAAATGAGGCCTAGGAATCATGGGAAAGGCGCTAAGTGAATGAGAATGGGGAGGCCCCTGGGCAAGTCTGGACACACTCCCTGCCACCTGCCCCTTCGTGGGGCAGTACCCAAGAGGCCAGGAAGGTCTGTTCAAGGCTGGCCTGGGGCAGGGTCCTTGCTGGGACCTGCCCCTGGCATGTGGGGCCTCTGAGCAGAACCAGCACTGTGCCATTGGAAGACCTCACCAGCAGCCCCCAAAGGCCGGTTTGCAAGCACCTCCCAGGCTGGCCGCCTCTCCCTCACCGAGGGAAGCCCGCGTTTCCCACAAGCCGCGCACTCTGCTCCCAAGCCTGGGAGAAAAGTGCTTCGGGGTGTTCCTCTCTCAGTCCTTTGCCCCTGAGCCTGGGAGACAGCTAGGGGCTCCACACACCCAGGCCAATGCGGAGCCACATGCACACGTATTATATTGCCCCCTGCTCCGTCAGAGAGCTTGCGTGAGCCAGAGTATGTCAGGCAGCTCCTGGGAAAGCCCAGCAGCAGCGCCTGTGTGTGATGGGGCAGGGCTGACCAAGGGGCACTGAAGGCCGCTTGCTCACCCTGCTGCCCTGAGACTGCTGGGAAAAATAGTTCTTGGGCATCGACCCCCTTGCTGGCCTTTGCCCTCTGACCAGGCCGTCCGTGCTCCAGACCCTTGCAGTGTGGAGAGAGGTCCTGCCAGAAACCTCCCCTACAAGTACCCTCAAATGAGGCCTAGGAACCATGGGAAAGGCGCTCAGGGATTGAACCTGGGGAGGTGCCTGGGCATGCCTGGACACACACCCCGCCGCCTGCCCCTTCGTGAGGCAGTACCCACGGAGTCCAGGAAGGTCAGGTCAAGGCTGGCCTGGGGCAGGGTCCGAGCTGGGACCTGCCACAGTCCTGTGGGGTCTCTGAGCAGAACCAGCACTGTGCCAATGGAAGACCTCGCCGGCAGCCTCCAAAGGCCGGTTTGCAAGCACTCTCGCCGGCTGGCCACCTCTCCCTCACCGAGGGAGGCCCGCGATTCCCGCAAGCCACGCACTCAACTCACAAGCCCAGGAGAAAAGTGCTTGGGTGGTCCCGTCTCAGGGCCTTGCCCCTGAGCCTGGGGGACAGCGAGTGGCTACACAAACCCAGGCCAAGGCACAACCACATGCACACGAGTCTTCCTGCCCCCTGAACTGTCAGAGAGCTCGGGTGAGCCAGAGTCTGTCAGGCAGCTCCTGGGCAAGACCAGCAGGAGCGCCTGTGTGTGAAGGGGCAGGGCTGGCCTAGGGGCAAAGTGGGCCACTTGCTCTTCCTGCTGCCCTCAGGCTGCTGGGCCGAAGAGGCCATGGACAACGACCCCCATGCAGGCCTCTTCCCTCTGACCAGGCCATCCATGCTCCATACCCTTGCAGTGTGGAGAGAGCCCCTGCCAGAACCCTCCCCTCCAATTTGGCCTCAGATGAGGCCTAGGAACCGGGGAAAAGGCGCTAATGGAATGAGCCTTGGGAGGCGCCTGGGCATGTATGGACACACACTCCGCAGCCTGCTCCTTCGTGGGGCAGTACCCCCGGAGTCCAGGAATGTCTGGGCAAGGCTGGCCTCGGGCAGGGTCCATGCTGGGACCTGCCCTTGGCCTGTGGGTCCACAGAGCAAATCTAGCACTCTGCCGATAGAAGACCTCACCAGCAGCCTCCAAAGGCCGGTTTGCAAGCACTTTCCCCGAGGTAGACCCGCGTTTCCCGCAATCCGCGCACTCCGCCCCCCAGACTTGGAGAAAAGCGCTTCGGGGTGTTCCTTTCTCTGGCCTTTGCCCCTGAGCCTGGGAGACACCTAGCGGCTGCACACACCCAGGCCAAGGCAGAACCACATGCACATGTCTCTTCTTGCCCCTTGCAACGTCAGAGAGCTTGGGTGAGCCAGAGTCTGACAGGCAGCTCCGGGGGAAACCCAGCAACAGCATCTGCGTGTGATGGCGCAGGGCCGACCTAGGGGCACTGAGGGAAACTTGCTTACCCTGCTGCCCTGAGGCTGCTGGGATGAAGAGGCCATGGACAACGACCCCCGTGCAGGCCTCTTCCCTCTGACCAGGCCGTCCGGGATCCAGTCCCTTGCACTGTGAAGAGAGGCCCTGCCAGAAACCTCCCCTCCAAGTAGGCCTCAAACGAGGCCTAGGAACCTTGGGAAAGGCGCTCAGGGAATGAGCCTGGGGAGGAGCCTGGGCATGTCTGGACACACTCCCCGCAGCGTTCTCCTTCGTGGGGCAGTACCCCCGGAGGCCAGGAAGGTCTGGTCAAGGCTGGCCTGGGTCAGGGTCCAGGCTGGGACCTGCCCCTGGCCTTTGGGTCCTCTGAGTAGAACCAACACTCTGCAGCTGGAAGACCTCCCCGGCTGTCTCCAAAGGCCTGTTTGCAAGCACTCTCGCCGGCTGGCCACCTCGCATTCACTGAGGGAGGCCGGCGTATCCCGCAAGCCGCGCACTCTGCTCCCAAGCCTGGGAGAAAAGCACTTCTGAGTGTTCTTCTCTCAGGCCTTTGCCCCTGAGCCTGGGGGACAGCTAGGGGCTCCACACACCAAGACCAAGGCAGAACCACATGCCCACGTCTCTTCCGGCCCTCTGCACCGTCAGAGAGCTCAGGTGATCCAGAGTATGTCAGGCAGCTCATGGGAAAAACCCAGCAGCAGCCCCTGTGTGTGAAGGGGCAGGGCCAACCTTGGGGCACAGTGGCCACTTGCTCTTCCTGCTGCCCTGAGGCTGCTGGGCCAAAGAGGCCTTGGGGATCAAACCCCTTGCTGGCCTCTTCCCTCTGACCAGACCGTCCGGGCTCCAGTCCCCTGCAGTGTGGAGAGAGGCCCTGCCAGAAACCTCCCCTCCTAGTAGGACTCAAATGAGGTCTAGGAATCATGGGAAGGCGCTAATGGATTGAGGCTGGGGAGAGGACTGGGCATGTCTGATCACACTCCCTGCCACCTGCCCCTTCGTGGGGCAGTACCCCCGGAGGACAGGAAGGTCTGGTCAAGGCTGGCCTGGGGCAGGGTCCTTGCTGGGACCTGCCCCTGGCCTGTTGGGGCTCTGAGTAGAACCATCACTGTGCGATTGGAAGACATCACCAGCAGCCTCCAAAGGCCGGTTTGCAAGCACTCTCGCTGGATAGCTGCCTCACCCTCACCGAGGGAGGCCCGCGTTTCCCGCAAGCCGCGCACTCAGCTCCCAAGCCTGGAAGAAAAGCGCTTCGGGGTGTTCCTCTCTCAGACCTTTGCCCCTCATCCTGGGAGACATCTAGGGGGCTCCATACACCCAGGCCAATGCAGAACCACATGCAGACGTCTCGTTCTGCCCCTGCACCGTCAGACAGCTTGGGTGAGCCAGAGTCTGTCAGACAGCGCCTGGGCAAGTCCAGCAGCAGCGCCTGTGTGTGATGGGGCAGGGCCGAGCTAGGGGCACTGAGGGCCATTGCTCACCCTGCTGCCCTGAGGCTGCTGGGACAAAGAGGCCTTGGGCAATGACACCCTTGATGGCCTCTTCCCTCTGACCAGGCCGTCCGGGCTCCAGTCCCTTGCATAGTGGAGAAAGGCCCTGCCAGAAACTTCCCCACCAAGTAGGGCTCAAATGAGGCCTAGGAACCTTGGGAAAGGCGCTCAGGGAATGAGCCTGGAGAGGTGCCTGGGCATGTCTGGACACACTCCCTGCTGCCTGCCCCTTCGTGAGGCAGTACCCCCGGTGGCCAGAAAGGTCTGGGCACGGCTGGCGTGGGGCAGGGTCCATGCTGGGACCTGCCCGTGGCCTGTGGGGTCTCTGAGAAGAACCAGCACTCTGCCACTGGAAGACATCCCCAGCTGCCTCCAAAGGCCAGTTTGCAAGCACTCTCCCCGAGTGAGGCCCACGATTCCCGCAAGCTGCGTGCTCTGCTCCCAAGCCCCAGAGCAAAGCTCTTCGTGGAGGTCCTCTCTCAGGATCCTTGCCCCTGAGCCTGGGGGATAGCTAGGGTTTCCACTCACCCAGGCCAAGGCAGAACCACATGAACACGTCTCTTCCGGCCCTCTTCACCATCAGAGAGCTCGGGTGAGCCACAATCTGTCAGGTTCCATCTGGGCAAGCCCAGCAATTGCGCCTGTGTGAGAAGGGCCAGGGCCAACCTAGGGGCACAGTGGCCACAAGCTCTCCCTGCTGCCTTGAGGCTGCTGGGCTAAAGAGCCCTTGGAAATCGACCCACTTGCTGGCCTCTTCCTTCTGACCAGGCCGTACATGCTCCAGTCCTTTGCAGTGTGGAGAGAGGCCCTGCCAGAAACCTCCCCTCCAAGTAGGCCTCAAATGAGGCCTAGGAATCATGGGAAAGGCGCTCAGGGAATGAGCCTGGGGAGGTCCCTGGTCATGTTATTACACACACCCCGCCGCCTGCCCCTTCCTGAGGAAGTACCCCTGGAGGCCAGGAAGGTCTGGTCAAGGCTGGCCTGGGGCAGGGTCCGAGCTGGGACCTGCCACTCTCCTGTGGGGCTTCTGAGCAGAACCAGCACTGTGGCAATGGAAGACCTCACCGGCAACCAGCAAAGGCTGGTTTGCACGCACTCTCGTTGGCTGGCTACCTGTCACTCACCGAGGGAGGCCCGTGATTCCCACAAGCCATGCACTGTGCTCCCAAGCCCAGGAGAAAAGCGCTTGGGTGGTCCCCACTAAGGGTCTTGCCCCTGAGCGTGGGGGACAGCTAGGGGCTCAACACACCCAGGCCAAGGCAGAACCACATGCACACATCTCTTCCTGCCCCCTGCACTGTCAGAGAGCTTGGGTGAACCAGAGTGTGTCAGTCAGTGCCTGGGCAAGCCCAGCAGGAGCGCCTGTGTGTGATGGGGCAGGGCCCACCTAGGGGCACTGAGGGCCAGTTGCTCACCCTGCTGCCCTGAGGCTGCTTGGGCAAAGAGGCCTTGGACATCGACCCCATTGCTGGCCTCTTCCCTCTGACGAGCCCGTCCGGGCTCCAGTCCCTTGCAGTGTGGAGAGAGGCCCTGCCAGAATCCTCCCCTCCAAGTAGGCCTCAAATGAGGCCTAGGTATCATGGGAAAGGTGCTCAGGGAATGAGACTGGGGAGGCGCCTGGGCATGTCCGGAGACACTCCCTGCAGCCTGCCTCTTCATGGGGCAGTACACCCAGAGGCCAGGATGGTCTGGTCAAGGCTGGTCTGGGGCAGGGTCCTTGCTGGGGCCTTCTCCTGTCCTGTGGGGCCTCTGAGCAGAAACAGCACTGTGCCCTTGGAAGACGTCACCAGCAGCCTCCAAAGGCTGGTTTGCAAGCACTCTCGCAGGCTGGCCGCCTCTCCCTCACCGACG
This sequence comes from Muntiacus reevesi, assembly GCF_963930625.1. NCBI lineage: Eukaryota > Metazoa > Chordata > Mammalia > Artiodactyla > Cervidae > Muntiacus > Muntiacus reevesi. The sequence continues at coordinate 269,419,699 of NC_089251.1, read as the reverse complement.
GAGGCCCACGTTTCCTGCATGCTGTGCACTCTGCTCCCATGCCTGGGAGAAAAGTGCTTGTGTGGTCCCATCTCAGGCCTTTGCCCATGAGCCTGGGAGACAGCTAAGGGCTCCACACACACAGGCCAAGGCAGAACCACATGCACGTGTCTCCTCCGGCCCTCTGTACCATCAGAGAGCTCGGGTGAGCAAGAGTCTGTCAGGCAGCTCCTGGGCAAGCCCAGCAGCAGCGCCTGTGTGTGAAGGGGCAGGGCTGACCTAGGGGCACAATTGGCCACTTGCTCACCCTCCTGCCCTGAGGCTGCTGGGACAAAGAGGCGGTGGGCATCAAACAACGTGCTGGCCTCTTCACTCTGACCAGGCCGTCCAGGCTCCAGTCCGTTGCAGTTGGAGAGAGGCCATGCCAGAAACCTCCCCTCCAAGTAGGCCTCAAATGTGGCCTATGAAGCATGGGAAAGGCACGAATGGAATTAGACTGGGGAGGCACCTGGGCATGTCTGGACACACTCCCCGCCAACTGCCCCTTTGTGGGGCAGTACCCCCAGAGGCCAGGAATGTCTGGTCAAGGCTGACCTGGTGCAGGGTCCTTGCTGGGACCTGCCCCTGGCCTGTGGGTCCTCTTAGCAAAACCAGCACTGTGCCACTGGAAGACCTCACCGGCAACCTCGAAAGACCGGTTTACAAGCACTCTCGCCGGCTGGCTGGCTCTCCCTCACCGAGGGACGCCTGCGTTTCCCGCAAGCCGCGCACTCTGCTCCCATCCCTGGGAGAAAAGTGCTTATGTGGTCCCATCTCAGGCCTTTGCCCATGAGCCTGGGAGACAGCTAGGGGCTCCACACACACAGGCCAAGGCAGAACCACATGCCCATGTCTCTTCCGGCCCTCTGTACCGTCAGAGAGCTCGGGTGAGCAAGAGTCTGTCAGGCAGCTCCTGGGCAAGCCCAGCAGCATCGCCTGTGTGTGATGGGGCAGGGCCGACCTAGGGACAGAGTGGGACACTTGCTTTTCCTGCTGCCCTAAGGCTGCTGGGCCAAAGAGGTCTTGGGCATTGACCCCCTTGCTGGCCTCTTCCCTCTGACCAGGCCGTCCATGCTCCAGTCCCTTGCAGTTTGGAGAGAGGCCCTGCCAGGAACCACCCTTCCAAGTAGGCCTCAAATGAGGCCTAGGAATCATGGGAAAGGGGCTAAGGAAAAGAGACTGGGGAGGGGCTTGGGCATGTCTGGACACACTCCCCGCCACCTGCCCATTCGTGAGGCTGTACCCCCGGAGGCCAGAACGGTCTGGTCAAGGCTGGCCTGGGGGAGGGTCCGTGCTGGGAACTGCCACTGGCCTGTGGGGCCTCTGATCATATACAGCACTGTGCCGCTGGAAGACCTCACTGGCAACCTCCAAAGGCCGGTTTGCAAGGACTCTCCCCAAGGGAGACCCACGTTTCCCACAAGCCAAGCACTCTGTTCCCAAGCCCAGGACAATAGCGCATTAGGTTCGTCCGCTCTCAGGCTCTTTCCCCAGTGCCTGGGGGACAGCTAGGGTCTACACACACCCAGGTCAAGGCAGAACCCCATGAACACGTCTCTTCCGGCCCTCTGCACTGTCAGAGAGCTCGGGTGAGCCACAGTCTGTTAGGCAGCTCCTGGGCAAGCCCAGCAGCAGCGCCTGTGTGTGAAGGGGCAGGGCTGACCTAGGGGCACAATGGACCACTTGCTCTCCCTGCTGCCCTAAGGCTGCTGGGCCAAGGAGGCCATGGGCATCGACCCCCTTGCTCGCCTCTTTCCTCTGACCAGGCCGTCCGGGCTCCAGACCCTTGCAGTGTGGAGAGAGCCCCTGCCAGAAACCTCCCCTCCAAG